>NC_033631.1:4692010-4764835 GCF_001540865.1 Ananas comosus | reverse complement strand
CTTAAAAAGGCAGAGCATCAATCTCAAATCTCAAGAAAAGTAAGGAAAAAGGCAGGAAATAAGATTAACCTACGCTCTCCTCCTTCTCTGGTTTGCAGCACCAAAAGACCCCAGCCAAAGGGTGTTGGGGTATTTATAATTTGGGAACAATCTTATCAAAGAGACCTCAAAAATCTGCAGTCTGCGGGAACTGCACTGCGTACCGTACGAGGGCTGGAGTTACGTACTAGGCAGCCAGCATACGCAAACCCGAGTCCTGGGTAAGCGAGCAAACACACAGGGTACCGGACCCTCGCGATGTTACTGGTACCAGGTCCAGTACCGCGTACTTGGCCATACAGTACCGATGACTCTGCCTGCAGAGCTCACCTAAGAGCAAGCCTAAAATCTGCAATTAAGAGATTTTTTAGTTGTAAGTTTTTCATTCTCGCTTCTCGGATGCCAGTCATAGGTCGGAACAGAGTCAACGACCCTCCAAAAACCCAAAAAGGCTCTGAACACAAGTCAAACACTCGAACTTGCAATTTGCTAAAGTTCAGTGTCGTTACATTCTCCGGTCTCCTTAAAATGGAGTTTCTGTCTGCGGCGAAACTAAAAAGCAAGTTACCTCAAGACTCTATTTGAAAAGATGGGATAGCGGTCCTGCAGCAGCATCTCCAAATCCCAAGTGCCTCGCGTTCATCCTGGATTGCCCAAAAACCTTCACATAAGGAATGTAGCGATTCCGAAGCTTTTTCACCTCGCGAGCCAAAATCCGCACAGGTTGCTCTTCAACCTCAAATCATCCCTCAGCTCCATTAGATAACATTCAAACGTGAGCGGATCGAAGATGTACTTCCGAAGAACCGATATATGAAACACAATGTGCACTCCCGATAGGTTCCAGTGGTAGAGCAAGCCTATCACGCTCCGGGCCTACACGCTCCAAATCTCATTACGGTCCCAATAAAAAACCGGGCCGCTCAACTTACCGAATGCAAATTTCTAAATTCCTGATGGTCGACGAGACTTTCAAAGAAACAATTTTAGGAAACTCCAAGTCTTGTCGTCGCTTATCAGCATAGCTCTTCTGTCTTACTTTGACGCCGTAGCAAATGCCTCTCGAGCAAGGCAAACCTTATCCTCTGATTCTTTGAGACATCAGAGCCTAAAGACCAATCTCTCGCCAACTCACCTAATTAAGTGGCAATCGTACACTGCCATCCATAAAGTGCTTCGAAGGGTGCCTTTGATGCTTACTGATAACTATTGTTAAAGCCAAACTGTTGCCATCGGTAAGTGCTGTGACATCCACCCTAGAAGTCTATCACTCACGCTTAAGCATATCCTCTAAAGTCTGTATTAGTGCTCAGGATTGCCCATCATCTAAGGGTGAGAAAAGAAGTGCCTGAATCAAACGAAGTGCCTAAGCGTATCCTGCAGACTCCTCCCAAAGTGAGATACAAATCTGGGGATGATCTCGATCAGATACATATCGAAGTAGGCCACACCATTAAGTCGTACATCTCATCAAGGTACACTTGTGCGAGTTCTCACTTGTCCAAGTCGTCGTGAATAGGTATAAAATGAGCCGAGTTCGTCAACCTATCCACGATCACCCACATAGCAATCATACCCGGCCTGAGGAGCGAGCAATCCCATAACAAAATCCCAAGTGATCTTTTTCCACTTCCACACTGGGAATAGCAACTTCGAAGTTTTCCCGCAGGTAGTCGGTGCATCAACTTTCACTTGTTGACAAGTTAAATATCTAGCTAAAACTGCGCAACGTCCATTTTATTTCCGCGGCCAGCAATACAATAACTTCAAGTCTTTTACAATCTGAGTGGCCTCCCGGATTGTTAAAGCCAAGGGTGCGGTGATATCCTCTTTAATTTCCCTTTTTGGATTCTGCGGTACACAAATCGCTCGCGGAACGCCAACAAACCCTATGGTCTTCCACATGATAATCAACCGGTTAAAACCAATTAACCATCTTAGCTCGATCTTTTGCAACTCCCACATCGTGTGAAACTTGCTTTGTCTTTAATCCTTTCTAATAAGTAGTCGCACATATGCCATCATTCAAGCGGTGTACAGCGAGTCACCACCTCCAACTCCAAATGTTTCATCTGCTCAATCAACGGCGGTTGTGTCGCTACGAGATATTGCCGAAATTTTCGTCGATTTCCGACTTTTTAGCGCATCCGCCACCACGTTAGCCTTGCCCGGTGGTAGAGATTGTCCTAAATCTATAATTCTCTGAGTTTAGTTCCAACCATTTGCGCTGTTGGTCAATGTCAACTCCTTCTAACTGAATAATACTTTAAGTCTTGTGATCCGTGTCACTTCACAGCCGCTCGCCATTAAAGATAATGACGCAATAGCTTTAATGCAAAGACTACGGCCGCCAACTCCAAATCATGTGTAGGATAGTTCCTTTCATACCCCTTCAATTGGCGAGAAATAAACGCGATCACTTTTCCATCCTGCATCAAAATACAGCCCAATCCATTAAAAGATGCATCACTATAAATCACATATCCTACTTCAGCAACTGGCAAGGTCAGGATTGGGGCAGTCGTCAACCGTTCCTTCAGCTCTTGAAAGATTCTCTCGCACGCATCATTGCATATGAATTTGGTGCCTTTGCGCGTGAGCCGCATGAGGGGAGTAGACAACTTTGCAAACCCCTCAACAAATCTCCGGTAGTAGCCGGCCAAACCAAGAAAACTCCGAATCTCCGTGACACTTGTCGGTCTAGGCCAATCCTTGATAGCTTCAATCTTTTAGGATTCACGGCTATACCCGATCCCGAAATCAAGTATTTCAAAAATGCCACCTATCGAAGCCAAAATTCACACTTTTTTAACTTAGTTTTCCTTTCCCGAAGCACTTGAAGTACAAGTCTTAAGTGCACTTCGTTGTCCTTGTCACTTCGGGAATAAACCAAAATATCGTCGATGAACACCACGACGAACCTGTGTAGATAAGGCTTGAAAACACAGTTCATTAGATCCATAAAAGCTGTCGATGCATTAGTAAGCCCAAACGGTATAACGGTGAACTCATAATGTCCATACCGTGTTCTAAAAGCCGTCTTCGATACATCCTCAGGCTTAATCTTTAACTGGTAGTATCCCGACTGCAAGTCTATCTTAGAATACACACTTGATCCCTGAAGCTGATTAAACAAGTTATCAATCCTTGGCAACGGATACATGTTCTTGATCGTGATTTTATTGAGCTCACGATAATCTACGCACAAGCAAAGTGATCCGTCTTTCTTCTTGACAAACAGAAATGGCGCTCCCCAAGGCGAGATGCTAGGTCGAACAAAACCTTTGTCCAACAAATCCTGCAACTGTGCCTTCAGCTCTTTCAACTCAGCCGGTGTCACCTTTGAGATTGGGGTAGTTCCGGGGATAAGATCTACCACAAACTCAATCTCCCTATCAGGTGGCATACCTGGTAGCTCCGCTAGAAACACATCACCAAACTCCCGTACCACCGGGATGTCCTCAATTCTAGGGGTATCATCACCCCTCAACACCACACTAGCCAAATAGGCTACACAACCCGTGCAAATCAACTGCCTAGCTCGAGACGAGCTAATCGTCATCGCAAATAGCGAACTCTGACGTCCCCTGAAAATCACTTCTTCCTGCCCCGGTTCTCTAAAAGTCACCATTTGATTCTTACAATTGATAGTGGCAAAGTATCTCGTCAACCAGTCCATACCCAAAACCACATCAAACTCTCCCAGTTTGCGCAAGACTAGCAAATCTACGGGCATAATCCAATCCCCTACCCGAACAGGGCAACTGGGGCAAAACTCCCAAATATCCAAGGTGTGTGTAATATGCCGAACTTCTATAGTTATGAAATTACGGCAGATGTTAGTTGCAAAGCTATTCATAGAGTAGTTTCGGTGAAGTTCGGGAGCATCCGAGTGTTTTCGGTGCGTGTTGGATGCGAAAACGGAACTCGAATAGCTAGGTTGGACTTTGGCCGAAATCCGACGAAGCGTGGATGAAAAAATGATCTAAACATGCTCAAAAATGTGTTTTGGGGGTCTCGGAATGATTAGAGATGGATCGGAGGCCCAACGAGTGAAAACGAAGTAAAACGGAAAATGCTGAAATTTTCGCTGCTACTGGACCTACGAGGTCCAGACCCTAGGGCCAGGGTCCGGACCCCGAACCCGAAACCAGCCCACGCAGGGTGGCATTTTGGTAATTATTGTGGATGGCTTTATATAAAGGGGGCCATCTCCCCGTTCTTCTTCCTCCCTCAGCCAACACACCACACACACACTTGGGTAGAGAGAGAAGCTCTCCTTTCTCTCTCTAGATTCCCACTTTCCCTCTCTAGATCTCTCCCCCAAATTCGGAGTGTTGGTGGAGAAGAAGCTTGGGAACGCGTTGGAAGCGACGGATCGAGTCCTCGTGCGCCCGGTGGAGCGACGTGCTTTCAACTCGAGGTTTGCATTTTGGTAAGGGTTTTGGATTTGGTTAAATCCTTCATGAATGGTATTTTAGAGATCCCTAGGCTATTATAAGCATGTTCCTCCTTGTGATTATGGGTTATTTAGAGGATATGTGGATGCTAGGGCTAGAATGGGGGTTTTGGGGATTTGAGGGTTTTGATCTAATTTAACCCTATATTTCTCTAATTAAAGGTTAGAGGAGGGCCCCTGACAACTCTAGATTGCGGATTGACGGGCGTTCGTTGATTGATTGCGAGTTCAAGCAGAACCGGACAATGTGTGCCGCGGGAGCCCGATTGCAAGTGTCGATGTCACGCCCCGGGACCCAGTGGAAGCCAGCCCGGTGCACGTCCAGACCCTCCATACACCTACAACATATAAGGCGTCTAGAACGAAGCGATAAATAGAGCAATAATAAATGAGCATCTAGGAGTATCAGAGCATACAACAACTAGATTCTAGAATAAGGGGGTAAATAAAGGAACTAATCCACTAATAAAACCAAGAAGTAGTACATCAAATAATCCACAATACATGTCCTAAAGATACAATAGTGGTGGTCTCTATACATGGATACAAAACTCTCACTCTCTACAATAATACAAAAAAAAGAGAGATGAACCACCTAAACCAAGCACTCCTCGCTATCTAGGTAGTAGCGATCCCTTTACCGCAATCCTGAGCCTCTCCCGGGGTGGAAGGCTCTGTAAGAAAATAACAAAACATGGGGCGTGAAAACTATTAAACAATAGTTCCCAGTGGGCAATCGCTGACCTTCGCGAAATGCACCACTAGGCTAAAAAGGCAAAAGTAGTATGTTCAACTTTTAATTGGAAAGAACAACATGTATATAAAACATGAAATAAGCTTACTAACTACAATGCCTCTACTTTAGCATGAATTTTCACAAATATAAATGTTATTCTAACATGAATATGCATAAGTATAACCAACATGACATCCACAAGTGCAACTAGTAAAATATCAATGTTTACTAATTTGTCTAATATCTACTTTGCATTTTAGTTCAATAATGTTCCGATCATGTAGGACCTACCAATGGGTAGTCCGGCTTACGCCGTGCCTAATGGCCCAGTGGTAGTCAACATTCCCACCCTAGGAATGAGCCTCCCTCACGGCATCCTATTTCGGTGCTGAATCACGCACGGGCGAGCTTATGTCGCGATGGCTATCTCCGGAGTGCGGACTTGTGGGGAGCGACCCTCACAAGTATGTGCGAAGAGCACAATGGCAAGTAAGCGTAATCATCCATCTCAAATCCAATGTCATCATGTCTAAAACATGGTATATAGGCTAATATCCCAATGGCCTATCACTATGTCATTAAATACAAGTTTAATCATTTGCCAAGTTGAATGCCACTTCATGACATTTAAAGTCCACTATGTCAAGTATAAGTTCTATGTCCAAGTGCATGATATTCTTATCATTTTCACTAAATGAAACATGATTCCAAACCATATAAAAGAATGCTATTCACTTGCATGCATACTATATGCAACTCTCTCTACTACATAGAGGTAATATTTCATTATACATAATATATGTATTTTAAGCATTCTAAAATTCACAAATGCTCTATCTAGCATGAATATGTAAGAACTTCTATTTTTAGAACAAGAAAAATAACATAGGAGGAATTTCACCCATTTCGGTGAGGTCAAACCCACCAAGAGCTTCTTGGAACCCTTTGTTCGCGCAAAAGAAGGTGTCCACTAGCCTCCTAGCTCCCTAAAGGAAACTTTAAGAGAGTTAAACACAAGGAACGAACACTCATAGTTTCAAACATTAATCAACCCAAGAAAAGGGTTAAAACTCACCTATAGTGTAGAAAAACCCTCTCAAATCCCAAATGTGAGCTAGGTCCCTTCAAATCCAAACTAAACAAATGTTCTAAACCAATCAATTGAACTCCAAAAGCTTCTAATCAAAAATCCCCAAATAAAACCCTAGATTCTTAATTCTAAATTTTCATCTCAAAAATTCTACCAAAGCAAGATCTAAAGAGAAGATCTATGGTAGAAACCTCTCAATAAGCTCCAATCCAAGCTTAGAATGAGCTAAGGTTGAATATTGATCCTCTAGAAAGCTCCTCTCTTCAATCCAAAGCTTCTCCAATGGTAGAAATCCAATATGAAGCAAAGAGGAGGGAAAAAGAGAGATCAAACCAAGTAAAAACTAAGAAAAATGGGAGAAAACCAAGGGAGAGGTGTTCTACCTGTGTTCTCCACGAATTAGGGCTCAAAGGAGCCATCTAAGGGCTGTGGGATGTTATATAGAGATGTAACAATCTCAAAAAAATCTTTCAACAACATGCAGCCTGCACCTGCACTGCGTACTAGTACGCGGGAAAGAGTACCGGTACCAAGCAGCAGTCTGCGCAAACCCGAGCCTCGGGTTCGCAGAAAAATACACTGGGTACCAGTACCAGCCCGATACAGTACCGGTACCAGGTCCAGTTCCGGTACGGACCCGATGCAATACCGGTACTCTGCTCTGCAGAGTCCAACCCGAGAGTAGCCTAAAATCTTCACTTTAGAGATTTTAGTGCTAAGATTTAAATCTCGATTCTCGGGATGCGAGCCATAGGTCGGAACACCGTCGACGATCCTCCAGAATACCTAGAAAAGCTCGAAACACAAATCAAACACTTGAACCTCGCAATTTGCAAAGGTCCAGTGTGTTACAGTCGACAAATAATTTGAGAACGTTATTAGGTGGGTTGTGCTTCACCGAAGTGATTAGGTTACTTCCAAGCCAAAGTGAAGTATGGTTATTATTGATGCATATATATATAGTGGTAGGTTGTAAATGATAATATAAATGCATGAATTGTATTATGCTAAGTTGAGGTTACCTACCATTGGAATATGCTAGATGAGGATATATGCATGTAACGGTAGTTAATTACATATGTGAATGCATTAGGTGAATGCGATGTGAATGCATGATGTTATGAATTGACTACCCTGGATGACAAGTATATGCATGTTGACATTATGAGAATATGCTAGAAAGTATAGGCATGTTGACATATTATAGCATGTGCTGGATTCATGTAAATGTGAACTTGGGTCGATAACTCTAGGTTGATTAGAGAACTCGATAATTGGAAAACAAGGATATGTAATCTATGGATCCTAGGTGTGGACAACTAGGATGACGAATAGATTGAGTGGCATTGAACCTAGTGTTATTAAACATAGGTTGGACATGGAACCTAGTGTCATTGAACATAGGTTGAATAGTAAACCTAGAGTCAAGTAAATCTAGATGGAAATAGCATAGAACCTAGTGTGGTAAAACCTAGGTTGTAATTATAGTGGTAGAGTAGCCACTAGGATGTGCATGAGTCGAACCTAAAAAGGTTGACAACATAGGATGTGACCAACCCTTAAGCCTTGGAAATGGATTTCGGAATCCCTAGGAATGATGGCAACAAGTGCAAGTGAATCAGAACTGCGAGTATGTTGGTTCTCCTCGCCCGAAAGTGATTTAACAGGTATGTTTGTTCTCCTCGCCCGGTATGCCATGAGCTTGAGCTTGAGCGACTTATGGTCCAGGGTTCGACGGTTGTCTTCACCCTACGGTAGACCTATAGTCGGGTGGATTTAAGGCTGAGGTGCTTGTGAGACGTCCTTCACCTCGAGCCTGGCTCTACGCGGTATTCCACGGATTATTGACTCGAGGCCGAGTCGGGTGGATAGCTTGGTTAAGGTAGATGAAACCTTAAGCGCAAGTGGTAAATGACATGATCTAAGGTAGAGGAAACCTTACAGGTTAGTTGGATATGAGCTGGATAGCAAGATAGAAAGTAGAATCAGTAGATCTACTTATGTTATTGCATAATTTGCATATTGCATGATTGTGAGGCATACGCATATATTTAGAACTTGCATGAATTATCTATAGATATCTGTTGGACTAACATGATTGTAGTGCCTCCTTTGGACCTGGTGGGTTGAGCTTTTTCCTTGGGTGGCCGTACCCACTGGGAACTATGGATATAGTTCTCACCCCACGTTGTTTTGGGGGTCTTCAGGTTCACACGCGAGCGGCGGTGTAACGCGAGGAAAGGGCGTAGCTCCGTAGATAGCACTGTCACATCCCGAAACCCGCCTATTTGGTCGGTTCGGGCACGCCAACAGACCGCCGAACGGACAGAATTTCTCCTGTACGTTCAAGGCGTCGCAATCAATGCAATAAAATACACGAGGTTCCAACCAGGAACAGTATTCAAATATAGATTGCATAAGGAAGTATCAAAAACATAAATACAACTATGCTATTACAAGCATTAATCTCAAATTTTTATTTTACATTACATTCAACTTCCAAATACAATCGACATTATTACAAGTTTGTTTTCTTTCATTTCTACTCCTAAGATAGACCACCTCATGGTACTACTATCTCGGGTCACAATGGTAGGGCGCTATATACGGAGCTACGCCCTTTCCTCGCGCCGTTGCGCCGCTCGCGTGTGAACCTGAAATCTCCCAAAACAACGTGGGGTGAGAACTATATCCATAGTTCCCAGTGGGTACGACTACCCAATGAAAAAGCTCAACCCACTAGGTCCAAAGGAGATACTGCAACATGTTTGTTCAACAGATATCCACAGATAATTTTATGCAAGTATTAAATACATGCTTATGCCTCAAGACATGCGATATGTAATTTATGCAACAATGCAACTCATGCAACAAGCTAAGTAGATCAACTGATTATACTTTTTATCTCGCTAACCATAGGTTATATCCAACTAGCTTCTAAGGTTTCTACTACCTTAGATCCATGCCATTTACCTTTTTTCATAACCCCATCATTCCGGCTTATCCGAAGGTTAATCCCCGACTCACAACCGAATCTCGCAACGTGAGGAGCATCCACTACACTCATCCGAGACTGTCTGCGGGATAGCTACGTTAGCCCCTACCGTGAAGTACTCCGGAACCACTGCTTGGGTGGAGCGACCACCACCAAGCGAAACAGACGTAATGTGAGCATGATCCAATCCTCTACCCCGAGGATACCCTACCAACTAGTGGTAATCAAGCCGGGATAAACACCAATCCCAATCCTCATATCCTGAGTGATCACATTGTCTCTAGCTAATGCCACAATGTCACAATGTCTCTAGCTAATGTCACAATGTCACAATGTCTCTAGCTAATGCCATAATGTCACAAGTTCACATGCATATACGTTCTAGCACATTCTCATAATGCCAACATCCATTTACCATATAGCAAATGCTATAATATGTCAACATGCATATTCATCTAACATAATTCACAATATGTCAACATGCATATTTCATCTAGCATAATCTCACAATGTCAACATTTTTATACCATCTAACATATTCTCATAATATCAACATGTATACATCATCTAGCATATTCTATAGTATGTCAACATGCATAATCTCTGTCATCCAAGGATAGTTAATACATATCATCTCATGCATTCACATGGCATCTACCTATGCATTCATATATGTAATTAACTATGCTACATGCATCAATGACAACCACACTTCACTTTGACATGGAAGTAAGCTAAACACTTCGATGAGCACAACCCACCTCACAACGCTCTCTGATTGCTTGTCAACACTTGCAATTGGGCTCCCGCGGCACACGTGATCCGGTTCGGCTCGAACTCGCAATCGATCACCGAACACCCGTCAATCTGCAACTTAGGGTCATCTAGGGCCCATNCACTTGCAATCGGGCTCCCGCGGCACACGTGATCCGGTTCGGCTCGAACTCGCAATCGATTACCGAACACCCGCCAATCTGCAACCTAGGGTCATCAAGGGCTCATCTCTAACCTTCAATTAAAGAATAATAGGGTTAATTTAAATCAAACCCTCATTTGCCCCAAGACCCCCATTCTAACCCTAGCATGAGCATATTCTCCAAATAACCCAAAATTAAATGGAGGAACATGTATTTAATAGCCTAGGGATCGTTAGAATGTCATTCATGAAGGATTTAACCAAATCCTAAACACTTACTAAAATGTGAACCCCGAGTCGAAAGCATGCCGCTCCACCGGGCACACGAAGCTCGCTCTCCGCCAACCTTTCAAATTTGGGAGAGATATCTAGAGAGGGAAAGTGGGAAAGCTAGAGAGAGAGGAGCTTCTCTCTCTACCCATGAGTGTGTGTGTAGTGCTTTGGGCTGAGGAAGAAGAAAGAAGGAAGAAGAAGCCCCCTTTATAAAAGCCTCTCTCCTCAATTACCAAACTGCCCCTGCTCTTACTAGGGAAAACACGGGTTCGGGGTCTAGACCTTGGCCCTAGGGTCCGGACCCCGTAGGTCCAGAAATTTTGCAAATTTCAGCCTTTTTCAGCTTTTCACCGATTTACTTCGTTTTCGCTCCCGGGGCCTCCGATGCATTTCTAATCGTTCTGAGACCCCCGTAACACATTTTTGAGCGCGTTTAGGCCATCTTTTCATCCACGCTTGCCGGATTTAGGCCAAAGTTAAACATAGCTTTTCGAGTTCCATTTTCGCGCCCAACGCGTACCGAAAACACTCAAATGCTCCCGAACTTCACCGGAACTACTCTAACAACTCTTCGAGCAAGTTCCCACCGAAATTTCATAACCGTAGGAGTTCGGTACATTACAAGCACCCTACCATTGTGACCAGAGATAGCAGTACCCCAAGTCGGCTTAGCTAGGGGTATAGAAATGAAAACAACAAAGTTGTAGTAAAATTGTAATAACTTGATTGTATTTGGAGGTTAAGTGGAAACAAAAATATAATATGTAAATTAAATGTGGTGAATGCTTGTAATAGCATAGGATTTATGTTTTCAATACCTTCCTTATGCAATCTGTGTTTAAATTATGTTCCTGGTTGGAATCTCGTGAATTGTATGGATTGTGACGCCTAGAATGTACAGGAAAAACTCTGTCCGTTCGGCGGTCTGTTGGCGTGTCCGAATCCGACCAAATAGGCGAGCGTTGGGGCGTGACAGTGTGGTCGGGTACAATAACTCGTTCAGGATGCAACAAAGATGCTAATAGGATGCCATGGAACTCGGCAAACAACCTATCTATGAATGAATGCGATGCACCAGTATCAAATAAAGCTCGAACTCTAATGTCATTTAATAAAATGACACCTGCCACCACATCCTCGGCTGCTGCCGCCTCCTCTGTCTGAGTCGCATACATGCGCCTACTCAGGGCCTGTCGTGACCCCTCAGTCTGTCGCTGGACGGGTGACCGTCCAGACTGGTAGTGCCCCGATGGTGTCCCCTAGCTAGAAGCTGGTAAAGCTAGTGCCGATGCAGATGACGGTGCCCGTGACGAACCCTTCGGGCACTCTGTCCGAAAGTAGCCCTCCTGGCCACAGAGAAAGTACCTGCCTCCCCGCTGCGGACACTGCGGTGGAATGTGGGGACCACCGCAGATCACACACTTAGGAGGTCGGCGACGATCAGAACCTTCTCGCTGCTCAGATGAGCCACACCCTCTCGACTCGCTCCTCGGGGGTCTCGGCGGCCTCCTAGAGTGCGCCTAACTCGCACCCTCAGTCGCGGGTCTCTTACCCGTACCCTTGTCTAAGCCATCTCTTCGTTCCTGCACATCCGCCGCGCCTCTCTCCACAATGAGAGCGCAGTTCACCACTTCCCGGTAGGTCTGCAGATTCGACGATTGCACGAAGCGGAAGATCGACGGCCGAAATCCACTCTAAAAAATGTGGGCCTTGTCCTCAT
Source organism: Ananas comosus (assembly GCF_001540865.1). Classification (NCBI taxonomy): domain Eukaryota; kingdom Viridiplantae; phylum Streptophyta; class Magnoliopsida; order Poales; family Bromeliaceae; genus Ananas; species Ananas comosus. The sequence goes on along the minus strand of NC_033631.1, from coordinate 4,752,607 downwards.
TGTCCCGCACGACGAAAGGCACGCAATGGTGGAGCCGGGAGAACTCCCGCTCATACTCGACCACCGTCCACTCCCCCTGGCGCAAGCCGCGCAAGTCCTTCTCCATTTGCCTCTTGACACTGTCGGGGAAGCAGTGCGCCAACAGAAGCTCCTTGAGCCGTTTCCAAGAAATAGCCGACAAATCCGTGTTGGGGTTGTCTCGGATATCCAACCACCAAAGGTAGGCCTCGCCGACAAGGTGATGAGTGGCGAGCCAAACTCTGTCCCTCTCCTCCACAAAGGTGTCATAGAAAAGTTTTTCCATGTGCATCAACCACTTCTCCACGATCCAGTTGTAATGTACCGAATTTTTAATATAAAAGTATGTATAAATAAAAATAGTGTAAGATACTATTTTTATTGGACTTAAAGAAGTGAAATATAAGTCGGAAATAACTTGTGCTGAAATTGGAATGGAAATAGAAGATTTAGAATTTTCTGTAAGAAACGAGGCTGATCTTTTAGCAAAAATTCACAGTATCAAAAAATTGTGAAAATTTGAGAATATGTTGGAATTATTTTTATGAGGCTAGATTTAAAGTTTCATGTCATTCCTACGCCCGTAAAGTGAAAAATAAAATCTGACTGCTATCTACTAGAGATTTTAGTCGGTAGAGCTTTCGATGATAAAAAATGGTCGAAACTGAGAAGTTAAGATTCCGTTCTTCTTGTTAAGTTAAACCGAGCCTGACTGTTAAATTTGAGAGCAAACGGACATTTAGAAGGGCTCCGGTGAAAAACTTCAGATTCTGAAATGCTAAACTAAAAATTGTATTAATGTTGGGGGTCTATATATGTAACAATTGCTTCTCCCCATTTGTTCTGGCTCAACCCGAGAGAGAGAGGGGAAGCAAGTCTTCTCTCTTTCTCTCTTTCTCTCTAAGCTCACATCTTTCTCCCTCTCTTGTAATCTCTCCACCAAAGAGAAGAATTGGAGGAGAAATTGGAGGTTAAACTTGGAATAGCTTGGAGAGGAAGCTTGGGGCTCTCCAATGGTGGATTTAGCTTGGTGAGCATGGTGGCCTAAGGTGAGATTTCATGGTTGAAGCTAGGGTTTGTGTTAAATTCTTCATGAATGGTATTCTAGTGATCCCTAAACTATTCTAAGCTAGCTTAACATGTTGCTCCATGAGTTTTGGGATGTTTGAAGGATATGTGAAAAGCTTGGGGGTTTTGGGATTTTAGGGTTTTGATCTAAGTTAACCTTATAATTCTCTAATTGAATGTTAGAGATGAACCCCTGACAACTCTAGGTTGGAAATCGATGCACGTTCGGTGATCAATTGCGAGATCGAGCCGAACAGGATCACGTGTGCCGCGGCAGTTCGATTGCAAGTGACTACAAGCAATCAGATAGCATTGCGAGGTGGGTTGTGCTTCACTGAAGTGATTAGGTCACTTCCATGTCAAAGTGAAGTGGTTTGTCGTTGATGCATGTAGCGGTAGTTAATTACATACATGAATGCATAGGTAGATACCATGTGAATGCATGAGATGATACGTATAACTACCCTTGGATGACAAAGAATATGCATGTTGTTATTATGGAAAATATGCTAGATGGTATATGAATGTTAATATTGTGGAATATGCTAGATGAAATTATGCATGTTGGCAAGTTGTAGAATTTGCTAAAAAGTATATGCATGTGTAATTGTAATATTGTGGCATTTGACATAACAATGAGAACTTAGAGACATTGTGACATTGTGGCATTAGCTAGAGACATTGTGACATTGTGGCATTTGGCAAGAGACATTATGACATTGTGGCATTAGCTAGAGCCATTGTGACATTATGGCATTAACTAGAGACATTGTGATATTGTGGCATTTGGCTAGAGACATCGTGACATTGTGGCATTAGCTAGAGATATCGTGACATTGTGGCATTTGGCTAGAGACATTGTGACATTGTAGCATTAGCTAGAGACATTGTGACATTGTGGCATTAGCCAGAGGCATTGTGATTACTCAGTATATGAGGATTGGGATTGGTGTTTATCCCGGCTTGATTACTACTAGTTGGCAGGGTATCCTCAAGCTAGAGGATTGGATCATACTCACATTACGTCTGTTTCACTTGTCGGTGGTCGCTCCACCCAAGCTTGGTTTCGAGAGTACTTCAGGTAGGGGTTAGCATAGCTTCCCCGCAGACGGTCCCGGGTGAGTATAGTGGAAGCTCCTCACGATTGTAGGGATTTGGTTGTGAGTCGTGGCTCAACATTCGGGTTAGCCGGAAAGATTGGGTTACAAAAAAGGGTAAATGATTGGGCTGTGGATGCAGCAGAGTGCGCGGTACTCCGCATAGGATTGACTCGAGGCCGAGTCGGGTGGATAGTTTGGTTATGATAGATGAAACCTCAAGAGCAATTGGTAAATAGCTTGGATCTAAGGTAGTAGAAACCTTAGAAGCTAGTTGGGTATGATCTATGGATAGCGAGATGAAAAATAGTATCGGATGATCTGCTTAGTTGATTGCATGATCTGCATTGCTGTCTGCCACCACGAATGACGCACCTCGCACGGTCGATGGATATCGGCCGTGGGGTAGTATTCATGATTCAGATGAGTATTTATATGTATGTGGGTATCAGGTATCGCGGGTCCATGGCTTCCAATAGATGCAAGCATCTATTGTTAATTACCCCCATGGCATTGGGGTACCTTCGATTAAGAGACCTTTGTAGAGAGGATGAAATGAATTGTGTCTTGGTTTATTGAATCCTAAGTATATGTATTAGGATTCAGTTGGATTTGAGATTGACTAGGTCTTAAGTATATGTATTAAGACCTAGTCGATACTAAACTCTATGTATTAGAGTCTAATTGGCTCTAAGCATATGTCTTAGAGTCCGATTATATTCAGCTTGGTTGTATATTCCAAGGTGGAGATGTGACCTGACCTCATGTATATGTATTGAGGTGGGTCGAATTACCCGAAAGCAGAGGGTGGTTAATTCCTGAGTATATGTATCAGGATTAACCGAGTTTAATAAATTTTTCACTCTAGTTATATGTGCTAGAGTGAGGATCTGACTAAGCCCTAAGGTATTATGTTAGGTTCCGTCGGATTTGAGCTCTAAGTATATGTATTAGAGCTCGATCGGGTATGGATTTCACTCTAGGTAGATGTGCTAGAGCAAAAGACTGACTAGACCCTAAGTATATGGGTTAGGACTAGTCGAGCTTGGTTTGACTTCCACTCTAGGTATATGTGCTAGAGCAAAAGGTTGACTAGACCCTAAGGATATATGTCAGGGTTAGTCGGATAAACTCTAAGTATATGTGTTAGAGTTCGCATGAACTTGATATCATTTGATTGAATTCTAAGTGTATAATTTAGAACTCTGTTGATTTGGAGATGTTTTGCCTTAGTATATGTGCTAAGGCGATTGACTTAGCTCTAAGTATATGTATTAGGGGTAGTCGATATTTACTTTTCACTCTAGGTATATGAGCTAGAGTAAAGAAAAGGTTCAAGATTTGGTATATGGGATTTGGTGTATAATTCATGAGATTTGGTTCATGAACTTGGTTTATGATTCATAAACTTGGTATATGGGTTTTGATTTATTTGGTTCATGTATGGAATTGGTGTATGGTTCATGGGGTATGGTTCATGAGACTCAGTTCATGAACTTGGATATGGTTTATGGTTCATAAGGTTGGGTATATGGTCTTGGTTTATGGTTTATGGTGTATGGTTCATAAACTTGGATATAGTTCATGGATGAGGTTTATAGACTTGGTTCATGGTTCATGGTTCATGGTTCATAAATTTGGTTTATGAGGTTTGTGGACTTGGTTTATGGATTTGGTTCATGGTTCATTTTGGTGTATGGTTCATGGGGTTTGGTTTATGGTTCATGAATTTGGGTATGGTTCGTGGTGTTTGGTTCACGAACTTGATTCATGGTTTATGGGACTTGGGTATGGTTCGTGGTGTTTGGTTCACGAACTTGAATAAGCTATAGGATTTGGTCCATGGGCTTGGGTTGTGGTTTATGGTTCATGAGGTTTGGTGTATGGGATTTCGTTCATGAACTGGGATATGGTTCATGGATGAGGTTTATGAACTTGGCTCATGAATCTTGGTTTATGGACTTGATTTATGATTCATGAACTTGGATCATGGTTTCATAGTTCATGGTTCATGGTTCATGGTTCATGAACTTGGTTTATGAGTTTTGGTTCATGAGACTTGATTCATGAACTTGTGTATAGGATTTGGGATTTGGTTCACGAACTTAGGTATGGTTTAGGTTCATGAGCCTAAGTTAGAAGTTGGATTTGAGTTTTGGGTTTCGATTTGGATTGTGGCCTTGATTTGAGTTGGGTTTGGGTTCTTTAAGTGGACTTGGTTTGGGTTTGGTTTAGGGTTTGGGTTCGGATTTAATTTAGGTTTTGGGTTTGGGTTTATTTGGGTTTTGGGTTTAGGTTTATTTGTGGACTGTATTTGATTTTAGGTTTGGATTTGATTTGGTTTGGATTTGAATTCGGATTTTATTTGGGTTCAAGTTTGGGTTTATTTGTGGACTTGATTTGGATTGGGTTTGGGTTTATTTGGGTTCAAGTTTCGGTTTATTTCTGGGTTTATTTGTGGACTTGGTTTGGTTTGGGTTTGGGTTTATTTGTGGATTTGGTTTGGGTTCTTATGTGGACTTGATTTGGATTGGGTTTGGGTTTATTTGTGGATTTGGTTTGGGTTCTTATGTGGACTTGATTTGGATTGGGTTTGGGCTTATTTGTGGATTTGGTTTGGGTTCTTATGTGGACTTGATTTGGATTGGGTTTGGGTTTATTTGTGGATTTGGTTTGGGTTCTTATGTGAACTTGATTTGGATTGGGTTTGGGTTTATTTGTGGATTTGGTTTGGTTTCTTATGTGAACTTGTTTTTCTTTTTAATTCTATTTCGGGTTCGAGGCAATCCTCTTTTGCAACTTGATTCGGATCCGAAGAAATCCCTCTTTGATTTTGGTTTGATTTGGGGTCCGAAGAAATCCCTTTTTTATCTCGATTTGGGTTTGGGGTCCGAATAAATCTCCGTTTTGATTTTTCAATTTGGATTTGATTTTCCAATTTGATTTGGGGTCCGAAGAAATCCCCGTTTGATTTTCCAATTGGATTTGATTTGGGGTCCGAAAAAATCCCCGTTTGATTCTCTAATTTGGATTTGATTTTCCAATTTGATTTGGGATCCAAAGAAATCCCTGTTTGGTTCTGATTTGGGGTCCGAAGAAATCGCCGTTTGATTCTCCAATTGGATTTGATTTGGGGTCCGAAGAAATCCCCGTTTGATTCTCTAATTTGGATTTGATTTTCCAATTTGATTTGGGGTTCGAAGAAATCTCCGTTTGGTTCTGATTTGGGGTCCGAAAAAATCCCCATTTTGATTCCAATTGGATTTGATTTGGGGTCCGAAGAAATCCCCGTTTGATTCTCTAATTTGGATTTGATTTTCCAATTTGATTTGGGGTCCGAAGAAATTCCCGTTTCGTTCTGATTTGGGGTCCGAAGAAATCTCCGTTTTGATTCCAATTTGGGGTCCGAAGAAATCCCCGTTTTAATTTTGATTTGGAGTCTGAAGAAACGGGGAATCAAAGATTCCCCTCCCCTCTTCTTGCGAGGCTGTAGATGACGTCGACGAAGTTGATGACGGTGGCGTGGATCTATTCGGCCATCGGATTTGATTTGACATTTTCGAAGAAATGTTGACGGGTCCGAAGAAACAGGGAATCAAAGATTCCCCTCCCCTCTTCTTTCGAAAGTATCAAACCGTCGGTGTTGTAGATGATGTCGATGAAGTTGATGACGGTAGTGCGGATTTGTTTGGCCGTCGGATTTAATTTGACATTTTCGAAGAAATGTTGAAAGGTCTGAAGAAACGGGGAATCAAAGATTCCCCTCCCCTCTTCTTTCGAAAGTATCAAACCGGCTATGCTGTAGATGACGTCGGTGAAGTTGATGACGGTGGCGTGGATCTGTTCGGCCATCAAATTTGATTTGATATTTTCGAAGAAATGTTGAAGGGTCCAAAGAAACAGGGAATAAAAAATTCCCTTCCCCTCTTCTTTCAAAAGTGTAACATACCACATCCCTCGTAAGTCCTGCCGAGTTCCGTCAAAACGAGCGGAACGCGAAATTGAACGAGTTAAAGTGAACCCTAAGTGCATTGGAGCTCATAAACGGAGCAAAAAGGGACCCGGAGAGCAAATCTGGAAATCTGGCTAAGTCCCAGGTTTTTAGCTCTCGGGGACCGGTCCCTGAAGGAGAGACCGGTCCCCGTACGCGTAGCCTGCCAGGAAATCCTGAGGCATCCGGTCCCTGGCGATGAGACCGGTCCNCCGGTCCCTGGTGGTGAGACCGGTCCTCGGGAGACCGGTCCCTGACGGGCAGACCGGTCCCTCGCTGCGCAACAGCCGAAAAACTCGAAAATTTGGCGAAGTCCTGGAAAACCCCCGTTCGGGAACCGGTCCCTGGTCGGGGAGACCGGTCCCCGAAGGCGAAAATTGCCCAGTCTGGGCAGTTCAAGAGGAAACAAGTGGAGGGGCTTAAGTGCAATTGTTACAACACTATATATGACTCACCCCTCTCTTCCACAGCCATTTTCACCTCTCTCTCCCATTTCCTCTCTTTCTCTCTCTAGAATCCATGCTCTAGGACTTGGAGAAGAAGGAGAAGAAGAGAAGAGGAGGAGGATTTGGAGGCTTTGGAGGTTCTAGGAGCTCTCCAACAAGGAGAATCTTGGTGGAGCTTGGACTAGAGGTAAGTTTTGTAAGGTTTTCCTCTAGGGTTTGGATTTTGGTCGAGATATTTGGAGCTTTGTGCTCCTTAGAGGTTTTAGAAGCTCTTTTGAGCCATGGACACCATGGAACCCATGAGAGCTCAAGGTGCTCTCATGGTGAATCCTTGGAAGTGAGGTTTGGAGCCCTAGGGTTGGTACCAAAGGTCTAGAAACCTTATTAGGATGCTTCTTAGATGATCCTATGCTATTCTTCGCGTAGGGTTGGGATCGGTTTATGGGAAAACCCTAAATGGCAAGATTAGGGCTTGAATTTGGGGTTTTTGCCCTAGGATTTTTCGGGGACAAATTGACCCCGTGGAAACCCAATTGGGGGTACCCAAAACACGTTGGACAACTTCGTTTAATATTTCGAAAATGTTAGAGTATAGTCCATGTACAAAAAGGCCTAATATGGCACTATTTGAATTATAGGGCGCGGAATCGGCTTTCGTATAGTGCGGGGGCCTTAATATTCTACACTCACACGACTCATAGAGGTGGGGGGTGCACGCCGGAATCGTTGGATTCCCCTCTATGTCTATTTCTCTATTTTTGAGCATATATATATATCCATTCATGCATAGTAGGGTAGCTACATGTGGAACTTGGTTTGATTTCATTTTTATGCTTCTAATGTAGTTGAACATAGAGAATGATTGGACCTAAACGGACATGTGTGATTGGACCCTCGAGATGTGTGAATGTACGTATGGACTTGGACATTAGAAAACAAGGGTGTCATTGACATAGAAACAAGAATTGCATTGAGAGATGACCGTTGAAAATAGTTTGACCCATAGTGACATGGTCGAAGATAAAGCCTAGAAAGTGGCAAAAATAAATAGGTAGAGACCTATTGTGATATCGGCATTGTGACTAGTGGCTATAAATCCTCGAGTTGAGGATTAGATCGACACTCACCTTTCGTCTTGGCTTGAGGGAGGTCGCTCCCCCTCGAGCGGTGCGCTCCGGAGTTGGTCACCACTGGGCGTGGTAAAGTCCCACCAGTTGACGGTCCCTAGGGAGGTTCGAGTCCCCCGTTATTAAGGGATTTTGGGTTGTGAGTCATTGGGGTTAACAGAGTTAACCGGCAAGATTGGGTAAGAGCCAAAGTTTGATCATGATTGGAGCATGCATGCATTTCCATTTTGTATTAAAATTATTTATCTTCTGACTCTTTCTTGCAGGCATAGTATTAGTTGCATTAGTAATGGTTACTTTTCTTCCTTTGAAATACTTATGCCTGGATAGACCTAGTGGGTAAGTCGGCGAGGTCGGATGCCGAGCCCACTGGGAACTTCGTTGTAGTTCTCACACCACTAACCCTACAGGTCCTAGCACGAGCGGGGCGGCGGAGGACCGAGGCAAGGGTTTGGCGCCGTAGGTAGCTGCCACCGGGGACTTTATGCATTTTATAGTCATTCCCTTTTGTTATACATGTATCAACTTTATTTTGTTGAATTAGGTATGTAAAGTGAAAACAATCATGTATTTGGTGGATGACAAAATGTAAAAAGATATGATGGTCGAATGGAATGTAATAGTATTATTTACTTGAATTTGGTTCAAAAGAAATCAAATATCATGTGTGTTGTATTTAGCTTAGAGCTTTCGCTTCCGTTGTTGCTTGCCCTCGAGTAAGCCTTGTATTATATATGCAATTCTCTTGTTAATTGCTTAATATATGTATTGTTAGAGCCTTGGGCGGACAGGGGAGGCTCTGTCCGTTCGGCGTCTGTCGACGCGACCCGAACCCGACCAAATTGGCGGGGATTGGGGCGTGACAGATATAATGGTATCAGAGACGAAGTTGGAAGCAAAAGTCTAGGAATGACCTAGGAACCCTAGGTTTGGAGACCCTAAGGACTTAGAAAAACGCTTGACGTGGACTTGGTTTATGTGAAAGCGAGTGATTGGGTTAACTGTAACACTTCTCTAAAAGGAAGTAGAGATGGATCATAAGGCTTAATTGTTGTCTACTTAAGGGACCTTGTGGGGCGGCCGACCACACGACACCGAGAGTAGGGATAATTAGGCTTGTGCTTTCGCTTAATTGGGTAGTTAGGTGACACGTGTAAGGGTCACGTGCATCGAGCACTAATATTTGTGTGCGTTGCGTTTCAGGACGCGATGGCACCACCGAGGAGAGTTACGAGGTCCACACCGGCGGAGCCTCGGGAGGAGCCCGAGCAGTCGGGGTCGGACGGCGTGAGTGAGCTGCGAGCCCAGGTAGCGACTTTGGCCGGGGCTATGCGGCTTCAAGGGGAGCGGATCGGGCAGCTCCACGAGATGATGGCGCAACAGGCAGCGGCGGCGTCTGTGCCGAGGGATCCGCCTGCACCGGCCGCTCCTGTAGCGCCACCTCCTGCAATGGCGGCAGCGCCCGTGACTGCTGTTCCTCCGCCGGCATCGGGTTCATCGGCCCCCATTTCCGATGTGCTTGAGGCCGAGCAGGAGCGCACGTTAGCGGCGCTGACGGCATTTAAGCGGTTCAACCCTCCGACCTTCAACGGTGACGTGAAGGATCCGTGGACGACGGAGAGTTGGCTCGCCGCGATGGAGGCCTTATTCGAGGATATCTACACCCTCGAGAAGGATAAAGTTCATTTGGCGGCTCATTGTTTTGATGGGTCGGCTCGACTGTGGTGGAATCAAGCGAGGAAAAGTCGCTCGCTAGGACACGCCTATATTTCCTGGGAAGCGTTTCGGGAGATGCTACTCATGGAGTATTTCCCCGAGAGCGACAAAAGGAAAATCAAGGAGGATTTTCGGAAGCTAAGGCAAGGAAGCCGAACGGTACGGGAGTACGAGAGGGAGTTCACGCACATGATCAACTGTGTGCCGGACTTGGTCCATGGTGATAGGGACCGAGCGGAGGTATTTGAGCGCGGGTTGCGACCCGAGATTTTCAAGGTCATTCATGCATTCCGCTTGAAGACCTATGAGGAGGTTCTTGACCGCGCGCTTTGGGTGGAGCGCGGAAATGCCATTGCGCGGGACGAGCGCGAGGCATTTGAGAAGGATAAGGAAAGGGATAAGGCTAAGAAGCGACCTGCTGGTGGGTCGGCGGGGCAATCGAGTTCTAAGCGACCCCCGCGACCACAACGATCACAATGGCGGGGAGGTAGGAGTCAGACACGGGGTCAGATTACCTACCCATGTGTGATATGCGGCGGGGAGCATAGAGCCACCAGCTGCCCACAGCGGGAGGGGCGGTGTTACCAATGTGGCCAACCGGGGCACATGAGTCGAGAGTGCCCGGGCGGCGCATCCCCAGCTCCGTCATCAGCCTCAGTACAGTACACGCAGCGACCGTTGGCGGGGCTGCCACCCGCAACATCTGCTGGACGATCGACGGCGTCGCGTCAGCCGGAGGCTTCTCGAGCACCTAGTGGGCGGGTTTTTGCCACTCAGGTGGAGGAGCCACCAATCATCGTTCCCGACGACGTCGTGGCAGGTATTATTCTGATCAGAGGCACTAGGGCTAAAGCTATATTCGATACGGGTGCATCTCATTCATTCATATTAGCATCATTCGCACAAGCTCATGATATAGAGATCACTCATAACGAGGAGTATTGGTCGGTGAACACTCCTGAACACTCGATCGACGTTTACGATCAGTATTTGGACTGCCCAGTGCAAATAGGCGATTGGATTATGCCGATCGACCTTCTAGTGTTGAAAGAAATGTGGGGATTCGAGGTAATCTTGGGGATCAATTGGCTCTCCAAGTATTACGCGGTTATAGATTGTGAAAGAAGGGTGGTCACATTCTGTGAGCCCAACCAAGAGGAGTTTACCTACCGGGCGTGCAAAGGTAAACGCTTTGCAGCCACTGTATCGACGGTGAGGGCGAAAAGGATGATCAAAGGCGGTTGCAAGGCCTACTTGGCGACCATCGTAGACTCTCGAAAAGAGTACTCGGAATTGGAGAATATTCGAGTTGTGCGGGAGTATCCGGATGTATTCCCAGCGGAGTTACCGGGATTGCCCCCAGATCAGGAAGTCGAGTTCGTGATTGACCTGATTCCCGGAGCGGCGCCAATTTCGAAGGCTCCGTACAGAATGGCACCGGTGGAGTTGAAAGAGTTGAAAGCTCAGTTACAAGACTCGTTCGACAAGGGCTTCGTACGGCCGAGCGTGTCCCCGTGGGGAGCTCCGGTGCTGTTTGTTAAGAAAAAGGACGGCACACTTCGACTCTGCGTTGATTATCGCGAGTTGAACAAAGTGACGATCAAGAACAAGTACCCGTTGCCAAGAATTGATGACCTGTTCGATCAGTTGCAAGGGTCAAAAGTGTACTCGAAGATTGATCTACAGTCGGGGTATCATCAGTTGAAGATACGGCCCAAAGATGTGCACAAAACGGCGTACCGTACGCGGTATGGCCATTATGAGTTCACGGTAATGCCGTTTGGGCTTACTAATGCCCCAGCAGCATTCATGGACTTGATGAATAGAATCTTCCGTCCGCTATTGGACCGGTGCGTCGTGGTATTCATTGACGACGTATTGGTGTATTCTCGGGCCGAAGAGGAACACGAGGAACATTTAAGGCTCGTGTTGGATATACTCCGGAAGGAAGATTTACGCAAAATTAAAGAAGTGCGGAGTTGGGTTTTCGGGGTTTACTTTCTTGGGCCACGGGCGGGTTCCGAGATGGCATTTCGGTGGACCCAAAGAATTGAAGGCAGTTAAGGATTGGCCTCGCCCGACAGTGTATGCGGAGGTTCGTCTTTCCTGGCACTTGCGGGCTATTACGGCGGTTCGTGGAGAGATTGACTTAAGGATAACAACTCATTACCGCCTTATGCACAAGGGGGAAGTTTGTTTGGAGCCCGAGTGTGAGCGGAGCTTTAAGAATAAAGACAAGTATTGACGTCTACTCGGTGCTTGCTCTGCGACGCCGTGGAGAGAAAGTTATGTCTCGTATATAGTGGAGCTACTACATCGGCTCGATGTGTTGATGCAAACGGCCGAGTCATAGGTTGCTTCGAGCCAATGAAGAATTATGAAAAAAAAAAAAAAAAAAGAATACCCACGCTACGACCTTGAGCATGCGGCTTCATATTGACCGCTAAAATTGTGGAGGCATAATTTTACGGGGACATTGTGAAGATCTACACGATCATAAGAGTCTTCAAATATTTGTTACCTCATAAGGAACAAACTTACGTCAGCGCGGTGGTTAGATTACTTAAAGATTATGACGTCACGATTCTTCTATCACGACGGAAGCTACGTCGTAAGACCGATACTCTAAGCAGAGTCGGGCAGAAATTCTGGCGGCGGGAGTTAGACTTCACCGGCGTTGCAGAAAGGAGAATGCATTCGCGTTGATAGAAGTTGGGCGCCGGCCGGGTCGCCGGCGGGACACTTGCACCCTATTGTTGCAACCACTTGTGGAGAAATCAAGATTACAGGCATAGATGAGTGTTCTCAAAAGTGCGGGGGTAAAGTGAGAAGTGGTGTGTCGTGATTATTGACATAGTGAAACGATCGGACGATTTACGATATCAGGAGGTGTTGGTGGTGCCAGGACGGATTGACCTGCGAGAGGGCGAATTATGTAAGAAGCCGAATCAATTCTGATTATGCATCACTCCGGCGGAACAAAATGTATCAAGATTTTGAATTGCATTATTGGTGGCGGGATGAAAGGGATATAGGGGGAGTTTGTGGCATCAATGCCTAACAGCCAACAGGTTGAAGGCAGAGCGTCGTTCAGCGGTGGAAATTACAGAGCCTACCTATACCCGTGGGGAAGGCAAAAATTGCATGGACTTATTGACGGGGCGGTTGCTAATTCAAAGGTGGACATGACGCGTATGGGTAGAGTGGCGTTGTGACCAAAGTGTTGGGGCCATTTTTTACGATCCACACTACTTGACGGTGCGATATAGATTAGCCAAGTCTATATCTGACGGAATGTGGTGGACTTCATGGGGTTCCTGTATCTATTGTATCGACCGGGGACCCTAGGTTGACCTTCATTTCTGGAGAGTTTGCAGGAGGCACTTAGGCACGCGGCTGACTTTAGTAGGAGTCCACCCTCAAAGGACGGCCAATCGGAAAGGAAATTTAATACTTGAAGGACGTGCGAGCGTGACTTTTATAGTTATAAGGCGGATGGTCCACGCATCATTTTACCAGATGGGGAGTTCGAATATACTAGTTATCAGGCAAGTCCTTTGTCGATGGCGCCAATTCGAGGCCTGTATGGAGGAAGGTGATCGCTCGCATATCACTGGGAGCGATTGGCGAGAAAGTAGTCTTGGCCGGATGTGGTGCGAGGAGGCGGGAAGAAAGTTCGCCTGCGACTAAAGAGATTATAGTACGGCGCTATCAAGCACAAAAGTTATGCCGACAAGCGGCGGAAGTATTGAGTTGCAGTTTAGAGAGACTTGATGTATTTTTAAAAAGATATCGCCGCACGCGAGGCGGTTATGCGGTTCGGAATGTTGGGGAAACTGAAGCACCGCCGATACGGGACTTTTGAGATTTTGGAGCGGAGTTGGAGCGGTGGCCTATAAGTTGGCATTACCCGGTGTTGGCGGAGAGTACATGTGTTTTCAGGTATCTAATTCCGCATAGATGTGTACGACCCGGAAGATTCCTGCTCGGTGGAATACGGTTAGAGCTTCAGAGGATATGATTATGAGGAATTCCGGTCATATTGTTGACCAGATCCGCGAAGTGCGAAAGCTCGGAACGGCAGAGATCCGTATGTTAAAGTTCATTGTGCGAGCAACGATGACGGGAAGGACGTGGAGAGCTCAGAGCGAATGAGGAGAGGTTTCCTAATCTCTTCGAGGATCCAAACTTGAGGTATATAAAAATTAAATTTGCAACCTTAGAGGTTTCGCGGGACGAATATAATTAAGGGGTGGGAATGTACATAGCAACTCCTCGTAAGTCGTGCGGTTCCTGTCAAAACGAGCGGAACGCGAATTGATACAGTTAAAGTCGAACTCTAAGTGCAATTGGAGCTCATTAAAACGAGCAAGGGACCGGAGAGAAATCTGCGAAATTGGCTAAGTCCCAGGGTTTTTAGTCTCGGCGACCGGTCCTTGAAGGAGGACGTCCGCTACGGTAGCCTGTCACGGAAATCCTGATGGCATCCGGTCACCTAGGTGGGTGAGACCGTCCCGGAGAGACCGTCCCTGACGAAGGCAGAAGTCCACTCGCTGGCGCAAGCAGCCGAAAAACTCAAATAATTGGCTAAGGTCCTGGAAAACCGCCGTTCGGGGAACCGCTCCCTGGTCGGGCGGACCGTCCCCGAAGGCGAAAATGGCCAGGTCTGGGGCAATTGAAGGGAAACCAAGTGAGGTTGATGTGCATATTTTTACAACACTATATGTGCCCCTCCCTATCGCACATTCTCATTATCACTCCTTCTGCAACCATTTCCTCAACTTTCTCTCTTCATATGTTCCTTCTAGGCTTGAGGAGAAGAAGAATAGGGTTAGAAGAAGGTGCGATTTGGAAGACTTGGAGGTTCTAGGAGCTCTCCAACAGAAGAATGAACTTGCTGGAGCTTGGAACTAAGGTAGTTTTGTGAGGTTTTCCTCTGGTTGGGTTTAACTGGAAGGAAGTAGAGCTTTGTGCTGTTAGAGGTTTTAGAGCTCTTGAGCCTATGGACCCATGGAACCATGAGAGTATCTAGGAGCTCTAAACAGAAGACTTTGGTGGTGTGGGACTAGAAAGGTAAGTTTTGTGAGCGTTTTTCCTCTAGAGGTTGCGGTTTTAATCTTACAGTAATTAGCACTTTGTGCTCTTAGAGGTTTTAGAAGCTTTTTGAGCCAATGCACCATGGGGAGACCATGATGGTCAGGGGCGTTCGATGGTTGAATCCTTGTGAGATGTGTTTAGAGGCCCTAGGTTAGGTACCAAAGGTCTAAACCCTTATTTAGGATGTTCTTAGATGATCCTATTGCTATTGCTTTGGTCAGGGTTGCGATCGATTTATTGGCGAAAACCTAAAATGGCAAGAGTTAGAGGCTTGAATTTGGTTTTGCCCTTAGGATTTTTTCGGGACAACTTATGACGCCCCGTGGGAAACCCAAATATGGGAGTCCCGCCTGACCCGTTCAAAGGGTGCCCAAAAACAGTTGCGACAACTTGTTTATAATTGGCGGAAAATGTTAGTAGAGTATAGTTCATTTAAAAAGGCCTAACTATGGCCCATATTTGAATTTATGGCGCGGAACGGCTTTGTTTAGTGCGGGGCGGCCTTATATTCTACACTCACACGACTGATATGAGGTGGGCGGTGCACGCCGGAATCGTTGGATTCCCCTCTATGTCTATTTCTCTATTTTAGGCATATACATATATCCATCAGGCATAGATAGAAAGATAGCTTACAATGAGGCCCTGGGAAAATTCGGTTATGGAACTTAAATCATATTATTATAAATTCTAAAGTAGTTGACCAATAGAGAATGATCAGGACAAAACGGAACAGGTGTGATTGGACCCTCAATATGATGTGAAGTAGTAGAAGCATGGACTTGGACATTAGCAAAACAATGCGGTGTTCATTACCATGCAAAGAATTGCATTGAGAGCAATGACCGTTGAAAAATTAGTTTGCTATAATGGCAGGTAGAGACAGGCCCTTGCAATGTAGGCGAAAATAAATGACAGGTAGAGACTTATCGTCGCTATTGGCATTTGTTGATATGGCTATGAATCTCAAAGTAATGCAGGATATCTCGATCGACATCACCTTTCGTCTTGCTTGCGGAAACCGGTCCTCCCCTCGAGCGGTGCGCTCCGAGTTAGGTTACCATGGAGCGTCGATAAGTGCCAAGATTGCATGGTCCTAGGGAGGTTCGTAGAGTCCCCGTTTTAAGAGGATTTGGATTGTGAGCATTTGGGTTAACGTTAACAGCAAGTATTGGGTTATGAGCGAAATTGTCTATGAATTGGAAGCATATCCATTTCCATTTTGGCATATTGCAATTGTTTATCTATGACTCTTTTTGTCAGGATAGTTTAGTTGCATTAGTACTGGTTACTTTCTTCTCTTGGAAATCTTATGCCTGGCATAGACCTAGTGGCCTTCCGGTAATGTCCGCTGCGACGGATCGGATGCCGACGCCCTGGGGGACTTTGTTGTAGTTCTCAGCACCACTAATCATACAGGTCCTAGCACCGGGCGGCCAACGGCGGCGGCAAGGACGACGGCAAAGCTTGCAGCTCGTAGGTTGCGGCCAACGGACTTTAATGCATTTTACTCTTCCTTTTTGTTATCATTGTATCAACTTTATTTTGTTGGATTTAGGTATGTAAGTGTAACAATCCATGTATTTGTGTGGATGACTAATGTAAAAAAGATATGATGGAATGAATTGATGCTAATATCTATATTTAGCTTGAATTTGGTTCAAAGAATCAATATCTGTTATGTATGTTATTTTAGCCTTAACTCCGGGCCTTCGTCTTCTGCTTGCCCCGGTCCGACCTTGTTTAATATGCAATTGCTATTATTGCTTAATTCTTGTATTTAGAGCGAGTTGGGCGGACAGGCGGACAGGCTCTGTCGTTCAGCGTCTGTCGACGCGACCGACCCGACAAAATACACTGGCGAGTTGGAGGGCTAGACAGATAGCTAATCGAGTATTTGTATGGGGATAGATAGGATGTCGGGTCGCTGAGTGTGGTCTTAATGTAGAGAAATGACAATGACAATGACCGGTCAGGCATTGAGTTAATAGGTAAACCCAATGACACGATGCATCTAAGTCGATAGCCGACCAAAGGGGACACTTAATTAGATTAATTAGGTATGCGGACACCTATGATATATGATGATATGCTGAACTCTAGAGGACAGGGTAATCCTCAGAGTAGCAGGATTGGCTGCTCCAACGGTCGTTAATCTTGTATGAGAAGACACCAACAAGTTAGTTCGACTCCGGATGTTACGGTACGCCAGGGACTTGCCTATATGGCCGCAGACTGGGTCTCGGGTCCGGAGTGTCATTGAATTCTCCCTAGTAGTTCGACAGATGGCTAGTGAGTGTAGGCGAGCCTTCGCAGGTAAAGCATGAGATTAAATGGAACAAGTTAAATGAGGCGTTAATGAAGAGGTGAATAGTTCACCTAATTGGACATGATGACAGCGTTAGGTTGCTTACCAATCATTAGAATGCATTCATATTTTGCTTGGCATGTGTAATAGTATAATTTCCGTCATTACAGCTCTCCTTAATCTATCCTATCTATCTATCTTCTTTGGTATATCTACTTGCGCGTTGGACCTAGTGGGGAGATCGGCGGAGTCGGCGGCCGAACCCACTGGGAACTAAGGAAGTTAGTTCTCACCCCCACTTTACCACAGGTTCCAGTTCGGGCATCCCCGGTGAGCGTGAGGATCGCGGTAAGGGCCCGGCGTTCTAGTCGCATTAGCTACCTCCCTTCTTGCATTAGCCGTCACCCCTTTTTGTATTTGAGAGTAGATGTTGTATAGGGTGAGGGTTGAGTGCTTGTATTTATATTTTGGAAGAATGTAAAAGATGTATCTAAATGTAGTAAATCAAATGAATGTAATAGATAGCCTCTTCTCTCTTATGTACTTGTATGTGTTTCTGTACTTGTATCTTGCTCTTGTTTGTAGCACTGGTGGTGCTTCTTGATCGTGTATTTATGAATTGATTCCTGGGTAAATTCTTATGCACGATCTGTTGGTTAGCCTTGGACGGACAGGGGAGGTCCTGTCCGTTCGGCGTCTGTTCGACGTGCCCGGGCCGAGCCAAATTGGTAGCGGTCGCGGGGCGTGACAGGTTTCTTCCAAAGTGTTCGGATGAGCAATGTCAAGGAATGGAATAAGTTCCTCTTTGAGTCCATTAATATAGCATGTGATAAAGTACTCCTCTGTTAAGTGTGGGTTGTAATAGAGAAGTTGGAACCTCAACTCCTCAAATCTCTCTTGATATCTTTCGCACGTTCCCGTATGCCTCAGATTGCTAAACTCCCGGATTAAGTAACGCTCCCCTACTTGAGCAAATCTTCTGCACACCGCTTCAGTGAATTCATCCCAAGACACTGTCTGTGTGAGACCCCAGATAGTCCTATATATGAGATATAATAGGGCTAAACTCTTAACCCGGCTTAAGCATTTTGGGAGGTGGCAAGACCCAAGAGGTTAAGAGAGTTAAGCATGATAGGACGGGAGTAGTCCTAGGATGGGTGACCCCCTGGGAAGTTGGGGCATCACAGATGGTATCAGAGCCAATTACCAGCCGGAAGTGTGAGATGAGTCTCGGCTGAGCCAGGGTCTGGATGACGGGCTAGCGAGATGAGTCTCACATCACCTGGTACTTGTGAGTCTGAGCCTAACGAGGACGTCAAGGCTTAAAGGAGGGGAGATTGTGAGACCCCAGATAGTCCTATATATGAGATATAATAGGGCTAAACTCTTAACCCGGCTTAAGCATTTTGGGTGGTGGCAAGACCTAAAAGGTTAAGAGAGTTAAGCGTGCTAGGACAGTAGTCCTAGGATGGGTGACCCCCTGGGAAGTTGGGGCGTCACAGTCTGTTTGTTGATAAAGTATCCTTGTTTCCATGTTTTCGCCTTACCAAATAAATGCATAGTAGCTATACTCAACCATTGGTGCTGGGGTATTTGGTATAATTCAAAATATTGCTCGCAGTTCTCGATCCAGTTTCTAGGATCATCGCCATCAAATGAGGGAAAATCCAATCGTGGATATGGAAATTGTTGATGATTATTGTAACTCCTATTGCCCCAGGGTGACGTCTGATCCTCTTCTACTTCTATCTGTTTCCTTGGTGTGGGTAGGATGCCTTTGCCTTTATCTTCTTTGATTGTGGGTGGAACATTGTTGCTTCCCGGTTTGATACCATATGGAACCTTGTCCTCAGGAGAAGTTGTTCGACCTTGGATGTGGATAGTGGACTGCTGAACTAGTAGCAACTTTAATAGTTCTTCATGCCGTCTGGTAGCCTCCACACGCAATGCATCATAGTGCTTTTGTCCAATTTCTCGTACCTCTGCTATCTGATGAGTAAGTTCTTCCATTTTAGATTGATGTTCCGCCCCCAACTTCTGATATTTCTCCTCCAATGAATGGATATAATCACTGAGATCCCGTAATCTCGTTCCTTCTGCCGTGCTGATTTCTTTCAAATAATCCTTGTGATTAAATTTAAACTTATTACCCTTCTTACCCTTAATCTTGGCCTATTTTCTTGATATATATGAGTGGTCGGTATCTCGGTTTTGCTCTGTGACGACTACCTGATAGCAGATCCTATAAGCGGCAGGTTGCGCCAAAAAAAAGGATCTAATAGACCTGAGGATTGAGGGGGTGTCCTCTGATCTATGGTTCGATGACCAGGGTAATCTTGTGGTGATTCCTTTTGTCCAAATCCAATACGTGATCAGATCAAGCAGCGCAGGAATTTTATTTGCGGTTTAACTCGACAACCAGAGGTTGGGAGTTAACATACGACTACACCCTATATTGCCCTAGGATGGGACTGCTCTGATACCAATTGTTACATACCTGACTCAACGCAACCCGTCGATGATGAGATCTCGCTGAGACGTGGACGGCGTTGAGGATGATGGGTTCCAATGTCGACTGCTCACAGTATGCTTAGGAATGTAACGCTGACGTGGAAGATAGAATAAAAGAAATGAAGCAGATGAGAGGAGAAAAGAGACAAATAGAGAAGAATATAGAAAAAGGCAAAGATAAGAGGAAGAATGGGGATTAAGAGGAGAGAAGAAAAGAGATACGAGATGCAATGGAATTATCATAAATTTCTCATATTCTGTTTTTGGGGTTACAATCTGCCTTTTATTTCATCTACATTCCATTGAAAATAAAATATCTAGTTCCTAAAAGGATGAGGTAAGTTCAAAGTAGATGGACTTCCAAAGCCCGGACTTCTGTTGCCCACCCGCCACAACCTTGGCCATTTGAATCTACGCCTCCTTGGATAATGGAACGGACACTCATCGTCAACCCGAATCCGCAAGGAACACCCTAAACTCCCTGTCGGCATGCCAGAAAGTCCTAGATCCTTGTGCTTCGCCAACCCTCTCCCCGAGCCTTCTTCACTCCTCGCTCCTCGCCTGGTCTATGCTCCACAGAAGGCTTTGCATCTCGCTGTGCTCCAAGTCCGAGATCTCCACAGAAAAGCTAAGCCTTCACTCCATCACTTTATTTACCCTGTTTTTGTTATTACTTGACTACTACTTCTGCTCCTAATCCTCCACTGTACTTGGCAGACGTAACAGTTACCCTTCAAAAATTACAGTGCTCAAATCTACCCTACTAAAATTCTTAATTTTTTTAAAAAAAATTAAATCCTCCATAGTAGTAGTATCTAAGAAAAACAGAGAAATCTCAAGGACTTTGGTGAACTTTGTGAATTACGCGGGCAATTATCTCTCTCTGTTTCTTTTCTCTTGTTTCACTATTGCTTTACAGAAGCATTAGAAGCTACATCATGACCTAAGAACTGACATGTACCAAACACCTTAGAGAGGGAGAGAATTTAAAGTGGATTAATCTGAGAAATAGGAAACGTCAAGATACAGGGGAGGAAATAAAAAGAAAAGCTAAAAACAAAACAAAGTGTCTCTTATTTTCGTATTGAAGATCTACGTGCAAATTCTAGGGTCCATGCACCAATCAACGGCATGCTTGCCAAAGTTTGGTTATCCTGCAACTTTCTTACTTTATTTCAAGAGCAAATCTTTCACAATGATGTTTCAGGGTCGCATGTCGGCAAATATACACGCAGGTAACGATCGCAGCAAATTATTTATTCAGTCGAATCCAGTGCATGTATGCGCACATCTCCCATTACAACAAACATAGCATGATACAACAAGATCTCGCCAACCTCTCTCGAGTCCTGTTTAGGGGGATTTTGGATTTTAGTTTTGTTTCTTCACAACGAGCACAGGGCATTTGGCATTGTGCACACAGTAATTGCTAACGCTCCCGAGGAAAAACCTGTTACATGAACAAAAATTGCTGAATAAATGATGAAAAAGTACAACTTATGCTATTTGGTACTAATTAGCAAATTGGATAAAAGAACAAGTTTTTGTAACAAGTAAACTAATATTGACACATTTTTTTAAAAAAAAAATTTTTCTTGACTCAGTAACATAGTAAATATTAGAATTTTGAAATAAAATTCAGCAAAGGATTACGTGAAGTAGATGTGCATATGGATATTCTATCAAAACCAGGTCTTCTGTATCTCATTTGATATGGAAACCTAGTAAGAGAACATGAACAAAATCTGTTGATCCTATCTCCATCTTTAATGATTTTGAAATAAGCCCCTTACTGATAATGTTCAGCTGATTAAGCCATTCTTGAAGGAGATCAAAAAGGCAGTCTCACAATCAGCAAGCAAAAGAGCTTCTGGGCTGTACAGATTCCCACTATGCTTTTGCCAAACCTTCTGGGAATGCATAAAAGACGACATTCTGAGCACTTTTTTCAAGCGCTCAGTGAGAGAAGGCTGTCAGTCTTGCTCCGAAAATGGAGGGGGCAATATTAGGAAACTGTATATTACTATTATATACAGAATAGGATTATATAGTATCTAATTCCGTTTGTATTCTTACTATACTAGGATTTGTTGCTATATTTGATATATCTCTCGTATTATATATTTGCATCAATACAACCCAATAGGGTATGCTCTTTTGCCCTTCTTACAAGGTGGAATTGGTTTAGATTGGCCTTCAACACAACGTTTCGTGGCACTTCTACAGAGAGACATCTCTTTCTCGAAACACCATCTTCTGAATGTTGGAAATGCTTTTGGACCTTTGGCCTATCTCTATGACAGAGTGCTTTTGCAAGAATGAGCTGAAGTTAAACAACAATAGCAACAACAACAACAACAACAACAATAATAATGTTATATTTGGTTTAGATTTGTAATTATATCTATTTGGGATTGGATATAATTTAGATTTAATTTGGCATATATGAATTATAATTAGGAGTGTAATTCTAATTTAATTAGAATTAGACTCTAGTTAGGAGACATGTATTATATATACATTCTACGGCCAAGTTAATGATGCCGCGACAAAAATTAAGAAGCTATGCAAATTAATTAAGAGCGGTTGGTAGTCCGTACGGATGGAGAAGTCGGATCTCTAATTAAGCGTTGCATATATTAGAGAGAGCCAAGCTGCTGCGCGCTAATTAGCCGTGCGCTAATTAGGGCTTTTGGAGCGAGAACCCTCGTGCATGGAGTTCCATACAAAGGAGCCGTATTCTTATTTCCATGCTAATTAATTAAGGAGGGTTGATTCTTGTGTTCTTGGCATATTAACTTCGTCCGTACGATCAAGAGAGTCGATCAGGTTTGAGGTCTTTTCTACGACGCGCCTTTCATCGGTTTTCGATCTAATTAAGTTTTGGTCTTTGAGAGATCTTCTTTGTACTCCGCCTTTTCGACATTAATAAAGTATTTGCTCCGTCTTCACCCGTGGACGTAGGCTGTTGGCCGAACCACGTAAATATCGGTGTGTTCTTTTCTTATCTTTTCGTTTCCTCCATTAAATTATTTTCTGAATCTATTTTTCGCCGTTCTGATTTTAACAAATAATAATATCCTTTAGTTTCTAAAAGAAGAAACAAGTTCTAAATCTACATAGAAAAGTTATGTTATTATGCCCTAGGTTACAATATTAATTTTAGAGGTACAACGCATGAAGTTCAGTAAAGGTAGCATTGCCTCCTAATTAATGAATCCCGACTCCTAATTAATGAATCCCGACTATTTAAATTTCTTATCTGGTTTACGGCAAAATAATTGAAAATACGCCCAAGAATAAAGCACAAGAGAAATGCTCATCAATGTGGACTGTCACAAACTCAAAAGAAATAGAAAAGGCAGAAGGATTAAAAAGGATCAATAGCTAAAAGGAATACCTACCTTTCTAAGGGTCCACGACTATGGCTTCCAAGGATCAGCAAATCAATATTCATCTTCTGAACTGCTTCACATATGGCTTCTTTGGGATCTCCGATCTCAGTAATTGTTTCTGCAACTACCTGTAAGATGTCTATATACGTAAATAAATAAATAGATAAAGCTTTAACAATTTCTTGCATTCTATCACAAAAATCTTGCTGGTGGTTTATATGAAGAAACTAGCCAACCATGATACCAATCAAACATCCAATTACATGATCCTTTCAAAACCATGCAAAAGGTGTATTTGACGTACTAATCAGCTATCACATATCAGCTTTGAGCAGCATAGGGAAATAAGATACACAAATTTAATTTAGAAATTACACTATCCAGAAAAAAAAAAAAAAAAAAAACCTTCTCTACATAGTACATCAAGTTTTGAGCACAAAAACTATATAGTTTTATGTGAGACCACAAAGACCTGCGCAATAAGCAGAAATGTGAATGAAGAATGACAAGAATAATACAATGACAAGCTTATAGAAATATACAAAGAGTTAAGATAGAACTATTCCTACAGTATTTGAGGTCCTATACTATCCACTCATTTTCAATGATTGGGCATCCAAATTGACAATCCACACCATCAAATTCGATCTAGAGCATTTGATATTTTTGAGAACCAAATTATATAAATGTCATCTAACTAGCGAACTAATGTTTTTCAAAATTAGCAATTTTAAACAATAGGCATGCGCCCTTTGTTTATTTAGCAGTGCAGTTCGTTGATTTTTGTAAGAAAATAATTGACCTATTTAAAGACTGAATCAAAGAATCGATTTTAAGAGCTGATAATTCAATGATTTTGTACAAAGCAGAGATACTACTCAGAGTTCATCTTGCAAAGCTTTTGTTAAGGGGGGAAACATAACAACCACTGCTAATTGGCTTGGAAGACACTTTTGAAATATGTCTAGAAACTAGACTAACAATACTAGAAATAATATTTGACATAACCCAAATCTCTTATTTGAACTGATACTAGAAATCATCTCTTTTTTAAACTAACACAAAGAGTGAATCCTTTGACCATGAAATTATGCTGATATAAAGTTGTTGCACATTGCATTTAGTATTTGAGACTCAGATTTGCAATTGAAAGTGCTCCAAATTGCTACAAGTGGCTCACATTGGTGAGGGCATAAACAAGCAAACACATCATTACATCAAAAACAAACTATCCAACAAATGAAATATAATGAAGGTTAATGTCAGATATCTAGTAAAGAACGCGCATTATATCAGCAAGCATATCATATTCCTTTCCTTTAAAAGCTGGGTCAAAGAACTCAAACGCTTCATTTCTTAGTTTAGCAAACTACTATAACGCGGGTCAAACAACAAGACTAAAGATATCTACATATATTCACCAACAAGACTAAAGATATCTACATATATTCACAAAGATAGGAGTGCTATTATATTTTAGGGAATGACAAAACAGCAATCTAAGGAAAGTTTGTAACCAAAATTATGATAATAACATGCAAGATAAAATACAGCACTGAAACTTTTTGAGTTCTGATAATAACCAGTCTAAGTAGCATAAGAGCTCCAATATGGGCGCAACACAATTATATAGAATGGTAATGAGTGAAAATACTGCACTGAACTGCCCAACATATGCAAGACTAAAAACAATGCTGATACAACGTAGGTTTCATCTTTGGTAACCAAAACTACCCAACCTTTTCCTCTATCTTTTCCGCTCCAGAAATTGTATCAACAGAGTTCATCCTACAGCATTTTTCGTTCTGTTCAGGATGCCTTCAGGATGCAATTCAGGCAGCACACCGTGAAATTCCATGAAGCCAAAGAGCTAGGCTGGTATACTATCGGTAGCACGGAGGCCTCCGTGCTACCAAGTTGTTTTCAATGATGCAACTTCCAAATCGACGATCGGCTCCGTTAAACTTGATGTACACTATTAAAAATATTTGGAAACTAAATTTCATAATTTTGCGACATCATCTGACTAGTGATCAAAAGGTCTCAAAATTGACAATTTTAATGGTAGATGTGATACGTTTGTGAATTTAATGGTGTAAACCAATCCAAATCTAATGAAATTTTTATAGAAAATTCTTTTCACTATTTAGAGTAAGATCAGTATCTTTGATCTTAAATTCAAGTTTTTATCATCATTTTTTATGAGATTTTTATTTTCAGCTGTTCATTTTTAGACTACTTATTTGATAAGTAAATGATGCCGAAAAATTATAAAATTTAGTTTCCAAATACTTTCAATAGTGTAGATCAAGTCTAACGGAGCCGATTGTCGATTTGGAAGCGGCATCATTGAAAACAACTTGGTAGCACGGAGGCCTCCGTGCTACCAATAGTATACTAGCCTAGCTCGAAGCCAAATTCTAATATTTGCATCATTAGGATACTTTAGAATATTTTAATGACGAGTCAAAATGTACTATACTATAAAATTTCATCTGCAGCTTTATAGGTTATTTGTTTTTAAAAAAATGGAATATTCATGATTAATCACCAAGAAGCTCTTTTAAGCATACACTGTTGACCTACTATGCTATATAGATGTCTGAAGACCGAACTATCATTCATGTTAGCATCATAGACGAAGATAAAACTGCACAACAAGGATTAAAGTGCCCATCGGCACGGGCCGTATTCACTGTGCTGTATCGTGCCGGCAAGATATCGGAACGATACAGCCCCTATGCTGATAGCACAGCTCAAAACCCTCTATTCTTGAAATTAGTAAGTAATTTTCTCAATAAAGTTCAAAATATTTGATAAAAATACATAATAAATAATTGGCATAATTTGTTGCTTAAGAAAATAAATATTTCATGCCATTACGTGTCGGCACA
This sequence comes from Ananas comosus, assembly GCF_001540865.1. Taxonomy (NCBI): domain Eukaryota; kingdom Viridiplantae; phylum Streptophyta; class Magnoliopsida; order Poales; family Bromeliaceae; genus Ananas; species Ananas comosus. The sequence continues at coordinate 4,726,939 of NC_033631.1, read as the reverse complement.
CATATTTTTTGTGACCGGCACACATAGGCACAGCCTGGCACACACCGTGCAATTTTCGACACGACCCCGTGCCACGGCACTTTGCTACACAGTCACTTTTGGGTATAACTGTAGCTCAAGGGAAGCTTCAATTTCTTTTCTATAGTAGGGAAGCTTCAATTTGTGTATGTTTGCCAGATTCTGCTTTGAGTGATTTTCAAAAAATCTAGTCCATTTCTAAGCAACACTAACTTACACATGACAAACTAGTCACAGATATATTGTAAAGCGACATATAACTTATATAAACTCCAAATTATACTACACAACAATCCATGTGATAGAAATACAGCTTGGAAATGAGCAGAGATTCTCGTCTAGTAATTTAACATGGTGTTTGGTTTACCCAGTACAATGGTTCGATTATCAGCCACAGCCCATAAAAATCATATTATGTTATAGCGTTAATTGCACAGGTTGCATTAATTATACTGGTTGCCCTGAACTATAAACGAAATTTCACTTTGGTCCTTGTAGCATACCGAACTCCTACGGTTATGAAGTTTCGGTAGGAATGTGCTCGAAGAGTCATTAGAGCAGTTCTGATGCAGTTTGGGAGCATTCGAGTGTTTTCGGTATGCGTCGGGCGCGAAAATGGAACACGGAAAAGCTATGATTGGACTTTGGCCTAAATCCGGCAAAGCGTGGATGAAAAGATGGTCTAAACACGCTCGAAAACGTGTTTTGGAGGTCTCGGTACGATTAGATATGAATCGGAGGCCCTACGAGCAAAAACGAGACAAAACGGACCAAATGCTGAAATTGCTGAAATTTTCGGGGCTGCTGGACCTACGGGGTCCGGACCCTGGCTCTAGGGTCCGGACCCCGCACGTGAAAACAGCCTAGGGAGAAGGCATTTCGGTAATTAGGCTGGTGGGGCTTTTAAAGGAAACCCTTCTCCTTCCTTCCTCAGCCCAAAGCAAACACACACACACAAATGGTAGAGAGAGAAGCTCCTCTCTCTCTCTAGCTTTTCCACCTTTCCTCTCTAGATCTCTCGCCCAAAATCGAAGGCTTGGTGGAGAAGAAGCTTGGGAACGCGTTGGGAGCGACAGATCGAGTCCTCGTGCGCCCGGTAGAGCGGCATGCTTTCGACTCGGCGATCGCATTTTGGTTATTGTTTAGAATTTGGTTAAATCCTTCATGAATGGCATTCTAATGGTCCCTAAGCTATTAAATACATGTTCCTCCATTTAATTTTGGGATATTTGGAGGGTATGTGGAGGGTATGTGGAGCTAGGGCTTAGAATGGGGGGTTTTGGGGTTTATGGGTTTTGATCTCATTTAACGGTATGGTTCTCTAATTGAAGGTTAAAGAAGAGCCCCAGGTGACTCTAGGTTGAGAATCGGCGAGTGTTCGGTTGCCGATTGCGAGTTCGAGCCGAACCAGGCGACGTGTGCCGCAAGAGTCCGATTGCAAGTGACTACAAGCAATCGAAGAGCGTTAAGAGGTGGATTGTGCTTCACCGAAGTGATTAGGTCACTTCCAAGCGAAAATGAAGTGGTTTGTCATTGATGCATGTAGTGGTAGTTAATTACATAAATAAATGCATAGGTGGATGCCATGTAATTGCATAAGATATTATGTATTGACTACCTTGAATGACAAAGTATATGCATGTTGACACTACAAGAAATATGTTAGTTGGTACATGAATGTTGACTTTATGAAAAATATGCTAGATAGTGTATAAATGTTGACATGGTGATAAAATGCTAAATAAAATATGCATGTTGACATATTGTGTATTATGTTAGTTAAATATGCATGTTACCATAGTGGAATATATGCTAGATGGAATGGGCACGTTGACATATTGTAGCATGTGCCGGATTTATGTAAATGTGAACTATAATACTCGATGTGGACAACTAGGATGTAGAGTAGATCGAGTGGCATTGTACCTAATGTTATGAAACATACGTTGGCATTGAACCTAATGTCATTAAACAGGTTGAACAAGTGAAAGAGTCGAGATCTAGGTGGACATGACATAGAATCTAGCGTGGTTGAACCTAAGTTAGTGGATTATAGTGGCAGCAGGGCCATTAGGATGTGCATGGATGCGCATGGGTCGAACCTAGATAGGTCGACAGTATAGGGTGTGTGACTACCCTTGAGACTTGGAAAGTGAATTCCGGAATCTCAGGACTTGTGAACTCGACAATTCTTGGCCGCGGGGACTGTGTAGCATACTCCCCTCCCACCGGAAGAACTTCAAGGATGGGTTTATGGAAAATTCTTGGCCGCGGGGGCTGTGTGGCATATTCCCCTCCCACCGGAAGAATCTTAGATCGCTAGGGTGCCTGTAGCATATTCCCCTCCCTCTCGGGTTTCTTGGGCCGCGGGTGCTTGTGGCATATTCCCCTCCCACCGGAAAGATCCCTGACCACGGGTGTACGCGGTTCTCCGCGACCCGTTGGGCGATGTGGTTTGTGGATTTAGGGCTGAGGTGCATGTGAGACGTCCTTCGCCTCGAGCTCGAGAGAGCGCGGTATTCCGCAGTTGATTGACTCGAGGCCGAGTCAGGTAGTTGGCTTGGTTAAGGCAGATGAAACCTTAAGGACTAGTGGTAAATGGCTTGGATCTAAGGTAGTAGAAGCCTTAGGAGCTAGTTGGATATGAGCTATGGATAGCGAGATAGAAAGTAGAATCAAATGATCTACTTAGTTGTTGCATTAGTTGCATGGTTACATGAATTACATTATTGCATTTGTGAGGCAAGCATGATAGCAATTAGTTGCATAAATTATCTATGGATATCTGTTGGATTAACTTGATTGCAGTGCCTCCTTTGGACCTAGTGGGTCGAGCTTTTTCCTTAGGTGGCCATACCCACTGGAAACTACAGACATAGTTCTCACCCCACGTTGTTTCGGAGTGTTACAGGTTCACACGCGAGCGGCCCGGCGGCGCGGGGAAAGGGCGTAGCTCCGTAGTTAGCGCCCTACCACAGTGACCAGAGATAGCAGTACCCCAAGTCGACATAGCTTAGGGATATAGAAAAGAATGGAACAAACTTGTAATAAATTGTAATAACTTTGATTGTATTTGGCAGTTGAAAATGGAATGTAAAAATGTAAAATGCATGTATGTGAATCCTTGTAATAGTATAGTGGTTTATGTTGTTTAATACTTACTCATGCAATTTATGCTTGAATACTGTTCCTAGTTGGAACCTCGTGTATTGTATTGATTGCGACGCCTTGAACGTACGAAAAAAACTCTGTCCGTTTGGCGGTCTGTCAGCGTGCCCGAATCCGACCAAATAGGCGAGTGTCGGGGCATGACAGTCCCTATTCCTTCAAAGTGAACTTTAATGCCTCCTAAACTTCTATCATACCAAATTAGCCTACTTCATTGTCAGCACCATGTTAATCAACAGAAAGATAGCCTAAAAACTAGGTAAGCAATTCTTGAACTCATGCATGCACCGAAGGCAAGAATTAGAGCTTATTGTTTGACAAGATGGATGCTTCAACTTTTTAAGGAAAACCTCATTTAATGGCAAATATCCTACCCCAGTGGGGTAGAGACATCAAAAAAGATAAAAATAAATCTCTTGATGCCAAGTTTCTTGTTAGAAGATGGTAGCCTAATGACGACACAGTATCTTTCTGCCAATGAACTTAATACCAGACGACGGAATGGGCCAAAATAATACAATTATAAAAGTTCAAGGGGCATTTAGGTTCATTTTCAAAGACCACAGGCCAAAGTGAAACTATAATAAGTTAAAGGGCTGCTAGTGCAATTTACCTTTATGCAATAGCATACAAATTTTAAAGTGTCGTGGCACAGAGATACAAGATTTAAAGTGCCGTGACACAGGAGCGTACAGCTGTCTGCCTAACACGGTATGGCACCGGCATGCTTCCGTGCCGACACATGGTACGCTTGCGTGCCGCTGAATATGTATGACTTTCCTACTGGCACAGACTTATTTCAGTTTTTTTTATTCCAATAAACTCTTATAATGTTATTTTGAAAGATTTAATCAAATAATTATAAATATTTGCTATGTATAACTTACTATACTTGTTAATTAACATACTTGTAAAATTTTTTACATGTAAAGTACAACTACACCTGATAAAGAATAAGAATTTTTACAGGTTAGAATTTTAAAAATACAAAGACATCTTTCTTTCTTTTGATCATATTATAGTTTTTCTTTTATGAAATACAAAATAATAATTTTTAAAAGAATTTTAAAAATTATTTTTAAAAATTATTTTAAAAAGTATTTGAAAAAAAAAATTAATTAATTATTCAAAAAATTATTAGATCCATCAAAAATAAAAATTTATTCAAAATATTATTAGACCCATCAAAAAAATTTAAGCAATAAATTATATAACAAATAAATTAAATAAATTTAAATTAAATAAATATAAGTATCAATTGATTTAATTTAGCTTTTAATTTTATCAGTATTTTTAATCTTCTAACGTAAAAATAAATTTTTATTTTTGATGTGCCTCAAAATTTGTTTATTGAGTTCGATTTTGTTTCCTTAATTCGCCAAAAATTTTGCGATGCGACAAATTTTGATAAAATAATTTATGAAAAAAATGAATGTCTATGGTGGAAGCAGGGCGCTCGTGCCGGTAAGGGGGGTGCAAGGGGCTTTCGCCCTCTGCGGTATGGATCAGATATATAAATTAAAAATTTGCCCCTATATCAATAAACAAAAAAAATTAAATTACAATTTTTTTGACTTACCTAACAAGTAGACTTTCGATTTGCAATATCCTTGAGAGGGTGGGATGCTTCGTAGTATCCCAAAGAACAAAACAAAAAGAAATAAATAGCAAAAAGCAAAAAAAAGCAGAAAAAAAAAGTATGCTGGCACAGCACAGCACGAATCTGCATATCGCTATCTTGCGCGATACGCAAGCCCATGCCACCGCACAGAGGGGGGACTGAGACCCCCTAGTACCGTACCAACTTCTTGGTGGCACAGTATGTGTCACCCCATACCGTACTGTTACAGGTTTAAAGCTATTTCCTTTAAAAGCCCGCACGACGCTCGTCCGTCACCTGCACAAACGAGCCAGCCAATGGGTCCTGCAAATTGGCACAAATAACGAGTATTTTATTAATAACGAAAAAGTGGACTACAACCGAAAGGCACACGACTTGACTTGGTCAGGCATGGCCGATGAGGAAAATGATCACTTAGACACTCCGCATCTAGTGAAGCCGGCTCACTTAATACGTCTCACCCAACCTTCCCGTACTACCCCATATTAGCATCCACCCCTTTAGCACCCCGGCGGTACGAAAGTGCTGACCCAGGGGTACGTTTTCCCCACTCCGCACACCCATGGAAAAATAGGCGGCCGACCCATGTCCGACACGTGTCTGGCTCAACCCGTCACATAAGCAGCCATCATTAGCGAAATGCCTGCGTTCCCTTGGATGTGTAGCACAAGCAAACCCGCGAGCACCAACCGAATGCCAATTTACAAGCAATGCCCATCCGAAACAAAAGAAAATCCTATGTTGACTTTGTGCCCGACACTATATTTACAGACTCTATATTATTGACGAAGTCAGGGCCGTCGACAACCAAAAGGGCCCTGACAGACTTCCCCCACTTGACTCCTCGACGCCCTCGTCCAGGTCTTCAGCTTGCACCTACGTGCATGCTTGGTTCATCCCGACGTATCCGCCAAGGTCTTCTGCTGCTACTCCTTGATCTTATCTTTTTCATGCCGAAGTGCATCCTCCGGCTCCCAACTGGCTTCAGCCCTTGGCAGGTTTTTCCACTTGATGAGGAATTCCCTTTCGACTGTTCCGCTGGGTAGCTTCCGCACTCTATTCGCCAAAATTTCGTCAACTCGTCTCTCGACCGAGGAAATTGCGGGGGTGGGACGAGTTGAGACGCTCCGTGAGGGATCTTCGCAGTCGGCATGATAGGGCTTCAGACAATTCATATGGAAAAACGGGTGGATTTTAAACCACGCCGGGAGCTGCACACGGTAGGAGACCTTTCCCACCTTGCCAACGATGGGGAAGGAGCCTTCATACTTGCAGACCAAACCCTTGTGCACCTTTCAGAACACTCTTAGGGATGTTGGTGGGAGCTTGATCAGCACGAGGTGGCCTATGCAAGTCTCGAGGCCGCCTGTCCTTATCGGCCCACTTCTTCATAGTTCTTACCGCCTTCTCCAGGTAGGCTCGGGCGATCTCAGCATTAAGATGCCACTCCTTGGCAAGGTGGTACGCTGAGAGGCTATTGTCGATATTACCTGATGACCAACGTGTGTGGCGTAGAAGGTTGCTGGCCTGTGATGATCTGAAAAGGGCTTTTGTTGGTTGCAGAGCTTCGTTGCGGATTGTACGAGAATTGGGCTACATCAAGCAATTTCACCCAATTTCGTTGGTTGGCACTTACAAAGTGCCGAAGGTATTGCTCAAGTAGTGTTTATTCTTTCAGTCTAGTAGTCCGTCTAGGGGTGTAGGCAAGCTTGTGGAGAAGTACAAAAGCTTGAAGAGCTCCGTCCATAACCGCCAAAGCAAGCAAGAATTCCGATCGCTGACAATATTCTAGGGGACTCCCCAATACTTCACCAAATGCTTCATAAATAGCCGCGTAGTCTCCTCGGCAGTACAACACACGGGTGCGGGGATGAAAGTGGCATACTTCGAAAATCGATCCACTATGACAAGGATCGAACCGATCTCCCCCACCTTTGGTAGACTGGCGATAAAGTCCAGGGAGACGCTTTTCTATGGCCGCTCTGGCACTGGTAAGGGCTTTAATAGCCCACACGACTTCTCTCGCTGCACCTTTATCTTGTTGACACGTGAGACAAAAGCGTACATACTCAATGTCCTCCCCCCATTTTTGGCCAATAGTAATCCCTCTCCATAAGGGCCAAAGTTCAATGTACGCCCGGGTGGACTGCCCACAAAGTGTCATAACACTCATAGTGCAGTTCTCTCCTCTGGTTACCCGCCCGCAGCACGTACACTCAATCCCCTTTTGTCTTGATGAGGCCATCCTGGATCCAGAGTCGTCACGCCTTTCCTTTCTCGATTAGCTGCTTGAGAGTTACTACCATAAGGTCTTTCTCCAACCCTTCACGGCTTGCAAATTCACTTGTACTTGACTCACCCTCTCATTGGATATAGCTTTAAGGGCAGCAAGTTCCACATTTCGATTTAGAGCGTCAGTGACTTGGTTAAATTGTCCTGGCTTTTGTACTCTAAAACCATGTCGAACTCCACTAGGAAATCTTACCATCTCGCCTATTTCGGAGTGAGCATCTTCTGAGTTTGGAAATAACTCAGGGCGACGTTGTCCGTCTTCACCACGAATCGATATCCAAGGAGATAGTGCCTCCACACCCGAAGACAATGCACAACTACTATTATCTCCTTCTCATGGACCGCGTATCGTTGCTCGGTGTCGTTTAACTTCCAACTCTCGAAGGCTACAGAGTGGCCCTCTTGTATAAGTACACCCTCAATAACATAATCCGAGGTGTTAGTATGAACTTTGAATGGAAGTGAGTGATCCGGTAGACGTAATACTGGCTCCTCCATCACAATGGCTTTCAAGTCATCAAAGGCTCTGGCACTCGTCGAACCACCTCCAAGCTCGGTCCTTTCGTAGCAAGTCCGTCAATGGCCCAGCCCTCCGCAAGTAGCTGGCAATAAACCTTAAATAATAGTTGACAAGTTCAAGGAACGAGCGTAACTCTATCACTCTTGTTGGCGCTCTCCACTCCTTGATGGCACGAATTTTCTCTTCATTCATACCGATTAGGCCACCACCAACTCAATGGCCCAAAAACAGTCTCCTGTTGAGCGAAGTAGCACTTCTCCTTCTTCACATAAAGGGAGTGCTCCTTTAATGTTCGAAAAACAATGCGGAGGTGCTCAACATGTTCCTCCAAGGTCTTACTGTACTACGCACACCCATGGGAAGATAGGCCACCGACCCATGTCTAACACGTGTCCGGCTCAACCCGTCACATAAGCGGCAATCGTTAGCGAAATGCCTATGTTCCCTTGGATGCGTAGCACAAGCGAACCCGTGGGTGCCAACCAAATGCCAATTTACAAGCAATGCCCATCCCAAACAAAGGAAAATCCTATATCGACGTCGTGCCCGGCACAATATTTACAGACTCAATATTATTGAAGAAGTCAAGGCCGTTGACAACCAAAAGGGCCCTGACAGTACGGCACGGAGCGATACTTTAAACCTTGATAGCATATCAAATTTTCTCCAACACAATCTCCAGTTGACAGCTACAATATAATGGTCAAAAAGGTTACAATGTAATGGTCTCAAAAATATTGAGATTCACGGTCTTTGAGAGATAATGTGAAGGTCATCCCCACAAAGACCACAAATATGATGCATTCATCCCTACACCCAGCTGCTGCTGTTTTATCTTGGGTAGTGGACCTAATACCTAAGAGTAGCACAGCATGCATCTTAGCTAAGAGAAAACTAGCAGTAACCCAGAGTACATGTCCTAGAATACAGCAGTATTGAAATAATTATGATTGCTTATGAAAATATATTGCCAAATCATTTTTCTTTTACTAGTTGTTCAGGAGGGGCGGAGCTGTATGCTGAACAGGAATACAGCCACAACCCCCCTCAACTGTCATAAAATTACTTAAAAGAGTCCATACATTCATGGACATGAGATTCGTAGCAAAACTGAAATCTACAGAAATGGCAAGATGAACACCTTCGTCGGGTGTTGCATGGAACCTCTTCGTTGACTTGTAGGCCACAAAGGCCAATTGCAGGTGGCTATCCAATGGAGGCACATAGCCGTAAAAATGTATGGAAAACATTTTAATTATAGTTATTTAAAACAGGCCTTTCAACCAATTTTGTTTTCATTGACAGCTCCTTAAGCAGCTACTTCCTATTGAAATTTGGCATTTTGTTTCAAAATAATTGGTTAGTTAACTATAAGTTCTTAATTAATAATACCTACCCTTCCACCATCTGAAGAAGTGCTCAGAATGTTAAATTTAACAAAAACATCATTAAATTTTAGAAAGATAGTTAAAGGTCTAAATCAAAATGTCCTATAACTTAAGAAGTTCCTTTACACTTTTACCTTAGTAATTAGATACATTTAACTGTTCATTTTTTTCTCTGACTTGGGGATTTTGTTAAAATTAACAACTTTATTTAATTATTGGGGGTTAACCATTATTAACGACTTTGTTTAAATAGTGGGGCTTAACCATTAACAGGACAAACATATTCAACAACTAAAAAGCAAGTAAATCTGTCAAACTTAATGAAGTCCTATTAAATTTGATAAAATCCATAAACAATTTGATTAAAAAGTTTCGGGGACTACTTTAACATGGCCTAAAGGCTATAGCTGGCATTCCATATGTTTTTAGTTAATCCTCAGCAATGAATTTCTGGCTTCGTTTACTACAAATTGGAACCCAGCCACGTAGACTGAGGATACTCCGCAAACAAACTTAAAACGATAATGTTTGGGCGCACTGGTATGTTTCAACCTCTAATCCATTTGCTATTTTTGATGTGGGACTATCATTCACATCTGAAGACCTAAACAAAGCTCAAGATAGAAACCTTTGATTACGTAGCGAAAGAGTTTCACACTAAAAAAGAAAGAAGCAACGAATTTCAGCTAAGCCACTGCGTCTATTTTTGACAAGTCAATAATTCCACTTCTGATGCTTTAAAAATTTTAGCTAAAAAGTCAAACCACACGCTCAGCACAATAACCAACTAGAAATGTTACGAACTGCTAACAATCTCGGGAGACTAGACGATGAAATAACAGGTAGGAAAGTGAGAAAACTTGCAAGAAGGAATCATTCGTACCCCTTGCTCAGCACAAATCGCCTTTGCCTTCTCCAAGAGAGCGAGTGATACCTTCTTCTGGTGCTCTTGTATTGACAGAATCAACTCAGGAGCTGCAGAACCCATCAAAGTCATTTCATCAAACACATCATCAGCATGAGGAAAGAAATCTATTTCAAAACATAGGTCAACAGCTTTCATTGTAATGAAACATGCAGAAATAGTTAGAGGAAACAGTAGAATGGTAATAAATTATAAACGGCTAAATAATAATACAAAAACAGATGCTTATAATATTCCTGATAAATCTCAATTAATTAGTAGTATACAAGACAAAAGAATTTTTAGCAAATTTGATTGTAAATTAGGATTCTGGCAAATTAAAATGTACGAAGAAAGTATAGAATGGACAGCATTTACATGTCCAGAAGGGCACTTTGAATGGTTAGTTATGCCCTTTGGTTTAAAAAATACATCTTCAGTATTCCAAAGAAAGATAGACACTACATTTAACCAATATAAACAGTTCGTTCTAGTTTATATAGGTGACATCTTAGTGTTTAATAAAGATCTAAGAGAACATTTAGGACATTTACAAATTGTATTTAATGAATTCATTAAACATGAGATTATTATTAGTAGAAAAAAGGTTGAATTATGTAAAACATGTATCAATTTTTTACGAGTTACGTTAGGAGAAGGAAAAATAAAATTACAACCTCATATTACTAAAAAGATCTTAGAAATGCCTGATAAATTAGAAACTTTAAAAGAGCTACAATCCTTTTTAGATTAGTAAATTATACTAGAATTTTTATAAAAGATCTAGGAAAAATTGCAGGGCCACTATATGCTAAAACAGAAAAAGCTGGCCAGAGACATTTTAATACAAAATATATTAAACAAGTACAACAAATAAAATCTTTAGTATCTAAACTTCCAGATCTAGCTCTTTCCTTGGATGCAGATTATATTATAATTGAAATTGATGGATGTACCTTAGGATGGGGTGCTATACTAAAAGCAAAATCTAACAAATATAGTCCACAAAAAGAAGAAAAATTATGTGGTTATGCAAGTGGTAAATTTAAAGAAAAAGGCTATATTAGTAGTATAGATGCCGAACTATTAGCTATTATTTATGCTTTAGATGCATTTAAATTAAACATAATAAACAAAAAAGAAATTACTGTTAGAACAGATTGTGAGGCTATTATAAAATTCCATAATAAGAAAGATGAAAAGGCTAGCTCTAGAAGATGGATAAATTTCCAAGATATCCGGATATCTTTATTAACTATTAAATTCGAACATATAAAAGGAAAAGACAATTACTTTCCTGACCAACTAAGTAGAGGAATTTTAGGTTATACGTTTGAAATTAACGTGATGAATTTTTTTTCAGATAACATCATGGATCCAAGAACAAGAACACAACCAAGTAGAAAACTAACATTTGGAAAAGTGAGTTTAAGCTCCTTCCCGCAAGACAATAACCTTGCTTTCCACATTAGAGATACATGAAAACATTTGACAGAAGAACAAAAATGCTTAATAGATAATCTATGGATCAGTTACCATAAAACACCCAATCATTGAGAACCAGATAAAAATGCATTAACTCCCTTATAGAATATTTTCAAACCATCAAAGTTAATAATAATTTTTCTTTTTACGTTGTATTTAGAGGACATAGAACTGGAGTCTTTCATTCCTGGTTAGAAATTGTACAACAAACTAGGAATTACCCTACTCCACAGTACAAGGGGGGATACAGTCAGACACTTCTTTGGTCCAAATTTCTTTTTCTCTCCCTCTATCAGAACATCTCAAGAAATTCCTCCATCACATACTATTGCTCATGACACAAATAAAATTATTTTATGTGACCACTATGAAAGTGTGCAAAGAGCCATTCAAAAATTAAATGACAGTAGACAGGCTTTACAAACGGAGAAAAAAAAATTATTACAGCAAATCATACATTTAGAAGATCAACTAGCTTCTTTAACGAATTTTTTTTATAAATAATCCTATCGATTTTTATAATTGTAAAAATAATTTTTTAAAAAAAATAATTATAAAAATAGACCTCTAAATGCGGTGAATCATTCACCGCATTCATAACTCCTTATTAGGAGTAGAAAAAGAGTAAAAGCAGTGAACCATTCACCGCTTTTACCATCGTAGAAATATAGAAAGTGAGAAAAAGAAAGAAAGGGGTGAATGGTTCACCGCTTTTAATTCACCGCTTTTAAAAGCGGTGAACCATTCACCGCTTTTATAAGACCATATTTATAAATAAAAATTTCACAGGTCGATTTTTAGAATAAAATTTTAGGAGAAAACTATTGCGCTAAAAAACCCTTCTTTAACCCTTTTAGAAAAACTAGTTCCTCAACCTTTACCTCCTCTACCTCAATACCTTCAATTTTACATTCCTAAATAATTTCTCCAGACTTAAAACAAAAACAATCTATGATACCCATTCCACCTCCATCCACTTCCACAACAAACCAGATTTCCACAAGCCCAATACAACAAACACCTCATAAATCTCCAACAGTTCTACCAGAACAGATACAAGGAGAACAGTCTACTCAAGTATATGCCATATTCCTATCAGATATTATAGCAATGCTACAAGAACAAATAATAGCATAGGTATTTTCAAAATTAGAACCTCCAAGAACAGTCACTGAGAATCCTCAAGCCAGTTCAAGCAGATTCTCCTTTCCTTCTTTATCGTCATCATTATTCCAACAAAATACAAAATCACCACAATGGTTCAGGCGCAGGAATTTTCGATGACAGCATAATATTACACAATTTAGATACAATAGATTAAAAAATCCCCGCTGTAAGTATTCCTTACAGGCAAAAGTTAGGGAAATAAATAAAATTTTATAGTTATATCAAAAAATCCTGTTGTAAGATTTCTTACTTATAGACAAAAAGTAGAGGAAAATATTTTCAAAATTATCCCATTGTGAGATTTTTACTCACAAGCAAAACTTAAGGAAAAATGTTTTACAAAAACAAGCTAGGACCTTCTTTACAAAAGACAAGAAAAAGCACAGTAGCGAATCTCATAAGGACGATTTCTATCAAAGACACAGTAAAAAGCAGATTCGACATTATCAACTATCAATTATCCAAATCTACTATTAAAAAGTATCTCTGTACCTCCACTCACAAAAAGCATCTCGAAGAACAACCATTAAAGCATCTTCTATCACATTCTGGTCAAAGGTATTAGATAAGGAATCCAAGCATGGTAACAAGGACGGACATCTAATCAGGGAATCCTTCTTGAAACCTCTACATACATCTTTCAAGAACCATAACACCACTACAAATAAAGGACTCCTCTTCAAGCAGCAGGCATCGAACCACCAAGCACTCCAACCTCCAAACATCCAAGAGCAATAGCTTATGGCCTTCTTTTCCTTTTGTAAAAATCTTTCTCTTCCTTCCATTGTAAAGAGTTTGATAATCTTAAAGTTTTTCTTCATCCCTTTTGGTCTTCCCGAAAGGGAAACCTTCTATCGTCTATAATATTTGTTTAATGTATTTCTTATCTTCCTATATCCATTATATTTTCTTTGTTCCATAGTATCCTACACCTTGAACCTATTTAGGTCATATTAGGAAATCCAACCATGATGATTATTATATCTTGAGCAGTTGTAAAGCATATACCCTTGGCAGATTTCATAAGAGATGCTCTGAAAAGCTGTTATGCCGCAAGAATGACAATAGGCGAAAGTGAGCCGAAATCTCTAAAAACTGTATGTCATGAGGATCTTGTGCACCAACAGCCTGTCTCAAGTGATATTCATCATCTAGGATGAATAGTATCTCCGAATTTAGGTCCAAGCATTAGGGTAACTGTACCAAGAAAAATATAATGAGATAAAGAATTTAAGAAATATATAACAAATTTAGAACTTATTCTATAGATAAGATAGAAGGGAGTACCTAGTAGGGACCTTAACCCTCTATCTTTTTCCTCTAAAAAAAAAATGAAACTTTTTTTATTTTAATTTACTATTTCTTTATAAATATTTTCTCCACTTTCTTATAAAAAAATACATATTAGATTAGTAATAAAAATTTACCCTTTCAACTTTACCTTTTTTATTATTTTCTTCTGTAAATTTATCTCCTTCCATATTCTCTTTCCTCTATATTTAAATTTTAACCTTAGATCTTTCCGTCTTTATTTTCCTTCAAATATCCAAGTGAAAAAATATATATATATATAAGCCGCCTCTCCTTCTAATTTTTTATTAGAATAAGTTCTTGGAACTTATTTATAAAGTGTTCTTGGAACTTTTTTATTTTCTCTGAATTTAGGTCCAAAGTTATTTATAAAGTGTAATATTTATAAAGAAATAGTAAATTAAAAAGTTTATTTTTTTTAGAGAGAAAATATTTATAGAGAGGGTAAAAGTTTCATTTTTTTTTTAGAGGAAAAAGATAGAGGGTTAAGGTCCCTACTAGGTACTCCCTTCTATCTTATCTATAGAATAAGTTCTAAATTTGTTATATATTTCTTAAATTCTTTATCTCATTATATTTTTCTTGGTACAGTTACCCTAAAGCTTGGACCTAAATTCGGACTAGAATGTGATAGAAGATGCTTCAATGGTTGTCCTTCGAGATGCTTTTTGTGAGTGGAGATATAGAGATGCTTTTTAATAGTAGCTTTGGATAATTGATTGCTGATAATACCGAATCTGCTTCTTACTATGTCTTTGATAGAAATCGTCCTAGCTTGTTTTTGTAAAACATTTTTCCCTAAGTTTTGCTTGTGAGTAAAAATCTCGCAACAAGATAATATTTTGAAAATATTTTCCCCTACTTTTTGTACGTACGAAATCTTATAACAAGATTTTTTGATACAACTATAAAATTTTATTTATTCCCCTAACTTTTTCCTGTAAGGAATACTTACAGCGGCGATTTTTTAATCTATTGTATCTAAATTGTGTAATATTATGCTGTCATCGGAAATTCCTGCGCCTGAACCATTGTTTGGTGATTCTGTATTTTGGAGTAATGATGACGATAAAGAAGGAGAATCTTCTTGAACTGGCTTGAGGATCCTCGGTGACTATTCTTGGAGGTTCTAATTTTGAAAGTAGTTGTACTATTATTTGTTCTTGTAGCATTGTCATAATATCTGGTGGGAATATGGCATATGTTTAAATAGACTATTCTCCTTGTACCTATTCTGGTAGAGTTGTTGGAGCTTTATGAGGTGCTTGTGGTATTGGGCTTGTGGAAACCTAGTTTGTTGTGGAAGTGGATGGAAGGGTGGAATGGGTATCATAGGTTGTTTTTGTTTTAAGTCTGGAGAAATTATTTGAGAATGTAAAATTAGAAGATATTGAGGTGGAGGAGGTAAAGGTTGAGAAACTAGTTTTTCTAAAAGGGTTAAAGAAGCTAGTTGATCTTCTAAATGTTTGATTTGCTGTAATAATTTTTGTTTCTCCGTTTGTAAAGCCCGGCTACTGTAATGTAATTTCTGAATGGCTCTTTGCATACTTTCACAGTGGTCACAAAAAATAATTTTATTTGTGTCGTGAGCAATTATTATATATGATGGAGAAATTTCTTGAGATGTTCTGATAGAAGGAGAGAGAAAAAAATTGGGACCAAAGAAGTGTCTAGCTATATCTAAAGCTCCCGAAAGAGTGGTAAAGCCCTTGTATTGTGGAGTAAGGTAATTCCTAGTTTGTTCTACAACTTCTAACTAGGAATGAAAGACTCCAGTTCTATGTCCTCTAAATAAAACGTAAAAAGAAAAATTATTATTAACTTCGATGGTTTGAAAATATTCTATAAGGGAGTTAATGCATGGTACAACATTTTTTAGCTGGTTCTCTATGATTGGATGCTTAATGATAACTGATCGATAGATTATCTATTAAGCATTTCTGTTCTTCTGTCAAATATTTTGAAGTATCTCTCTAATGCGGAAAACAAGGTTATTGTCATGTGGGAAGGAGCATAAACTCACTTTTCCAAATGTTAGTCTTCTACTTGGTTGTGTTCTTGTTCTTGGATCCATGATGTTATCTGAAAAAAAAATTCATCACGTTAATTTCAAACGTATAACCTAAAATTCCTCAACTTGGTCAGGAAAGTAATTGTCTTTTCCTTTTATATGTTCGAATTTAATAGTTAATAAAGATATCCGGATATCTTGGAAATTTATCCATCTTCTTCTAGAGCTAGCTTTTTCTTCTTTCTTCTTATGGAATTTTATAATAGCTTCACAATCTATTCTAACAGTTATTTCTTTTTTGTTCATTATGTTTAATTTAAATGCATTTAAAGCATATATAATAGCTAATAGTTTGGCATCTATACTACTAATATAGCATTTTTCTTTAAATTTACCACTTGCATAACTACATAATTTTTCTTCTTTTTGTGGACTATATTTGTTAGGTTTTGTTTTTAGTACAGCGCCCCATCCTAAGGCATATCCATCAGTCTCAATTATAATATAATCTATATCTAAGGGAAGGGCTAGGTCTGGAAGTTTAGATACTAAAGATTTTATTTGTTGAACTAATTTAATATCTTCTGTATTAAAATGTCTCTAGCCTGCTTTTCCTGTTTTAGCATATAGCGGCCCTGCAATTTTTCCTAAATCTTTTATAAAAGTTCTAGCATAATTTACTAATCCTAAAAATGATTGTAGCTCTTTTAAAGTTTCTAATTTATATGGCATTTCTAAGATCTTTTTAGTAATATGAGGTTGTAATTTCATTTTTCCTTCTCCCAATGTAACTCCTAAAAAATTGATATATGTTTTGCATAATTCTACCTTTTTTCTAAAAATAATAATCCCATGTTTAATGAATTCATTAAATACAATTTGTAAATGTCCTAAATGTTCTCTTAGATCTTTACTAAACACAAAGATGTCATCTATATAAACCAGAACGAACTGTTTATATTCGTTAAATATAGTATCCATCTTTCGTTGGAATACTGAAGGTGCATTTTTTAAACCAAAGGGCAAAACTAACCATTCAAAGTGTCCTTCTGGACATGTAAATCCTATCCATTCTATACTTTCTTCGTGCATTTTAACTTGCCAAAATCCTAATTTACAATAAAATTTGCTAAAAATTCTTTTGCCTTGTATACTATTAATTAATTGAGATTTATCAGAGATATTATAAGCATCTGTTTTTGTATTATCATTTAGCCGTTTATAATTTATTACCATTCTACTTTTTCCTCTAACTATTTCTGCATGTTTCACTACAATGAAAGCTGTTGACCTATGTTTTGACATAGATTTCTTAATTACATCTAATTTTAATAATTCATTAATATGTAATTTAAATTGTTCGTTTTCTTCATTAAAAGCTTCTATATAGGTTGTTCTTACAATGTATTCTGGATTTATAATATCTAATTTACAATACACTTTATCTTTTTCCCAGTATTTTATGGGGTTGTCACCCATTATCTCAATCTTATCTAATTGTTCTAGTATGTTATCTATATCTCCTTGATTTCTAATGAATCCAATATTTAACAACATTTTTTCCCAGTTTACATAGTCTAGTTCATAATCTATTATCAAAGAATTATCATCCAATAGCTTTTCATGATTATATGTGAAATCCAAATCATCAAATTGTAATAAATCTGTTTCATCTATTTTTTCTTCTATTTTTTCTTCTATTATTTCTTCTTTTTGGCAGCAAGGTTTTCCTATAGGGCAATTATCACAACATTTTTGTTTTATTTCTTTTATTGTGGTTGTGTTAGTTTTCTTTTTGATCTGAATAAATTGGTGTTTGTGTAATCCTTTTATAAAAATGGACATAATCTCTATTAATGCTTATACCTCCTAAATGATCTAGGATAAAATTTAATCCTAAAACGAAGTCTGTATGTATATGTAATGGTTTTAGCCATATTTTGAGTATTGAATAATATTCACTATAAGATTCACATGTGTCTAAAAAACTTATTTTAGCATTTTCGATATAATGAGAATAAGTGTATGTTGTACCGCCTATTTGCATTCCTGTTGTTATATTTTCAGTTATCTTATAATATTTTGTTGGAATTAATGTAGAATTTATTTAACTTGTTGTACATCCAGTATCTATTAAAGCTGTTGTATTTATTATATGCGTTCCTATTTTAATTTTACGAGGAACGGTAATACTCCTTAATTGTTTATTTTCATTACATATATAACTATCTTCACTAATTTTATATTTTTCGTAATATTCTAGATTATTATAAGTCGTTTCTTCTTCTATAACAATTCCTTTACCTTTCCTAGTTTTATCTATGGCATCATAATTTTGTTTTTCCAATATACTTACTCTTGCTTATAGGGCTACTATTCCTTTTTTCTAATGCGAATATTTGTTCATAAGAGAAATTGGTCATAGCTACAGATTTACTAAAGGTTATATTAAATATTTTTTCTACACATAATACAGGCTTCTATTTTACATATTTGACATTTACATCTTACTTTCCTTTCAGGGTATCCCTGGCAGTATACAGGTGGTCTATTATCAAATCTGCATTCTACTTTCCATGTATGGTTACAGTTTGTATTCATAAATGTTGTTATTTGGACAAAGTTTAAATATTGTAACGTATCATTTTTACGAAATTTTTGTTTTCAGCTATTTCTGCTATAAAGTTACTCTGCTCTTCTTCTTCTTCAGAAGATGATTCATTATTATAAGTGTCAATGCTTATTATAGAATAAATAGATTCTGTATCTTATATATATTCATCTATAGCTAATAAATTTTCTTGAGTTTCTTCTACAACTAAGGCATTTCTATCTTTCCTATTCATTCTTTTTGGACATGTGTTCGCAAAATATTCTGTACTACCGCAAGTATAACTATGCAATTTGTTCTTATATGTCCTATCCCCCCTAAATTTGCGAACATGTCTATCTTTGTTGAGATAAAGTTTTCTAGCTTGGGATTTTCGTAAGAAATAGCGTTTCTTAAATTTACGTTTATCATTTTGTTTATAGTGATGAGATCTGGGAGTCTGAGAAGACCGAGTATCACATTGTTGAGGGGTATATATTATACTTTTACAAAAGAGTAATCATTATTTTTTAATTGTTTTTGTATTTGAATATTAGCACATTTTTCTTGTAATATGTTCATTACAAATTGGATTCATTGCCCTATAGACCATAAAGTATTAGGATTAGTCTTATGAATGTCTAAATTATCCCATCTTGTTTGAATTTCTCTACCTAAGACTCCTGGTAATTTAAGGAATAATTCTTTACCAATTTCTGAATTAAATGTGTTCCCACTAATACTAGCATAATAATAATAGTCACTTAGAAACTTTTTAATATGTACCCAATTGTAAATACTTAATTGTTCTAAGCTTATTAAAACATTACTTTGTAATCCTATTTGTCCCGATTTAGGGTCTTGTCCTGTTATTAAAGCATGTAACTTATTTGTAAAATAACATGGATTACATCCTAAGGCAAGTATATGTTTAAATTCGTCTTCATATTGTGTTTTGAATTGTTCCCACATAGCTTTGGTTGATTCTCCTAGATATGTTTCTAAATATTTATACATTTCTTCAGCATTATCAGTAACAATATTTCTAATATAATCGGCTATTTCTAATCCTTTCCATATATCTATAACACTATTCCATATTTGTGGATCATGGGCTGCTAGGTTTAAGATTTTACCACTTCCTGCGTCTTATAATTTAATAGTAGGTTTTTCTATAGGTAATCTTTTTCCTTTTGACTTAACATATCTACCATATGGATATATTTATTCTTCAGTTGCATGATGAACAGGGTATCTAGGAAAATTTATTGTACTGTAGGATTTTGAAGTTAAATTTACTGTACCATGAAAAGGAGTGTTTGCAGAAAGTGTTGTTGGTTTTTTATTTTGATTTTGATTTTGATTTTGGTTTTGTTGAGGAGTTTGTGGATTTTGGTGGGTTTGGGTAGATACTTGTCCTTCTTCTACAAGTATCATTTCTTCAGGATTTTTAATTTTTTCTAGAATATCAAATATAGAAACACTAGTTACAGTAAATCTGTCTCGCCTATTCCTTTCATCTCTTCGTAATCTTTTTAATCTTATTTGTTCAATTAGCCTTTGTTCTTCTTATGAACTAAAGTCTTCGTCATTTTCATCGTCTTCTTCATTATAGTTTTGTTGTTCTATTTCTATATTCATTAATGCAAGATCTGGAGGTGTTATAGGATGATCTATAGAGGGGTCTGTTTGAACTTCATTTAATTGTTCTTGACTAAAAGATTTGTATCTTTTCTACTCTGTATCTTCTTCATCTTCTTGAAGATGGGTTGTATAATCTAGAAATCTAACATAATGTCTTCCTTGTTCATTCTTATAATAAATTGTATCATTTTGGTACTAATATTCTATTTTTTGTCATAAATTTTTCTATATCCCATTCTAATCCTGCGTTTTGTTCAGAGTTTATAGCCTCATTCCTTTACTGCCCATTAATTCTACAATTCCTTTTACATTTAATTGGAAATTTGTTTGACAAGTTTCTGTTAAAAGTCCAATATATCCTATACATACTAATAAGTTACTAGTATCTGTATTCATTTCAAGTCCTTTTGTTTGTATTCCTATTTTAATATGTTTGGCAAATTCATTTGTTTTCATAAGATAATCTGGACTACAATAAAAAATTCCGCCATTGTAATTCATGTAAATTTCTGTTAATCCTAAAGATGCAAGTGGCGCTTTAAAATGTCTACCATCATATATACCATTAATGATGTTTTTGAACCTAATTGTTTCCTTGTCATGCCTTTAATACCTACTACTATCAATCCTAAATGCATTAAGTTTAATCCTGCCTTTAAAATAGCTTCTTCTGATTTTTTGTCTATTAAATTTAAAGTCACATATTGCCCATCATAACAAGCAATAGCTTCTTCTCTATCATGTCTATAGAAGGCAGCTTTTCCAGCAAACTTTCCTTTTTCATAAAGAATTTATGGTTTTAGTAATTTTAGACTTTCATTTCTAAATATTTCTATATCTTTATCTATGTCTATTATCATGTCTAATTGTGTCCCTTGTTCTCTATGAGATGTTTTACTAAATATTCTACTAAGTATATTTTTTGTATTGTTTGTAGGAAATTGCATTATTGATCTGGAGGTTCGGACATTTCCTGAGGATTGACTGGGTGTTTGGGAGCTACTCGATAAAAATTCCATGCTGTAGATTTTCTTGGTTTAGGTTCTCCGATTTTAAGGCTTGAAAATTGTTTAGTTATTTCGTCTACAACTAATGTGGTTTTTTGAATATTATATTGTGTAAATAAATAACCTATATCGTCTAATCTTTTATGTAAATCAATTAATAATTGTATAATAGTGTTATTTTGTTTAATTATTGTTTGTTCAGCGATTGATTGGGGATTACAAGAGGAAAACCCTACTGGATCTTGGTAGTATGTTTGTACTTTCTGTTAAGGCTACTCTGTATTCTTTACTATCTTTACTCATTCAAGGGTAATTCGTTTTATTTCAGCTAAAGCTCTAAGACTTAGCGTAAGGTCATGTTCTATTTTAGTTAATTTTTGTTCAAAATTTCTAGGTTTAGCCTCAAGTTGGCTTAGCCGATTATTAATAACTATAATTTTCTTTTCTATTTCACTATGATTTTTGATATAATCTATGTTTTGAGATATCCTACTAAGAAGAGCTAATTGGCTTTTAGTGGTTTGCTCTATAGATAGTAAAAGGTGTTGTAAGATTCTATTTGGATTTATCTTAAGAGAGTAAAAAGTAATATCTTAGGCTTAAAGTAGTGGCTAGTAAATGGTAAGAGCAAAGAATGAATATCCTTAATATACAGTATGCTAATAGAGTAATAGGTTAAATCCTATAATATATCCTTTTAGAAATAAGTCTTGGACTTGTCTAGGAATATGTAAAAATCCTCTAGGTGAGAAACAGTATTGGCCAGTAAAATATGCTATTAACAGGGTATGGAAGATTTTGAAAGGGTTTATTATATAATATTAAGAAATAAAGTAAGTATTTATCTTTTTGATCTTTAGTTCTCTTTTTATGTTTAAACCTAGCCGTCTTTTTCTTTTGTTTAATAAAACTATTGTTGTAGTTTATGTAGTTTTAGGTTCTTAGTAATACTAAGATCTATATGCTTAGATAGAAGGCTTTGGCTCTATATGCTTAAGATAAAACTAAGGCTTTGGCTCTGATACCAGATTAGAGGGAGAGGCGGCTTATAAATTTTTTTTGTTTTTAAACTTGGATATTTAAAGAAAAATAAAGACGGAAAGATCTATGGTTAAAATTTAAATATAGAGGAAAGAGGATATCAAAGGAGCTAAATATACAAGGTAAAATTAAAAGGGTAAACTTTTATGACTAACCTAATATGTATTTTTACAAGAAAGAGGAGAAAATATTTGTAAAGAAATAGTAAATTAAAAAGTTTATTTTTTTTTTAAAGGGAAATGTGAGACCCCAGATAGTCCTATATATGAGATATATTAGGGCTAAACTCTTAACCCGGCTTAAGCATTTTGGGTGGTGGCAAGGCCCAAGAGGTTAAGAGAGTTAAGCGTGCTAGGACGGGAGTAGTCCTAGGATGGGTGACCCCGGGCGCATTAACCTCACAAGGAAATCGCCGGTGCAACCATCAACCATTTTTCCTCTAATCTTTTGCACATTCCAAATCGGAAACGCTATGCTTCTCATTTGATTCCGTTTTTCTCAATTAGGTTGCACTACTGAATGTCATCCAACCTCTAAGGGTGTTCAGAGTCACTATGCTCGCAACTCAAGCCATGCTTCATGCTGCTCGAAGTCAACCTGCGGTTGGTCACACATGCATCGCTAAGTTTTTCCATCGATTTCCTACTTAGCGCATCCCTTCACCACGTTAGGCCCTTGCCTGGGTGGTAAAGGATCTCAATCATACATCCTTTCGAGTATTTCCAACCATGACTGCGCTGACTCAATGTTCAACTCCCTTCTGAGTAGAATGTACTTTAAGGCTCTTTGACCGTGTATACTTCACACTCGCTCGCCATAAAAGTAGTGCGCCATACTTCAATGCGCACACGTCGCCGGCCACGTCCAAATCATGGCGTGCGTTGTAGTTCTTTTGCTCATTCATTCCTTTAGTTGGCGAGTGATAGCATTACGCGGATCAGCCTGCCATTCGTCTTGGTTTCATATTCATTTTTTTTTTCAGCCAATCCTATTAAGTGAGGCATAAACATCAACCACATACCCTCCCGTAACTGTAGGGCAAGATCGGGGCGGTCGTCATTCTCGTGCTTCAACTCTGGAAACTTGTCGCTCGCGTACGCGTCATTGTCCAAATGAACTTGACTCCTTTATGCGTGATGCCTTCGGAGGGAGCGAAGATAACCTTGCAAATCCCTCAACAACCCGGTAGGTAACCTGGCCATCCAAGGAAGCCCGTACTCCGTGACCGCTCGTTGTCTTCGGCCATCACTTGATTGCTTCACATCTTCTTGCTTCCACGGCTATACCGATCGCCCGAAGTCAAGTGTCGCAATGAAAGCTACCTCTCGAAGGCCAAAATTCACATCTTCCAACTGTGGCATAGGAAGCTCCTTGTTCCCGACGTATCTTGAGTACAATTCTCCAATGCTCCTCCGTCAATCGTTGCATCACTTCGAGATGAGACCATAAATATCGTCCGATTGAAGCAACCACGACGAACCTGTCTAGATCAAAGGTTGAAAACTGACGGTTGATTTGATCCATAAAACTGCCTGGGTGGCATAGAAAACTCGAACGGCAAACTGCTGAACTCATAATGTCTGCATACGTGTCCTGAAAGCCGTCTTTGATACATCCTCGGATTTATCTTTATTGGTGGTATCCCGACTGTAAGTCTAATCTTCGAATACACACGACGATCGTCCTGATAGCTGAGTTCAATTCACAGTCGTCGATGCCTCGCAAACGGATACTTTGTTCTATGATCGGACTTTGTTGAGCATTCACGAAATCACGCAAAGGCGAAGTGATACTCCTTTTTTCTTGACAGGAACAAAACTGGTGCTTCCCCAAGGCGAATACGCTCTGGTCGAATGAAGCCTCTTGTCCAACAAATTCTGCAGTTGCGCCCTCGAGCTCCCGTCAGCAGCTCTGCGGTGCATCCATAGGTCCTTTGAGATTGGGTGTATCCGCCACGGGACGCGAGACTCTTACCACAACTCAATCTTCAGCTATGCTATGAGCAATACCTCGGTACTCAGCTGGATAATACATCGCTGGAGACTCCTGCACCACCCGGATATCCTCGATCCTTAGGGGTGTCATGCCTCGCCTCTCAGCCCAAATGAGCACAAATAGCTACACAACGCTCTGCTAATGCAGCTGCCTAGCTCCGAACGAGCTGTCGTCATCTGCAAACAGCGAAACTCCGGGCATCCACAAAATACACCGTTCGGTCGCCGCAGGTTCTCTAAAAGTAACCAGTGATTCATTAACAATCAATCGTGGCATAAATACTTTGGCCAACTGCAATCGCATTGCCCAAGACCACATCAAAATCCTCCAACTTGGCGCAAAGCAGCAAAATCCACAGGTAAATGATCCATATCTTGCCTACCCCGATTAACAGGGCAACTGGGCTAACTTCTCTAATGTCAAGATGTGGTCGGGTATCACATATCAATGTCGCGTATGCAACAAAGAACCCAAAGGGATGCCAATGCAACTCGGCGAACAGCCGTCTAAATATGATGAATGCGATGCACGGTATCAAATAAAGCACTGAAACGTCTAAATGCCACAAAAGTAAAATGATAACCGTGCAACCACATCGCCGGCTGCTGCCGGCTCCTCGTCTGGTGCGCGTTACATGCGTCCGACTCTGGCCTGTCGAGATCTCCTCGGCTCTGGCGCTCGGATCGGGTGGCCGCCCAGGCTGGTACTGGTGTCGACGGAGTCCCGTGCTGACGGCTGTACGAGCCGTGTGCCAGATGCAGTCCGTGCCGTGGTGAAGAACCTTCTCGGGCACTCTAGCGGACGCTGGCCTCCTGGCCACACTGGAACACACTGCCGCGTTGCGCTAGTGGACACTGCGGTGGGGTAATGGGGACCACCTGCAGATCACACACGGAAGGTCCCGGCTGCCGGATCGGATCCTCCTCGCTGTGCTGCTGAGCCGCGTCACGGTGCTGGCTCCTCGGATGCTCGGCGGCCGTCTAGTAGTGCGTTCTGGCTCGCACCCCTCATCCGCAGGCCTCTTCTTGGCCTTCCCTCTGTCCCTAACCTCACGCTGGCTGCCTGAACCTCTGGCCGCGCCACTCTTCACGTATGAGCGCGCATCTCACCACTTCCCGGTGAAGCTTTGGATGGTTAACAGGATTGCAGCAAACCTGGAAGATAGACGGTCTCTAATCCTCCGCTCAATCCTCGTTCAAAGATCGGGCCTGTCCATCCAGTCGTCCCGCACGACGAAGACGCAATCAGAATGCCGATAAAACTCCCGTCTCGTCCTCGCTACGGTCCGGTTCGCTTGGCGCAAGGTCGTCAGATCCCTAGCTCCATCTTCCTCTTGACCGGCTGGTCGGGAAGTAGTGCGCCAGACAGAAGCTCTCTTGAACCTCGTCCAAGTGATAGATCCAAGCAGTGCTTGGGTGCTCGCTGGAAAATCCAACCACCAGCGATAGGCCTCGCCGTCCAAAGTGTGAGTTGGCGAGCCAACTCGATCCTCTCTCCCGAAACGTGTCGCGGCAAGAGCTTCTCCATATCATCAAACTCACTTCTCCACGCTCCGCTGTCGACTCTTCTCGGCCGGTCGAACGACTTCGGGGCTGCACCTCCTGAACTCATTGAGTGCGCTCTCATGCAATTCTATCGCCGGCTCCGACCCCGCTCAACGCATCAGGGAATCTGCTTCCAACTGGGGCCTCTGCACAGGCGGTGCTTAATCTAAAACTTCCTCCTGGGGGTGCGGCCCGCAGGCCGCCGCACCGCGAAGAACTGGGCGCCGGGGGACGACGCCCTTCTCGGTCAACGTCCACAACATGGTGCATCGCGGTAGCCCTAGTTTTCCTGGAACTGCTGTCTGCGGCAATTAGGTAGGTCCTCTAGAGACGCTTCATACAGCGGCTCCTTGTCGCGCGCCGTCGTTGCTGTCGGGTCCTGCCTCCGCTGCTGCGGTGATCCAAATTACATTGAGGGCCGCAAGCTGCGGCCCATTCGATCTCCAGCGGACGTCTCGCTGGATCTCGGAGTAGCGGAGGGCATCATCAACCTCCTCGGTAATTTGCCGGCATTGTCCCGCTATTCCGGCAGATTGGGAGCGAGTATCCGGTATCGTCACACAACATCATAAAAGCGTCAAGTTAGTAAACAAAAACCCGCTATCCGATGCATCCCCGCTCAAAAGACAAACCCCAAATCATTGCGAAAAGTAAGGAATGTTCTACATCTACTAACTCCCGATTTTACGTTGTTCAGCCCGCCAACGTAACCCTCCGCGAAGTTAGGAGTATACAACTTCATTAACTCATTTCTAGGAGTTATTCAAGATACCAATTCTAGATACTTTCGCTTACGAAATCAATAGACCTCGGTTCTCTCACGAGCCTATTTCCTATAGTCCAACCGGCCTAACGTTTTGCTAGGTTCCTAAGACTCAACCCTAGGCACCTCCTCTGATACCAAAATTAATCTGTCACGCCCCGGACCCAGCGAAGTCCCGCCGGCACGTGCCCAGACCCGCTCATAACGTCTATAAACGCAATAAGGCCGTCTAAAAACAATAATAATCAAGCATATAAAAGACATCTACTGGTGTATTAGAGCATACATAAATGTTCTAAATGTAAGGCAACAAGGAATAAGGATGAAACTGAAATACCACCTAAATAAACATAAGTAAGTACCATGGGGATCGCCAAAATACAAGTGCTATAGTAGGTTACACAGGTGGTCTCTTATACATTGATACAAAAGCCTCGCATCTCTCAAAAATAAAATGGAGGAGTAACCACCGTATCGCAAAAGAACTCTTCCGCCGAGCTAGCTACTAACGCAACACCTTGCCGCGATCTCGTGCCTCCGCCTGGTGCGGAAGGCTCTGAAAAGTAAACCATAAAACGTGGGCGTGGAGAACTTATTAAAAATAGTTCCCAGTTGGCAATTACTTGACTTCAGTGAATGCACCACAAGCCAAAAGCTAGCAAAAGATTCCAGTGACTATAAAAGTAGACAGGCGAAAGGTAATTAAAATGTAACTTACTACATACATCTGATATCTGCTACTTTAGGCGATCAAATACATAAGTCTGAAACAACTTATGCATGAAGTAAAAGTTCTCCATACTATCATCTCGAATGTTCACATGTGAAATAGTAAAGTTCGCGTGTTTACCTATTCTAGGTCAATTTGGCCAGTGTACACTAAGTCGGCTCATTCTTGTCCACATGTCATAATGGAATATTAAAAGTCAAATTGAATAGAGAAACGCCACTCCCGAATCGCTGCTATGGCCCGACCCACCGTAGCTGTCTGGCCGGTTGCCGAGCCTAATGGCCCGCGTGGTAATCCATCATCTCCCACCCTATGGAATGAGCCCTGTCCCATTCGGCAATTCCAGCTTCGCGCGCCATCCCGCAGGTCGAATATGAATCGAGATGGCCATCTCCGAGTGCCGCTTGTAGGGAGCGACGCCTCATAAGCATTTTTTTTGTTTGGGCGAATGAGCACCAATGCAAGTAGTCAAACGATCCTGTAGCAAGTACTCAAGTCTCATGTCTAATAACATGGAATGTGTCAAGTATCCCCAATGGCGCTCTCCCTATGTCCATCATGTCCTCAAAATATAGCCAGATATGTAATGGGCTTACAATATGTTCTAGTTGCAGTTCTTCCATAGCTTACCAGTTTTCAAGTTGCCTGCTTTATGAACACCTTATTTCCTATGTCAAAGCATTGGCTAAACTATGTTCCAAAGTACATATCCAAGTCATTACATCGCTCTCAGAGTTATTTTTCACTGTCAAAATAAACACTTTTTCTCAGTATGGCATGCATCTACTCATATACTCTACTAATATCGTGAAATTTCATATAACACAAGACATGGCATTTGAGATGCTCTAAAAATTCACATATATTCTCATTTGCCATAAAGAAAATGACATTTAAAGGATATTTTCAAAAGTTAGAAAGAGCATAGGGCCCATTTCGCGGTCCATTTCCACGAAGCCAACCCACCGGGACTACTGAAACTCCTCGTAGCGCTCCCACGAGGGTGTCCTCTTAGTCTCTGCTAGTCCCTAGAGGTATAGAAACATGTGTCATACGAGCCATGAAACGAACAATACCTAAGCTTCACAACATTAAGCTAATCAAAGGCATAGGTGAGGAAAACTCACCTCTAGCAAAGTCTCCTCTAAAGCTCCAAAATGAAGCGCTAGTGCTCATCCAACCAACCTAATGGAAGCCTCTAATTCCACTCAATCTAGCTTCAAAAGACCTAGATTCAAAATACCGAAAATTAAACCTAATATCCAAAAAAACAACTCTAGGGTTTCATCCATGAAAATCCATTAAAAACTCAAATCTAGAGGAAGATAATGTAATCTTTACCTCTTAGAAGCTTCAAATCAAGCTCTAAATCCTTTAAATGCCCAAGATCCATCCTGTGCACTAGCTCCAAATCGCCAAAGCTGAGCTTTCATTCCATGGTGAAATGGCACCAAAAGGGCAAAAGAGAAGAAAGAATTTCATTCAAAAAACCAAGCAAAAATGGAGATCAAAATGCAAGTGGGTACCAAGGTGAGCTTCACTACATCCTTGCCTCCCTCTGGTTCAGCACAAAAAAAGTCCTAAGGGGTGTGGGTGCTGTTATTAAAAAGCCGCACAACCGGCGAAACCCTCGTCTGCAGATCAAACTGCACAAAACTGCCTCCCTTGTAAGGTACACGGGCTCTTGGTACCCGGTACAAGGTCCGGACCAAACAATGCAACGCCGAGGCTCGGGGTGCGCGGGTCTCGCTCTT
The DNA here is from genome assembly GCF_001540865.1 of Ananas comosus. Lineage (NCBI taxonomy): Eukaryota > Viridiplantae > Streptophyta > Magnoliopsida > Poales > Bromeliaceae > Ananas > Ananas comosus. The sequence goes on along the minus strand of NC_033631.1, from coordinate 4,697,986 downwards.
ACCGTACGCCCGATGGCTGTACCGGTACAACCATCCACACCTTTACCGGTACTAGGCCAGTCTTTGTTCCGGTAAGCGCTGCTGGCAGGTGCCCGAGAGCTGTCAAGAATTCGATTCTTTGGATTTGGTGCCTAAGTCCACTCCAACATCCTCGGATCGTGGCCAGGGGTCGGACACTATCAATCGACCTTCCATAAAACTGTGAGGAACTGCTCCAAACATCAATCAAACACGTCGAATCTTGCGATTCTGCTTTAAGATCCAGTGTATTACACACACTGTGTGTATTCTAGGACCTAGGTCGGCTTTCGCGTAATCGCGACTCAGGGTGTACTTATCCAGATGCTCGCCATGATGGACGCGTGTAATCAAGGTTAGTATATATGTATGCATTGTGACAGGCAAAATTAAAGATTTGCGAGACACAATAATGGTAGGCATAGATGGGTTTGAACTTTGGATTATTTTATCCTATTAGGCATCTGTTCAGTTGAAAATTTTGTTATTAGTATTGGTTTGGGTTTCTCTTGCCCCATGATTACTATCGACTGTTTTCTATTACTACTGTAAGTTCTTTTCTATTACGTACATATTACTCTATCTGTTGTTCTATCTCCTTTGTTTTTCAGTGAATACAATTGCCTCGCGGCTGTCGTAGCCTACTTGGAAAACCTGTGTGGTTTCTCACCCCCCCATTTTCCCGAGTGGCACGAGCAAGAGTTGGTCGTTGTGCGCGATGGGAGGATGTCCTATGCTGCCTGCATTAGGCGGTCGTTCACCTCTGATTATTTTTCTTCCTGCATTTAGTAGTTTTTTAAATTAATGAAATGTGTTCAGTTTAGAAAATGATCATTGTTATTGCTTAATAATCATGATGAAATTTGTAGAATTGGTGTTTTCTCATTATGCATGCAATCGAACGAGTCTTATGAATTATGTTGCATGCACGTTGATTTTATGGATTCACTCTTGTGGTCTATTCTACCTCTCGAGGTAGGCTTTTCCAAAGATTGAGTTTTCCGTAGGTAAAACAGTTTTAAAAGGGTAAAATGGTTTTTATGCGATGAACAATAGAGTTTAATCAAGAAAACAAGCTTCCGGTCGGAGCATTTTTAAATAAGGATGTTGTTGTAGTGTGCACACATCATCTATGCCTTAGAGTGTTTGAGAGAATACATATTTCTAAGAAAAGGTTAGTTGTAGAGATGCATCGCATTGATTGTTTGTAGATTGATTAAATGTAGTTGTAATTTGTGATCTTGGTTCGATTCTGTTTGTTGTGTATCGCATGTCAAATGATACGAAGGAAACTTATCCTGTGGGCAAAGAAACATGTATTTGGACTGTTCTGTATGTTAACAGCATTGGGCGCCAGATTATTTCAAAATAAAAAATATTTCGCGTAATTTGATTTTGTAAAAAAGACATTTTAAGGCCCCGGGGCGTGAATATCGAAGCTTGGAATCAAAATTATGAAGCGGCAAGAAAAAGTAAAGAAGTTATGCTCGAAATAAAAAAAATAGTGTCAGGGAAGAAAAGAAAGAGTTACGAGTGTAACTGGCCATGGGCACGGAGAACAAACTGCTCTCCCCCCGCGCCGCCTTGTTAGAGCCTTCACTTGAGTGCCTCATGATTCGAGACTCAAACAAATCTCCTTACTCTTCCTGAAATGTGGCTTAACGGAAGTAGATTAAATCAGATATAAATTAATAGAAGGGAAAAGGCAAAAGAGAGGAACTAAAAATAGGAAATAGCCTTCTACCTGATCAAAATAAAGCGGCTGAGGCGATTGCAAATAAGGCAATTGCGAACAAACACTTGTTTTACCTATATTTTGTTGAGCCTTTGGATGTTTTCTTAGAATTTGTGTCGGTGGTGATAATAACATTCAATCAATGTATAGAAAGTAATAATAAATACATATTATTACTATGATAATAATAGGTAAAATCTCTTATAGAATATACATTTTTAAATGACAAAAAATATCCGAAAAAATAAAATAGTTTTCATTATTTTTCATAGAAAATCAAAAAATAGAACGCTAAAAAAATATATTTTTGCCTCACCAATTAAACATAGAAATTCTGTCAAATCATATTTTCACTGAAAGATATAATTTTTTCAAAAAATATTTTATCATAATTTAAATAAGGACCAAACAAACTCCAGCTAATAGATACGACTTAATAATTAAGTATTATATATTATGTATGCCATATAGAATAGTAGAGTGGAGACAACAGAGAACTATGATAATTTATATGAAGTATTGTGTAAGATATTGGATTTTTTTTATATTTAGCGTCGATCAATTTTTTTTTAAAATGTCCTAATAAATTTATATTTAGCAATAAATAGTTTCTCTTTATCGTGACGAGCACTAAATATGGCATTTTAAGTGAACACGGCGATTCAATCACAGGTAAGTTAAACTATAATAATTGATCACCGGTATTTTTTTTTGTATTTTTTTATTAGTTCATAAGTCAAAAAACTGGACTAAGGTGTAAATATTAACACACGGTGATTTAATGCATCGGTGTTTTAACTTAAAATTCTCAGTGAGACACTGCACGTAAGTAATAAGAGATCAATATACATAATATAACTTTATTAGTGTCATTTATAAAAAATAATTTTTGATGGGGTTAAATGTAAAACACAGGTTCTAAAGAAATTTATTATCTGTCGCCGATAAAAGGGTATTGTTTTGCATGTTCAACTTTCATTTTCCCACCCACGTCGTCTCGAGAAGTTTCGCGACCGAGAATAATCAGACAACTTTTGTAGCCAACCCCCGCCGACATAATAGTCTGCCAGAAACGCCGAGGAGCAAACGGTGTAGAGAGAATAAGCTATATATATATATATATATATAATATAGAGAAGAGAGAGACGAGAGAGCGATAAAGAGAGAGAGAGAGAGAGAGGAAAAGGATCAGATAATAGAGAAAGAGGAGATGGCCGACGTCGCGGAGGGAGAGAGGTCGAAGGCGAAGGCGAAGGCGAAGGTCGAAGAGGTCGATGGGTGGCGACGACGAGAGTGATGCAGGCAATTACGCCTCAGATGTGGCTCTCCTAGCCAACCTCCGCGAAGCCATCTCCTCTCCCCTCTCGTCACTCAACGCCCAAGCCCCTTCGCCACTCGCCGCTACAAGATGACCGCCGCAGCTATCGGGCACCTTCGTAACAGCAATACATAAACCGACTACTGTTACTCTGCTCTTCTTTCAAATTAAACTAACATCCGTCTAATTAATTCATTCTAATCTTTATACGAGCATAAACCTGGTGTTTTTTCCTTTCGCCTTTTCCTCCACATTTTCTTTCTTTCTTCTTTTTTCATTTTCTTTTACATTTTATTTTATTTTATGTTTATTAATATTTATATATTTATATTTAGCCCTATTAAATCTAATAATACTATTTTATTTTAGTCCATTATATTTAGTAATAATTTTTTTATATAATAGGATATATGTGTGTGTATATATGGTGTGTTATTATATATATATTATATAAATAAATAATAATAATATTAAATACCTCATACTGATGACCCCGGACCGGTTCCTCCAAACTTTTCTTTTTTTTCTTTTTTACTGATTGTATTTACTCAATTAATTGAGTTATTTGAATTCAATAATTGAATTCTAGTAATTGAATTCACGTAATGAATTAAATGTAGTAAATAGAAATATAAAATTATCAATTAATTTAGGGATAGGACTATATAAAAATAATATACACTGGCATTTACTTGTGGCAGCACAGACATTATCAAAACACATGTTAAAAGACAAAATAGAAGACAATAAGAATGGCTCTAGTAGTGAGATCAATCTCAAAAACACTTATTAGCTGTAAGATCAATATACTAATCCGACACAGAATCCCCCCCCGCCCCCCCCCCCCCCCCCAATAATATTCTAGTTAACTAGAAACTTATGATAAAGAAGATCTTCATCAATAAAAAGTGATCCTGTATATACGGAAATACATCAAATGGCATAATTTAGTTAGGTTTGATTCACGTAAATCCATTAAACTTTGTTAATTTTAACTTTAATGAATACAGTTGTAATCATAAATTGGGATAGGAATTGAATTTGATACTCTGCCATGATATATTGAAAGGATATCCAGATAAAATGTTAGATGTAAATGTAAACATTGTTATATAGAAGCATGTATAATTGTGTGTAGTAACCAAGTTTAAAAATACCTTTAGTAAATCTGATAGCCATGACAAATTTCTCATAACCAAATATTTACTTAGAAAAAAGAGTATGGGTTTAGAAGCAAGAATTACATTTTAGAAAAATGAAAACATATTTCCTTAGATAAAGGCAAAAGTTATAGTTATTAATGAAAAAATGAAGTAACCTAGGAATATAGAGAATGATTTATGAAAAATATAATATAATAGAACGTAGTTATATTTGTAACCGAGGACAGAGCCTTAGAAGTATTCCCGTAGCTTCTAAATTAAGATAGGCACCCATATAGCAGATACAACTGCTTTAATAGGCACCCCTGTCTTTTTAATTAAAACATAGTTATTTTTTTTTTTTATTTTTTAAAAAAATTAAACTTTTTTTTCTTTTTATAAATTAAACTTTTAATTTACTTTCCTGTGACACGCCAAATAATCCTCACATCGGATGGAAATGGGGTGTCATTGGTTTTATAAAAGCTTAGACACTAGTAATAATAACTGGGCTTAAGCATTTGGGCCGGTGTTGCCTAACAGTTATTATTTACTAGTGTCTAAGTCTGCCTATAAACCTAAGGAAACTTAGGATTAGATGCTCCGGAATGGAAATGCACGGTTTTGAATGAGAGAAGAAGTGAGGAATCCTCTTTTCGACTCTGACTCTCCACTCAGTCGTTGCTTGCTGACAATCCCATTCCATCCGATGTGGGACTATTGGGTGCACAACTCCCGTTAAGGCCCTGACGTCCTCGTTAGTCCAATCTCACACAGCCCAAGATCACTAGGCTATGTTAGAACTCGTCTCGCTAGCCCGTCACCAGACCCTGGCTCAGCCGAGACTCGCCACACATGTCCAGCTGTACGCCTGGCTTGATACCAAATATAACGACCCAGCCCACTAGCAATAAATAAACTCGTTGGCCCCAACCACCAGCCGCAAAATGCTTAAGCCGGGTTAAGAGTTTAGCCTAATATATCTCATATTAGGACTATTCTGTGGTCTCACAATCTCCCCTTCTTTAAGGCCTGACGTCCTCGTCAGGCTCAAACTCACAAGTACCAGGTGATGTGAGACTCGTCTCGCTAGCCGTCATCCAGACCTGGCTCAGCCGACTCGCCACACATTCCAGCTGGTGAACCGGCTCTGATACCAAATGTAACGACCCAGGCCCACTATGCATAATAAACTCGTTAGGCCCAACCACGCCCAAAATGCTAAGCCCAGTTATATACTAGTGTCTAAGTCTCTTATAAACCCCAATACAACCCCATTTCATCCGATGGGATTATTGGGCTGTCACAGACTCCCCCCGTTAAGGCCCTGACGTCCTCGTCATCCAAACCACACACAGCCCAAGATCACCAGGCTAATGTGAAGACTCGTCTCGCTAGCCGCGTCATTCAGACCCTGGCTCAGCGCGAGACTCGCCACACATGTCCAGCTGGTGAAGCCGCTCTGAAACCAAATATAACGATCCAGCCCACTAGCAATAATAACTCGTTGGGCCCAACACCAGCCAAAATGCTTAAGCCGGGTTAAGAGTTTAGCCCTATTATTATCTTATATATAGGACTATCCAGGGTCTCACAATCTCCCTCCTTTATGCCCTGACGTCCTCGTCAGGCTCAGACTCACAAATACCAGGCGGTGAGACTCATCTCGCTGCCTGTCATTCAGACCTGGCTCAGCCGCGAACTCATCTACACTTCCTGCTGGTAATTGCTCTGATAACTATTTGTGACGCCCCAACTTCCCA
>NC_033631.1:4688297-4691985 GCF_001540865.1 Ananas comosus | reverse complement strand
GGGGAGGTGAGAACATGTAAACATGTCTCCCCTCCCAGTGGGTACCGCAAGCCGATGAAGGCGAGGAGTACTCACCGGATCAGGAAGAGCTAAACAATAGTACGGGTCAGTAGAAAATACAGTAGCAATAATAATGAATGAAAGAGGCATATATATGAAAGAAAGTACAACTACCGCTACTGTAATGAACAACTGAATGTATACATGTAACAAGACTATAGTAGCAAGACAATGTAATGAAAGAGCTGAAGATATACAAGCGACAACTGCTACTATAGTTATATGCGTCAACCAGACGATAAGTCCAAATATACCCAATCTGATGCTGCTATATTGGTCCGCAGACCTCAAGCGTTGCCTGTCACAGAGCAAACACTGAGAGCTTATTCATGCGTCACCGACGACTTATCCGGATACGTACACCTCTTGTTGGTGGCCAAACCAACCTGGTGTCTAGAATACACAGTGCTGTGACTAAATCATGCTGATATGCTCAAACAAAATCCGACTAAAGCCGGTGCCAAGGCCGAAGCCAGAAACAAAGGCGTACAACGCTAAACCACGATCAACCAGATCGAAACACATGACAAGAGAGTCGATGTGTTGCCTAGACCCAAGGTCCACAGAGTCCAACTGACCAACAAGGTCCCTGATACGAAGTACGAGAACCGACCAACCAGGTCAACAGATACGGAATGCACAACCAACCAACTAGATCAACAGATACTGAATGCAACAACAGACCAACTAGGTCAATAGATACGAAATGCAACAACCGACCAACTAGATAAACAGATACTGAATGCAACTACAGACCAACTAGGTCAACAGATACGCATGTAGATAGAACTACTCTACTCCTACTCAGGGTACTAAGCATGCAAACAACGAGTAGAGTATATTTACTATGCAATAGTAACAACAGAAGAGTAAGGGTAAGAAACCGTCACCAAGCGTGCACCACTGTACCGACGTCGGATCGAAGTACCCATCTGTAAGGATGTCGCGTCAGTCTCCTGACTGCAAAAAAAATGTCGACAGGACCTATAGAGGGTCCACCGGGTTAGTATCTAACCCACACAACTAATAACCACAGTATCCACAACCCCACAAACAATTTCACGAAGATCGGTTTCCCAATACCGATTACCGTAATTCGCCGAAAGTCCCGAAAACCACACCGGAACGCCGTCGGGACCCACTAAGTGTCCCGAAACTCACCGACTCGTACCACGAGTCATTTGCTGCCACAAAACACACCAATTTGGGTGTCTTGGCAGCAAACACAAGATAACACCACTACACAATTATCGCCGAATAATTGTACGAACATGGGTTCCCGAAAGTGTCAAATTCGACACCGGAACCCACCGTCGCTCACCCGTCATCACCGAACCCACAATGTGGTGATGGTGACCAGCCAACAAGGCTTAGCGACTACTCACAGAGCAACCAAACGACGTCGGAAGAAATCCGAACCGAAACCGCGTTCTTTCGGCGAATTTCGCCGCAAAACGCATCAAAATCAACTCTTCGATTTCTGCAAACGCTAACAGATCATGGACAATCAGTCCAAAGGTCCCCACACACTTATACATTGCCCACAGTAGCCACAAGGCGCACAATTGCACAAAAGCCCCTATATTTACATAAAATCCCAATATTTTATGTAAACGGGCGATAACATAGCTCGTTCACACAAACTGAGGACTTTCGAGGTCCGCCGTGACACGTACTGACAGGTCTCGACGCACCGGAGACCGTGCTCATGATCTGGAGCACAAAGGCTCACTGTGGAAAGCGCGGGAGCAAACCAAAGGTTCAGTGAACAGCGCGCAGTCGGGGAAAATCACGCCAAACAGGCCGATACGACATCCTCTGATCCAAAGTAAGGTGAGTACTGTGATCAGAACTGACCAACGATCACCGTGCTCACCTCCGGAGGCATCGGAACAGTCTCGAATCTCCGGATAAGTGTGCGCAAACCCAAAACAGCAGCCAAAAAGGCTCGACAGGGTCGACACCGCCGAAACAGAGGAACGGAGTCTCCCCAACAGAAACTAAGGTGAGCACGATGATCAGAAATTTGCTACAATCATCGTGCTCCCTTCCGCAGAGATCGGGGAGGCTCGGGTTGCTCGGAACAGTAAACCATCCAAACTAAGCCCTATTTCGGGCTTGGCCGAAGCAAGCTCGCTCCGGCCGGCTTCCGGCGGCACGGAGGCACGCGCGACGGCCAGGGATGGCTGCGGGGGAGGTGAGGAACACGATGCTCACCTCAGTTGGCGGCGGGGAGCGACGGCGGCGTCGGGGAAGCAAGCTCAGCCCGCACGTGCAAAGCCTCGGGTTCCACGGGCAATGGCGGCCACAGCGGCGGCCGAGGAGCTCCGGGACGGCGAAGGATGGTTGCAGGAGGCCGGAGAGGTACCTCGGGTGCGGCCCCGAGCGGCGGCGGCGCCGGGAAGGAGTCGTGTGCTTGCCTTGGCCCGAGCGGGTCTGGGGCGGCTGCGGATGGCCGAGGCGGCGGCGGCGGCCCACAGCGGCGGCGGTGACCGGCGGGGAAGGTTGCCGAGACCCCGGGGACGGCGGCGGGAGCGATCTCAGGCGGTAGCGGGGCGCGGGCAGCTGATGCAACCAAGCTCGGCCTGAGCTCGGCCAAGCCGGTTGCAGGGTGGCAACGACGCGGCTGCCGCGCTCAGCGACGGCGGCAGGCGGCGGCGACCGGCTGGGAGGGACACTTGGACTCTAGGGGAAGCGGCAGAGAGAAGAGCAACCTCGGGCTTGCCCCCAACTCGAGAAAAAGAGATAGAGATGGAGAGAGAGATGGAGAGAGAGGAATGTGGTGGCTGCGGCAGCGGTTGGCCGGCCGGGGCTCAGTCGGCGACGGCCGGGGGTGGCGCAGCAAGGGCAGGGGAGGTAGATGGAGTGGCTGGGGTGCGGCTATGGTCTAGGGTTAGAGTTTCCATTGCAAAACCCTAGATATAATATATATATAAGGTGCAAATTGCGGAAAAGCCTCTCAAACTTCAGTATTTGATACTGAGTCCCTCACAGCGCGTGTGAAACGCGAGAACACCCTTCCACGTGCGATCTCACGCAAAACGGTACATAAAATGTCGCGACTTTTGCGAAATTACCGTTTTTCCTACACCGACCTCTTCTCGATCAACGTGCGATCTCCGCAGATCCGTCCGTCAGATTTGCGAACGGATTACACCAGTGCGATCAGCACCATGGAGACAACAAAGCTACCATTTTGGTTCATCTCGATCGGTCGCGGATTCGCGACAAGAACCGTTCCAACTCTCCAATAGAAGAACTACGCACAATTACATATAAAACATGTATTTTTGGATTTTCTCGAAATCCGTGCATCAAACTCAAAATCCGTCAGCGCCACTAGTTCCAGAACAGCTGAACCGGTCGAAACGAGCTATTGGACCGCTATGAACGGAGTCCGATACGAGCCAGAAGCCAGCTTTACGCATTGAGCTCTCCGGAAAACCAAGTTACTATTCACTTTAAGTAGAACTTGGAAATCGCGTAGAATCTCCGTTTTAACTCGATTTCTCCCAAAACTTGACGAGTGCTTTTGTAATTAAATTACACACAAAAACATCGTCAACTGAGAGTTTAGCTACACTGCAAAAGTCTCAGTCCTTACAGCGGCTTATAAATTTTTTTTTTT
>NC_033631.1:4683409-4688273 GCF_001540865.1 Ananas comosus | reverse complement strand
GGCCCAACCACCGGCCCAAAATGCTTAAGCCCAGTTATTATTACTAGTGTCTAAGTCTCTTATAAACCCAATGACAACCCCATTTCCATCCGATGTGGGATTATTGGGGTGTCACAGGAAAAGTAAATTAAAAAGTTTAATTTATAAAGAAAAAAAAGTTTAATTTTTTTAAAAAAAAATAAAAAAAAAATAACTATGTTTTAATTAAAAAAGACAGAGGGTGCCTATTAAAGCAGTTGTATCTGCTATATGGGTGCCTATCTTAATTTTAGAAGCTACGGAGATACTTCTAAGGCTCTGTCCTCGGTTACAAATATAACTACGTTCTATTATTCTATATTTTTCATAATCATTCTCTATATTTCCTAAGGTTACTTCATTTTCTTCATTAATAACTATACCTTTGCCTTTATCTAAGGAAATATGTTTTCATTTTTCTAAAAATGTAATTCTTGCTTCTAAACCCATTACTCTTTTTTCTAAAGTAAATATTTGGTCATATGAGAAATTTGTCATGGCTACAGATTTACTAAAGGTTATTTTAAACTTGGCTTCTACACACATTATACATGCTTCTATATAACAATGTTTACATTTACATCTAACATTTTTATCTGGATATCCTTTACATTATATACATGGCAGAGTATCAAATTCACATTCCTACTTCCCAATTATGATTACAATCTGTATTCATTAAAGTAAAATTAACAAAGTTTAAATGATTTAATGAATCAAACCTAACTAAATTATGCTCATTTGATATTTCCGTTATAAGATCACTTTCTTCATCTGATGAAGAATCTTCTTTATCATAAGTTTCTATAATAGAATATATTGATTCTGTGTCGGATATATATTTATCTACAGCTAATAAGTGTTTTTGAGTTTCTTCCACTACTAAGGCATTTCTATTTCTTCTATTTTGTCTTTTAGAACATGTGTTTTGCAAAATGTTCTGTGCTGCCACAAGTAAAGCAGTGTAATTTATTTTTATATATCCTATCCCCCTAAATTAAATTGAATAATTATATTTTCTATTTTACTCAATTTAATTCAATTACTGAATTCAATTACTGAATTCAATTATTGAATTCAATTACTCAATTTAATTGAGTAAAATACAATGTAAAAAAAGAAAAAAAGAAAAAGTTTGGAGCGAACCGGTCCGGGGCTTTCATATGAGGTATTAATATTATTATTTTATTTTATATATATATATATATATACACACACATACATATACACACACAATATCCTATTAATTAAAAAAATTATTACTAAATATAATTGACTAAAATAAAATAGTATTATTAGATTTAATGGGCTAAAATATAAATATATAATATTAAAAAATAAAATAAAATAAAATGTAAAAGAAAAATGAAAAAAGAAAGAAAGAAAGAAAAATGGAAGGGAAAAAAGGAAAAAGAAAAAAACCAGGGTTCATGCATCGTATAAAATTAGAATAGATTATTAATTAGACGGATGTTAGTTTAATTTGAAGAAGAGAAGAGTAACAGTAGTCGGTTTATGTATTGCGTGCTTACGAGGTGCCCCGTAGGCTGCGGCGGTCATGTAGCCGGCGGTGGCGAAGGGCTGGGCGTTGAAGATGACGAGAGGGGAAGAGGAGATGGCTTCGCGGAGGTTGCTGAGAGCCCACCTGAGGGCGTAATTGCTGCACTCACTCTCGTCGATCGCCACCATCGACCTCTTCGCCTTCGCCTTCGCCTTCGCCTTCGCACCCTCTCCCTCCGCCGACGCCGCCATCTCCTCTTTCTCTATTATCTGTCCTTTTCCCTCTCTCTCTCTCTCTCTCTTTCTCTCTCTCTCTCTCTCTCTCTCTATATATATATATATATATATATATATAGCTTTCTCTCTCTACCCGTTTGCTCCTCGGCGTTTCTGGAGACTATTAGTCGGCGGGGGTTGGTACAAAAGTTTCTGGATCTATTCTCGGTCGGAAACTTCTCGAGACAGACGTGGGTGGAAAATGAAAGTTGAACCATGCAAAACAATACCCTTTTATCGGGAGATAATAATTTCTTAGAACTTTTTTTACATTTAACCCCATCAAAAATTATTTTTTATAAATGACACTAATAAATTTATATTTGTATATTGATCCTCTTATTATTACGTGAGTGTCTCACTGAGAATTTTAAGTTAAACACCGTGATTAAATCACCGTGTTCAAATTTACACCTTAGTCCATTTTTTTGACTTATGAATAATAAAAAAAATACAAAAAAAAATACGGTGATCCAATTATTATGTTTAACTACTGTGATTGAATCGCCGTGTTCAACTTAAAAATGCCATTTAGGTGCTCGCACGATAAAGAGAAAACTATTTATGTAAATATAAATTTATTAGGACCATTTAAAAAAAAATTGATGGAGCTAAATATAAAAAAAAAATCCAATATCTTACCAAATACTTCAATATAAAATTATCATAGTTCTTGATTCTCACACTCTACTATTCTATATGGCATACATAATAATAATAATATATAATTAATTTAAGTGTATCTAATATAGTGGATTTGTTTGGTCCTATTTAAAATTATGATAAAATATTTTTGAAAAAAATTATATCTTCAGTGAAAATATGATTTTACAAATTTTGATGTTTAATTGGTAGGAAAAAATATATATTTTTTAGCGTTCTATTTATTTGATTTCTATGAAAAATAAATGAAAAACTATTTTATTTTTTCATATTTTTTTGTCATTTAAAAATGTATACATTCTATAAAGAGTTTTACCTATTATTATCAATAGTATATAAATAGTATTTATTATTAATTTTTCTACCATTGAATTGTTATTATTGCACCAAACCCGACAAAATTCTAAGCATCCAAAGGTCAAAAAATTGATAGTAAACAAGTGTTGTTCGCATTGCCCTTTTTGAATCGCCTCAGCCGCTTTGATTTTGATCAGGTAGAAGGTATTTCCTATTTTTAGATTCCTTCTCTTTTGCATTTTCCCTTCTTAATTTATCTTGATTTAATCTACTTCGCTTTAACCAGCATTTCCGAGGGTAAGGAGATTATGGTTGAGTCTCCAGAAATATGAGGCCTCAAGTGAAGGCTCTAACAAGGGAGCAGTTGCTTCTCCGTGCCCCATGGCGGTACACTCGAACTCTTTTCTTTTCTTCCCTGACTCATTTTTTTTATTTCGACTAACTTCTTTTACTTTTTCTTGCCGCTTCATATTTTTGATTCACAGGTTCGATATCACGCCCCGGGGCCTAAAATAGTCTTTTTTACAAATCAAATTAGCGAAAATTTTTTTTTTGAAATAATCTGGCCCATGTGACATACAGACCCGTCACAAATACATGTTTCTTTGCCCACACGGATAAAGTTTCCTTTATATTTGCATGGCGTACACAACAACAACATCAACAAGATCACAACTTACAACCTACATTTATCAATCTACAAACAATCAATGCGATGCATCTCCATACAACTAACCTTTCTTAGAAATTATGTATGTCTCTAAACACTCCTAAGGCACTAGATGATGTGCTGCACAATACAACAATCATCTTATTTAAAAATGCTCCCCACCCGGAAGCTTTGTTTTCTTTTAAACTCTAATTGTTCATCCATAAAAACCATTCTTAACCCTTTTAAAACTGTTTTCCATACGAAAACTCAATCTTTGAAAACCGCCTACCTCGAGAGGTAGAAAACCACAAGGCGTGAATCCATAAATCCACGTGCTGAAAATTCATAAAACTCCGATTGCATGCATAATAGAAAACACCAATTCAATACAATTTCATGATTATTCAAGCAATAACAATGATCATCTAACTGAACCATTTCATTATTTAAACTACTAAATGCGGAAAGAAAAATAATCAGGGTGACGACCGCTAATGCAGCCTAGCTAGGACATCCTCCCATCGCACCAAGAACCAACTCCTTGCTCGTGCCACCTCGGGAAATGGGGGGGTGAGAAACCACAACAAGGTTTTCCAGTAGGTACGACAGCCGCGAAGGCAAATTGTATTCACTGAAAAACAAAGGAGATAGAACAACAGATAGGTATATGTCGTAATAGAAAAGCAACTACAGTAGTAATAGAAACAGGATAGTAAATGGGCAAGAACCAAACCACTACTAATAACAAAATTTCAACTGAACAGATGGCTCAAAGGTAAATAATCCAAATCAAACCCAATCTAGTGCCTACCATATTGGTCCGCAAATCTTAATTGTTGCCTGTCACAATGCATACATATACTAACCTGATTCACGCGTCCACTGACGACCCATCTGGATAAGTACACCCCTGGTCGGTAGCGAAACCGACCTAGTGTCTAGGAATACACACAGTGTGTGTAATACACTGGATCTTAGCAAATCGCAAGATTCGAGTGTTTGATCTGTGTTTGGAGCATTCCCACAGTTTTTGGAAGGTCGTTGATAGTGTTCCGACCCCTGGCACGCATCCCGAGGATGTTGGAGTGGGACTTGGCACCAAAATTCCAAAATCGGAATTCTTGGACAGCTCTCGGGCAACCTGCAGCAGGGCTTGTACCGGAACAAGACTGGCCTTGTACCGGTACAAGGGTTGATGGTTGTACCGGTACAGCCATCGGGCTTGTACCGGTACAGAGCCGCAGACCCCGCGACCCGAGCCTCGGGTTTGCATTTTGGTCGGCCTTGTACCGGTACAAGAGCCCGTGTACCGTTACAAGGAGGCAGTTTTTGTGCAGTTTGGTCTGCAGGGGGTTTTTCGCGATTGTGGGCTTTTTATAACAGCACCCACACCCCTTAGGGCTTTTTTTGTGCTGGAACCAGAGGAGAGGAAGGTGAGTGAAGCTCCACCTTGTCCCA
>NC_033631.1:4673921-4683384 GCF_001540865.1 Ananas comosus | reverse complement strand
GTGAATTCGAGTGGGCGTCGTGGATTCAGCGTGATCGAGGCTTCGTGAATTCGGAATGGTGTCGTTTCGTGAATTCGGAACGTGGCATTCGTGAATTCGAACTTGAAGGCGTGGACAACCCAGAGGATTGCGCGAGATTCATAGAAGGTTAAGAGAGGTCGAGTCCGTAAAGTCGATAATCACCTTGTAATCTTTTCTCTTAGTGAATTATTTTTTCGCGTGTTGGTCCCGTGGGTTTTTAACTCCAAGTTGGAGTTTTCCTACGTAAATCTTGGTGTGATTTTTATTTTCCGCATTTACTTTTATCGCATTGAGATTTGTGATTTTTGGCCGTTACACCTATTCACACCCCTCTAGGTGTTTAATACAATCTAGATAGATCCTTGGGAACCCCAAAACTTACAATTTTTATCAGAGCGGGATCTAAATAAATTGTTATCTAATGGCCGAAGGCGGTAACATTAATCGACCACCACTCTTCGATGGCACGAATTATGCCTATAGGAAAGTTCGCATGAGAGCTTTTCTAATCGCAATCGATGAGCGGGTGTGGCAAGCTATCAAATTCGGTTGGAAGCATTCTAGTGAAGTCGTCGATAATGCTACCGTTCCTAAACTGCGGAACAAGTGGACGAAAGACGAAAACGAGTCATCTTCGTTTAATGGCAAGGGCATAAATGCTTTATTTAATGCATTGTCACAAACGGAGTTCACTCGCGTTTTGGCGTGTAATACCGCCAAAGAGATTTGGAATACTCTACAAGTTACGCATGAAGGAACGAGCTTAGTAAAGGTCCAAAAATTACAAATGCTAACAAGCAAGTTTGATTCAATTTCTATGGATTAAAACGAGACCTTTACCGAGTACTATACGCGACTTCAAGATGTTGTTAATACTTGTGCGAACTTGGGAGAGAAAATCCCGGATGCTAAAGTTGTTAGAAAAATTCTTCGGACTCTTCCGGAACGTTTTCGGGCAAAGGTTGCCGCGATTGAAACGGTAAAGCATCCGGACGAGATGAAAGTAGAGGAATTAGTAGGCGCTTTACAAACATATGAGATGACTTTTCCTACTAACCTATCTTTTTCCAAGTCTTCTTCTAAAAGTACAGGGGTTGCACTCAAATCGACAAAGAAAGAAGACGACGACTCGGATTCCGACGGAGATGTTTCGCTTGCCGATTTTGAACATCAATTAGCGCTCCTAACGAAAAAATTTCGTCAGAACTTCCGAAACAAGAATAAATTGGAGAAGGCTTCATCGTCTAAGCAACAATCTTTTTCTAAATCATCTTCATCTTCTAAATCTAAGGATAAGAAATTTGTAAAGTCTTCGAAAGAAAAAGATAAATTTGAAGGGAAAATCCAATGCTACAAATGTAAAGGCTACGGTCACATTGCGATGGATTGTCCTTCTAACAAGACTTATAGACAAAAGGCTTTGCAAGCAAAAACTTGGGATGATTCTACTTCGAGTGAATCATCTTCAAGTGACGAAGAAAAGGATGATCATATTGCTTTACTTGCTAATAATTCTTTGCCTTCGTCTAATGTTATGTGCTTATCCTCAATTGTTTCTAATTCTAGTATTTCTCCTTCCGTGCAAAGTACTTCGAGCGATATCGGTGAAAGCGAAGAGGAATCAAACAACGAGGATATAGCGGAAGCATACAACCAACTTCTTATTGATTCGAAAAAGATGACCAAGCTCAATAAGAAGTTGAGGCGTCAATGGCGAAAGCGAGGAGGAATCAAACGCCGAGGATTTAGTGGAAGCTTATCATCAACTCCTTGTCGAATCCAAAAAGATGGCGAAGCACAATAAGAAATTGAGGAAGCGTCTACTTGAACTTGAAGAGGAAAACAAAAATTTGAAGACCATGAATAGTGCTCTCGAGGAGGAAAAGGAATCGATTTGGAAGAATAATTCGATCCTCCAAGAGAAACTTGATGAAGCGGAATCAACGATCAAATCGTATAAAGACAAGGTTGGATTTTTGGAGCAACAATTCGAGGAATCGCACACNAGGCCGATACGACATCCTCTGATCCAAAGTAAGGTGAGTACTGTGATCAGAACTGACCAACGATCACCGTGCTCACCTCCGGAGGCATCGGAACAGTCTCGAATCTCCGGATAAGTGTGCGCAAACCCAAAACAGCAGCCAAAAAGGCTCGACAGGGTCGACACCGCCGAAACAGAGGAACGGAGTCTCCCCAACAGAAACTAAGGTGAGCACGATGATCAGAAATTTGCTACAATCATCGTGCTCCCTTCCGCAGAGATCGGGGAGGCTCGGGTTGCTCGGAACAGTAAACCATCCAAACTAAGCCCTATTTCGGGCTTGGCCGAAGCAAGCTCGCTCCGGCCGGCTTCCGGCGGCACGGCGGCGCGCGCGACGGCCAGGGATGGCTGCGGGGGAGGTGAGGAACACGATGCTCACCTCAGTTGGCGGCGGGGAGCGACGGCGGCGTCGGGGAAGCAAGCTCAGCCCGCACGTGCAAAGCCTCGGGTTCCACGGGCAATGGCGGCCACAGCGGCGGCCGAGGAGCTCCGGGACGGCGAAGGATGGTTGCAGGAGGCCGGAGAGGTACCTCGGGTGCGGCCCCGAGCGGCGGCGGCGCCGGGAAGGAGTCGTGTGCTTGCCTTGGCCCGAGCGGGTCTGGGGCGGCTGCGGATGGCCGAGGCGGCGGCGGCGGCCCACAGCGGCGGCGGTGACCGGCGGGGAAGGTTGCCGAGACCCCGGGGACGGCGGCGGGAGCGATCTCAGGCGGTAGCGGGGCGCGGGCAGCTGATGCAACCAAGCTCGGCCTGAGCTCGGCCAAGCCGGTTGCAGGGTGGCAACGACGCGGCTGCCGCGCTCAGCGACGGCGGCAGGCGGCGGCGACCGGCTGGGAGGGACACTTGGACTCTAGGGGAAGCGGCAGAGAGAAGAGCAACCTCGGGCTTGCCCCCAACTCGAGAAAAAGAGATAGAGATGGAGAGAGAGATGGAGAGAGAGGAATGTGGTGGCTGCGGCAGCGGTTGGCCGGCCGGGGCTCAGTCGGCGACGGCCGGGGGTGGCGCAGCAAGGGCAGGGGAGGTAGATGGAGTGGCTGGGGTGCGGCTATGGTCTAGGGTTAGAGTTTCCATTGCAAAACCCTAGATATAATATATATATAAGGTGCAAATTGCGGAAAAGCCTCTCAAACTTCAGTATTTGATACTGAGTCCCTCACAGCGCGTGTGAAACGCGAGAACACCCTTCCACGTGCGATCTCACGCAAAACGGTACATAAAATGTCGCGACTTTTGCGAAATTACCGTTTTTCCTACACCGACCTCTTCTCGATCAACGTGCGATCTCCGCAGATCCGTCCGTCAGATTTGCGAACGGATTACACCAGTGCGATCAGCACCATGGAGACAACAAAGCTACCATTTTGGTTCATCTCGATCGGTCGCGGATTCGCGACAAGAACCGTTCCAACTCTCCAATAGAAGAACTACGCACAATTACATATAAAACATGTATTTTTGGATTTTCTCGAAATCCGTGCATCAAACTCAAAATCCGTCAGCGCCACTAGTTCCAGAACAGCTGAACCGGTCGAAACGAGCTATTGGACCGCTATGAACGGAGTCCGATACGAGCCAGAAGCCAGCTTTACGCATTGAGCTCTCCGGAAAACCAAGTTACTATTCACTTTAAGTAGAACTTGGAAATCGCGTAGAATCTCCGTTTTAACTCGATTTCTCCCAAAACTTGACGAGTGCTTTTGTAATTAAATTACACACAAAAACATCGTCAACAGAGTTTAGCTACACTGCAAAATCTCAGTCCTTACAGCGGCTTATAAATTTTTTTTTTTAAACTTGGATATTTAAAGAAAAATAAAGACAGAAAGATCTATGGTTAAAATTGAAATATAGAGGAAAGAGGATATGGAAGGAGCTAAATTTACAAGGTAAAATTAAAAGGGTAAACTTTTATTACTAACCTAATATGTATTTTTACAAGAAAGAGGAGAAAATATTTGTAAAGAAATAGTAAATTAAAAAGTTTATTTTTTTTAAAAGGGAAAAGACAGAGGGTAACTAAAAAATTAAAAAGTTTAATTTATAAAGAAAAAAAAGTTTAATTTTAAAATATATATATATATATATTTTATTTTATTATTATAATTATGGAGTATACTTTCGGGGCCTGGCCAAGCGAGGTTTGAAAAAGAAAAAAAGAAAAAAATGTAACATAAAATGAGTTAATTTAACTCATTAACTTAAGTTATTAACTTAAGTCATTAACTTAAGTCATTAACTTAATTTAACTCATTTTATCTTTTATATTAATAAGTTAAATTAAATCCCCCTATCCTATATATTTTTATTTAATGTGACGAAATGAACACCGTCGTGTCTTGTAAAACGTTTTGTGTACAAGATTTTCTGTTTTATCTTCTTTATCTTTACGGAATCATCACCTTCTTTGAGTTTTTGTGAATAATCGACATCTATTTATATATAGGCTGTGTCTTAGTTATATAAGATAATATCTTTGAATACTATTTCTTCTAAGAAGTAGTCTACTTCTTTCACTAGAATATTGCCTTTATAGTTTACTCGTATTAAATCAATCCAAACTAAGTAATTTAGTAAATTTGAAACAATTAAAATGAAATTACTTATGTCTAACATTAGTATTAACCCTTCATCCTTACACTTAAACTATGAGACGGTACATATATTACATTTCCTATAGGTCTATTTTTACAATCTACATTTACATTTGTAACAATATATCTTCGTACATATTACACACATCTTCGGTTCAAATTTTATTGGAAATCATTTAGACATCGGTACTGTTTAAAGAGTATACTGGTTTATAAATGAAATCTTTTTTCTCATTACCCAAATCTTCGTTCTCAATGTAAAAATCTTTTTACTTTTGTATAAAGGAATCTATTTCCGTTTCCATATCAATAATTACTTCTTTTACTTCATTGGAATCCTTTATATCTCTTACTAATACTCTTTATATCTTATTATCTTGCATCAATATAAACATTGGTTCCTGTCTCGGAATCTTCATAGAGGCATCTAAGATTCTAATTCTATCCGTGGGTATCTCATCTATGTTGACGAAATTATCCGTGGGAGACAGAAAAAATTAATTTTGTATCAATAAAAAAAAAAAAAAANCAACCCCTTCCTCTCCTCTCCTCTCCTCTCCCGAGCGCTCGCTCCTTCGCTCACAAATTATATATATATATATATATATAGACACACACACACACACAATATCCTATTAATTAAAAAAATTATTACTAAATATAATTGACTAAAATAAAATATTATTATTAGATTTAATGGGCTAAAATATATAATATTAAAAAATAAAATAAAATGTAAAAGAAAAATGAAAAAAGAAAGAAAGAAAAATGGAAGGAAAAAAAGAAAAAAGAAAAGAAATCAGGGTTCATGCATCGTATAAAATTAGAATAGATTATTAATTAGACGGATGTTAGTTTAATTTGAAGAAGAGAAGAGTAACAGTAGTCGGTTTATGTATTGCGTGCTTACGAGGTGCGCCGTAGGCTGCGGCGGTCATGTAGCCGGCAGTGGCGAAGGGCTGGGCGTTGAAGATGACGAGAGGGGAAGAGGAGACGGCTTCGCGGAGGTTGCTGAGAGCCCACCTGAGGGCGTAATTGCTGCACTCACTCTCGTCGATCGCCACCATCGACCTCTTCGCCTTCGCCTTCGCACCCTCTCCCTCCGCCGACGCCGCCATCTCCTCTTTCTCTATTGTCTGTCCTTTTCCCTCTCTCTCTCTCTCGCTCTTTCTCTCTCTCTCTCTCTCTATATATATATAGCTTTCTCTCTCTACCCGTTTGCTCCTCGGCGTTTCTGGAGAGTATTAGTCGGCGGGGGTTGGTACAGAAGTTTCTGGATCTACTCTCGCTCGGAAACTTCTCGAGACAGACGTGGCTGGTTAAATGAAAGTTGAACCTTCCAAAGCAACACCCCTTCATGGGGAGACAATAATTTCTTAGAACTTTTTTGACATTTAACCCAAGCAAAAATTATTTTTTATAAATGGCACTAATAAATTTATATTTGTATATTGATCCTCTTATTATTACGTGAGTATCTCATTGACAATTTTAAGTTAAACACCGTGATTGAATCATCGTATTCAAATTCACACCTTATTCTATTTTTTTGACTTATGAATAATAAAAAAATTACAAAAAGAAATACGGTTGTTGAGGCCAAAATAGAGACATGCCGATCTAAATCACGTATAAGCCAAAGAAATAAGGACACTTGGTACACCAGGAGTCGGCAATAAGGCGCCTGAAGATCAAGAGAGTTTAGGCGGGAACGGTTGAGAAGTGGGGCATAACTTCTATGAGGAGTTAGCGTAACTTCCATCAGGAGTTAGTTTAACTTCCACGATCATAGTTACAACCACTCCCTCCACTACTTTCAAGCGACCAATAAAGTGGGCTTAAAGATATTATAAATAGTAACTTTGAAGACTGCAATAGAGATCTTTCTCCATCCTGAACGAGAAGACCACCCTTATTTTCTCTGCATTTTATCGCTTTTCTAGGAGTAGTCTAAATGTAATCTTTTTCTTTTTCGCATTTACTGCTTTTCTTGGAGTAGTTCGCTAAGTAGAACCCTGGAGTCTGTCTGCCCCACGGACATCACTCCGTTGTAGACTACATTTGCAGAGTCTGTCTTCCCCACGGGCATCACTCTGTTGTAAACTATATTTCTGAGTCTGTATGCCTTTCGGGCACACTTTTTTTTTATTATTATATAAAGGCATTCGGCTCTTTCAGCCGACCAGTCATTGTGTATTTCATTTATTCAGCTCTTTCAGTCGACCAGTTACTGTGTGCTTTTTTCATTCGGCCCTTCAACCGACCCTAGTTTCTGTGCAGTCTGTATATTCGGCTCATCCAGTCGAACCAAGTTTACTGTAGAGTTTTCGAATCCGGCTGATCTGATCCCTCATCAGCCGAATCACTTGATCTATCAAAAGGCGCAAACTTCGAGGGTAACTATTCGCAGCCGTTCCTCACCCCGACGCGCTCCCCGGGGAAGATATTTGACCGGTCCAGAGGGTCGAAAAATTCGGCTACTAATAATTTTTGGCACGCCCGATAGGACTTTATTTTTAAGGTAAATTTACATTTTTATATAGATTATGGCTGATGATAACGCCATAAATCTACGTAATAGGGTCATTCCTAGAAATTCTGGGAGTGATCAACCTAGTGATTCAGACAATACTGGNCTTTATTTTTAACGTAAATTTACATTTTTATATAGATTATGGCTGATGATAACGCCATAAATCTACGTAATAGGGTCATTCCTAGAAATTCTGGGAGTGATCAACCTAGTGATTCAGACAATACTGGCGAATGTCAAGCAGTTTTGCCAGTTGAAGGAGAAACTAGTGGACAGTCGGCTCATCAAGAGCCGAGTCTAACTCAGGCGCTCGGCCAGATAAGCCGAGTTCTGCAAACTTTAGATCAAAATATCCATCAAAGTACCACTCGACTAGACATGGTGCTGGCTGCCATCACGGCCTATAATGAAAATATTGCACAAATAGGACAATTATTGACTCGAAATGAGCAACCAATGACAGGCTTACGAGGGCCTATGATGACACCAGTATTGCAAAATCCTGCGATACCGTTAAATGGACAACTCCAATATCAGGGGACACCATTCCAAGCGGCTTACAGACCGGCCGTCATCAATACCGGTCAACAGCCAAAAATTACATGGGGATTGCCACCACCTCCGCCGATTGCAACATACCAGTCCCAAAATGTAGGGGCTAGAGCTGGGCGGCAGGCTCCAAATATTCAAGGAGCAAATCCCATAGTACAAAACTTCGAACCATTATAAGGACCGAATGCAGCACAAGCACAAGTTCCTTTACGGGAAAGCAATAATGAAATATATGCACAAATCGAAGAAGCTATCCGAAATACTTTTGGAGTAGGCGCAAGGCCGAGAATGAGGCCTATATTTAGATCACCTTATCCTGCAAATATAGACACAGAGCATCCATACCCGGCAAACTGGAAAATGCCGAAGTTTGATAAATTTTCTGAGGATGAGACCGAAAACACGATCGAACATGTGGCACGGTTCACGGCACAGTGCAGGGAAGCCGCAACAGATCCATTTTTAAAATTAAGATTGTTTAACACGTTGTTAACTAAAACGACGTTTACTTGGTATACAAGTTTATCAGCCAATTCCGTCCAAGATTGGGATGAATTAGAAAAAAAAATTTCATGAGCAATTCTATAGGTCGGAGCCACAATTATCGGTCGCCGACTTGACTTTTTACCGACAAATGTCGGGTGAAATGGTCGAAGAGTATTTGAACCGTTTCAAAATAGCCAAAATTCGGTGCTTTATAAGAATGCCGGAATCAGAGTTCGCCAAAATGGCGTTAAATGGTCTGCATTTTAAGATAAAAGACCATTTTGAAGATAAGTATTTTTTAACCTATTTGATCTAGTTGTTCAAGTTGCCCAATATGAGCAATTTCAGAAGAAAAGTGAGGACGATCGGCTACAATGGAGCCGATATAAAAATCAAAGAAAAGGCAAGGAGAAATTCTTGCTAGAAGAACAGTCGGTTCAAAGAGAGCCGAGCCAATCAGGTGAAAGTGAAGAATCGGCTAATGAAGCCGAGGTATGTACGGCTGGTAAAGAACAACTTTCTTCAAGGAAAAATTCTTGATAGAATAATATTCGGTTCAAGAAGAGCCGAACCTATCGAGTAAAGTAAAGAATCGATTGATAAAGCCGAGATATATGTGGCTGAGATGATAAAAAGCTGTTTTCTTTAAGCCGACCAAGACCAGCGAAACTAAAGTTCGGGTCTCGGCTGTGTTATTGAGCAGTCGATTTGGCACCAATAGTCATCCGAATGTTCATTCGAAAGACTATTGGGGGGGCATTGTTGAGGCCAAAATTGAGACATGCCGACCTAAGCCATGTATGAGCCAAAGAAATAAGGACACGTGGTACACCAGGAGTCGGCAATAAGGCGCCTGAAGGTCAAAAGCGTTTAGGCGGGAACGGTTGAGAAGTGGCACGTAACTTCCATGAGGAGTTAGCGTAACTTCCATAAGGAGTTAGTGTAACTTCCACGATCATGGTTACAACCACTCTCCCCCACTACTTTCAACCGACCAATAAAGTGGGCTTAAAGACATTATAAATAGTAACTTAGAAGCCTGCAATAGAGGTCTTTCTCCATTCTGAACGAGAAGACCACCCTTATTTCCTCTGCATTTTATCGCTTTTCTAGCAGTAGTCTAAATGTAATCTTTTTCTTTTCCGCATTTACTGCTTTTCTAGAAGTAGTTCGCTAAGTAGAACCCTGGAGTCTGTCTGCCCCACGGGCATCACTCCGTTGTAGACTACATTTGCAGAG
>NC_033631.1:4671731-4673821 GCF_001540865.1 Ananas comosus | reverse complement strand
CTCTCCCAAATTTAATAATTAAACATAAAAATTGAAGACTAAGGTCAATCTAACTTACATTTTTTGTTTTTTGTTTTTTTTGGCATCTTAAAGTAGGAAAAATGTTTTTTTTTTTTTTTTGTGTGTGTGTGTGTGTGTGTGTGGTAGTTTATAACTTTAACTAAGGAGCGGAGTCAATTAAATTATTTAATAAAATTTAAGAAATATAATTGTCAAAATTAAAATTCAAGCATCTATTTGCACAAGAGCTAAAGTTAAGAAAGTCTCTATATATTGTACCCTATAGAATTTTTTTTAAAAAAATTAATACAATAAACCAAAAAAAAAGTGCAACATACGCTCAAATTGTGTTACATGGTTTCAAATGATGCAACATATAAGCTTTTCTGATAAAAATTTTAGAAAAACTGTTGGACAATTTATAACTTTAATTGAGGAGAGGAGTCAATTAAATTATGCAATAAAATTTAAGAAATTTAATTGCCAAAAATTAAAAATTCAAGTATCTGTTTGCACAAGAGCAAAACTTTAGGAGGTCTCTACACATTTTACTCAATAGAAACTTTTTTGAAAAAAGACTAAATGCAATAAACCAAATAAACCAAAAGGAGAGAGTGCAACATACTCACAAATTGTATAACATGGCTTCAAATGATGCAACATTTAAGCTTTTCTAATAAAAATTTTAGATTCTCATTAAATAGTTTAATATAGTTTTAAATGGTGCAAATATGATTTAAGGTTTAAAACTTTTGTAATGTATTGAACTTTTGCAAATAGCAAAGTTTTAGTGAGAAATAGGAATTGATACTATTTTGATGGTCTTGGTGGTGTTTGGGGAGTCATAGAGTGTAAGAACTGAGATTTTTACAGTGCTACTAAACTCTCTGTTGATGATGTTTATGTGTGTAATTTAACTATATAAGCACTCGTCAAGTTTCAGAAGAAAATGAGCTAAAACGGAGAAGTTACGCGATTATTAGTTTTCACTTAAGTGAATAGTAACTCCGGTTTTTCGGTGAACCCACGGAGTAGAGTTGGTTTTCTACGCGTATCGGACTCCGTTCATAGCGATCCAATACCTCGTTTCGATCGGTTCAGCTATTCTAGAACTACTGGCACTGACGGATTTTGAGTTTGATGCACGGATTTCGAGAAAATCCAAAAATACATGTTTTATATGTATTTATGTGTTATTCCTTCTATTGGAAAGAAAGATTGGCTTTTGTCGTGAATCCGTGGTCGATCGTGGTGAAACGAAATCGTAGCTTTGTCGTCTCCGAGGTGCTGATCGCACTGGTACAATCCGTTCGTAAATCTGACGGACGGATCTGCGGAGATCGCACGTTGATCGAGGAGAGGTCGGTGTTGGCAAAACGGTAATTTTGCAAAAAGTGCGATATTTTATGTGCCGTTTCGCGTGAATTTGATTGTGAAGGTGTATTCGCGCATATTTCACGCGTTGTGAGGGGCTGGGATAGAAATATTCTTCTTAGAGGGACTAAATTGCATAATTGCCACATATATATATATTTATATGTGTTGAAACCTAGGGCTTTGTGGAAACCCTAACCCTAGTTCTCCCTGCGCCCCCAGCCACCTTTACCCTGCTCCCCTGCCCTAGCTGCACGCCCCCTGACCGCCGCCGACCGAGCTCCGGCCGGCCACCGCCGCCGCAGCCACCTTTCTTCCTCCCTCTCCATCTCTCTCTCCATCTCTCTTTTCTTCTCGGGTTAGAGCCCAGGCCGAGGCTGCAGCGGCCTCCCTGCACCATGCCGGCGTCGCCCCGACTTCATTGAAGCCTCCCAGTCGGCCGCCGCCGTCGCCGAGCGCCGCCGCACCTTAGCTGGCCGCCTGCTGCTTCCTAGGCCGAGCCCAAACCTAGGCCTGCGTGCGGCCTCCCCGCGGGCCGCCGCCGCCTGAGCCCGCTTCCGCTGCTGTCCCCGTACCCTCGGCGACCCTCCCCGCTGGTCGCCGCCACCCCAGCGAGCCGCCGTCGCCGCCTCGGCCAGCCCGCGGCCGTCCCAGACTTGTGCGGGCCGAGGTGAGCTCGCGGCTTCTTCCTCGCGCTGCCACCGCCCGGAGCCATC
>NC_033631.1:4640005-4669820 GCF_001540865.1 Ananas comosus | reverse complement strand
ATCCGTGGCTGCCCTCCCTCCGGGCCTCAGGCAAACCCTCCGCCGCCGTTTTTCCCCGAGCGGCCCAAACCGCCGCCGGTGGCCGCAGTGGCTGCCCTTCGGAACCCGGAGCCCTTAGCTGGGTGCGGGTCGGTTTGCCTCCGCCGCCGCCGCCGCACTTCCAGGCCCGCACCTGAGGTGAGCACCTTGTTCCTTCCCTTCCCCGCACCCAATCCCTAGCCACGCGGCGCGCCGCCGGGTGCCGCCGGGGAAGGCCGGCGGAGCAAGCTTGCTCCAGCCAAGCCCGAAATTAGGGGGGCTTAGTTGGAGTTGGTTTGATGTTTCTGCTGTTTTCAGGGCTTCCCTAACCTCTGCGGAAGGGAGCACGATTGATCGCCGCTCATCGGCTGATCACCGTGCTCACCTTGGTTCCTGGGTCGGGAAGGCCCCGATCTGCTATTTCGGCGGATGTCCGGCTCGCGTTTTTGAGGGCCTTTTTGCGCTACTGCTTTCTGGTTTTGCGTGCGTTGTTCCGCGATCCGGAGCGCTGTCCTGATGCCTGGCGGGAGGTGAGCACGTGTGGATCTTTGGGTCAATGCTGACACAGTGGGCTCACCTCATTTTAGGGTCTCGTGAGCGTCGTTATGTGTTTCATTTGAAGCCATTTAGTTTCAGTGCGCAGTTTTTCGTTGAACTTCGTGTCCGCGTGTACGCGTCCTACAGGTTGGCGGGAATTGCTCCAAAGTGAGCACGGCCCCTCCGTTGCACGCTGAGACCTGTCAGTAGGTGTCATCGGTTTTGGCTGATGACTCCTTGTTTGTGTAGAGCGGACCATAAAAAGCCACCGAAATCGGCATGACAATAATGCGATTTCGGGGGTATTCGAAGGGCTTTTAATGCAACTTTGTTCGTCGGTGGGCCTCACTGCTTGGCAGCATGGATGAGCCCTGTGGGTGATCTCTGGACTGATTGTCCAAGCCCCGAAACTTTTGCGAAGGGGGGTCGGGAAATGTATTTTTCGCGTGCGTTTGTCGGCAAAATCGCCGGACGGAACGCGTTTTGGTTCTGAATATTCCGACGGTGCTTCGTGCAGCTTTTGTGTTAGTCGGTCGAGCCTTTGTTGGCTGGGTCCACTCACATCATTGTCGAGAGTTCAGAAGAATTGACG
This sequence comes from Ananas comosus, assembly GCF_001540865.1. Taxonomy (NCBI): domain Eukaryota; kingdom Viridiplantae; phylum Streptophyta; class Magnoliopsida; order Poales; family Bromeliaceae; genus Ananas; species Ananas comosus. Next base: position 4,668,673 of record NC_033631.1, on the reverse strand, counting down.
GATGAGCCGACGCGTGGTGGGTCCGGTGTCTGAAAATAGACACTTCCGGGAACCCGGATCGAACGGATTATACCGGACGATAATCGTTTTTGGAGTGAGTTAAAAAAAAAAAAAAAAATTCAGACGCTTTTCCGTTTTGTTTTAAACTGAAAAGGGACCCCGGGGCGTGACATAGAGTGTTTTTGGCATGAAATGACAAACAAATAGACTTCAAAGGATAAAATATATAAAACTATAGATTTGTTGTTACCAATACTGTAAATGGAGTACCAGTACCTAGCTGTGGGATGACTAGGAGAGTTCTCGAGTTTTGCAGAACTTGCGCAAGTACCGATACTGAAACTTGGAATACCGGCACTAAAACATGTGAGTACTAGTACACAATAGAAAGCAGCGGGTTTAAACATTTTGGGTTTTGCAGAATTGTCCAGAGTACCGTAGTATGGAAAAAGTGTACCGATACGGATGTTCGTGTATTGGGTACACAACTCTGCGAACGCTAAATTTGTATTGGTTGCAAATACCAACAGTTGGAGGGCTTAATTATAATTGTGCCACTCCTTAGTACCTATTTATACCCTCCTAATAGCCAACACCCCCTCCCACTCTCATTCTTTTGCCATACTCTCTCTACTTTCTCTCTCTAAAAAGGAGAAATACTGGCTAGTATTTTTTTTCTTTACTAGATCTATTGATTCCATCTCCTTGCATGCATAGGAAAAATAAAGAGCACTATGTCACGGACTTAACGGTTTGGTTCGCAAAATCCGTGCGGCGCTCGCCTTCCTTTGCGAAGTGAGCAAGCCTGCCGCTCTACTTGCTAAGTTAGGACCTCACTCGCCCTAGACTAAGTACAAGAGAGAGATATGAAGAAAGCTCTTCTATTACTTTAAACTTGAGAATACAATATGAGATTCTGAAATGAGAAGGGGTGGAGGCCACACTATTTATAGGCCACTCGCCGCCCATAATGCCAATGAAAAGGTTCCAAGTGGCACTATACTACTAGCTAAAAGGGGAGGCCACGCAGTCTCCTAAGAGTCCTAATAAATAGTATAGAAACTCGAAGAGTCATAAATTTATTGACTACCTAGAAACTCTAAGGAACTCTTGACCCACCGGTATTCGCACCATCAGTCTCGAGATCCGCATAGAAGCTTCTAGAAGATTCCAAGCCAAAACCTCCGTCAGATGTCCGCTTTGGAGTTTGGGTGATTGCAAAGGGAAATCGCGGAGAAAATCTTTATGTCGTGACAACCTCCCCCACCTATTACGCAGACGCCCTCGTTGCGCGCTGGTGTTGGAAGTCATCGATCAACTTCTGATACTTCCAGAGAGTGTCAGCCTTTTCCCAGCTTGCCTCGCTATGCAGGAGATTCTTCCACTTGACAAGGTACTCGACGCTCCTCGGGACTCCGCAACGCCGAATGGTGCGAGTATCCAGCAAGGCTTCGACCTCCTTGTCGATTGCAGTGGTCATAGTGGCGGGAGTGCGCTGCGACACGCCCCAGCTCGGGTCCTCAGCGTCTTCATGGTAGGGCCGCAGGCAGCTAGCATGAAAGATAGGATGAATCTTCAGGTTGGCGGGGAGTTGCAGTTTGTAGGCTGCCTTGCCCGCTCGCTTGATGACAGTGAAAGGCCCCTCGTACTTTCGCAAAAGCCCATGGTGCACTTTGCGAAATGCCTTGAACTGTTGTGGTTGCAGCTTGATCAACACTCGATCTCCCTCGGCAAACTCCAAGGGTCGCCGCTTTGCATCGGCCCACTTTTTCATTCGGCAGGCTGCCTTCTCGAGATAGCGCAATGAACCCCTTCTCCTGCAAATGAGAAGTGAATTGAAGAGCCATTGGGCTGCGGCCCTGCTCGCTCGCAGCAGCAGAATGCGGAGTGAGTGGTTGCCTCCCCGTTGCCAGCTCGAATAGGCTAAGGTTGGTTGACTCGCTCCGCCGCAAGTTGTAGGAGAACTAGGCCACGTCCAGATGATGCACCCAGTCTTTCTGGTTGGTACTGACATAGTGCCGCAGGTACTCCTCCAGTAGGGCGTTCACCCGCTCCGTCTGGCCGTCCGTCTGTGGGTGGAAACTGGTGGAAAAGAGCAACTTCAACCCCAAGATCTGAAACACCTCTGTCCAGAACTTGCCCGTGAACCTAGGGTCGCGGTCACTCACAATGCTTTCGGGGATGCCCCAAAGCTTCACCACATTGCTGACGAAGAGCCGCGCCGCTTCTTCCGCCGTGCAATCTGCTGGTGCCGTGATGAAAGTCTCGTACTTGGAGAATCGGTCCACCATCACGAGGATGGACCGCAACGTCCCCACCTTGGGCAAGGCATAGATGAAGTCCATGGAAATGCTCTCCCACAGACGCGTCGGTGTAGGCAGGGGCTCGAGAAGGCCCCCAGGATTCTGGCGTTCCACCTTGTCTTGCTGGCACACAAGGCAAGTCTGCACGTAGGCCTCCACGTCGTCGTGCATGCGAGGCCAATAGTAGGCAGCCTCGAGTAGCGCTATTGTCCGCTTCTGTCCTGGATGTCCGGCCCAATTAGAGTCATGACACTCCTTCATGAGCTCGCAACGAAGGTTGCCCCATCTGGGCACATAGACGCGCCACCCCTTGGTGAGGAGCAACCTATCGCCAAGCCAGAACCGCTGCGCCTTGCCCTCCTTGACGAGTCGCACGAGTCCTTGGGCCACAAGGTCCTCGCAAGTCCCTTCGCGGATTCGCTCCCTGATCGCGCCTTGGAGCTAGCACACCGCTGCCAACTCGGCTTTGCGGCTGAGTGTGTCAGCCACTTGGTTCTCCTTCCCGGGTTTGTACAAGAGCTCCATGTCGAACTCTGCCAGGAAGTCCTGCCACCTCGCCTACTTGGGTGACAACTTCTTCTTAGTGAGGAAGTAGCTCGTTGCGACATTGTCCGTCCGCACAATGAACTTGCTTCCAAGGAGATAGTGCCGCCAAGTCTTGAGGTAGTGCACTACGGCGGTCATCTCCTTCTCTTGCACCGTGTATTGCCGCTCGGTGTCGTTGAGCTTGCGACTCTCGTAGGCGATGGGGTGTCCGTCCTGCACGAGAACACCACCAATGGCAAAGTCCGAGGCATAAGTATGTACCTCGAATGGATGGCTGCAGTCGGAAAGCCGCAACACCGGATCCTCCGTCACCGCCGGCTTTAAGTCCTCGAATGCCTCCGCGGATCGAGGGGTCCAGTCCCATGACTGGGTCTTCTTCAGCAGATCTGTCAAAGGGGCCGCTCGAGCGGAGTAGCCCGCGATGAAACGGCGATAGGTAGTTGACGAGTCCGAGAAAAGATTGCAGCTCGGACACCGTCGTGGGCGCCTCCCACTCGCAGATCGCACGCACTTTCTGCTGATCCATGTGGAGTTGTCCTCGGCCGATCCAGTGGCCAAGGAAGTGCACCTCCTCCTTCGCAAAGGAGCACTTATCCCTTTTGACATAGAGTTGGTTCTCCCGCAGCACTTGGAAGATCGTCCGCAGATGCTCGACGTGTTCCTCCAGAGTGTTGCTGTACACGACGATGTCGTCGAGGTATACCACCACGAAGCGGTCGAGGTAGGGGTGGAATAGTTTGTTCATCAGGGTGCAGAAGGTCGCCGGCGTATTCGTCAGACCGAATGGCATGACGAGGAACTCATAGGCTCCATACCTCGTTACGCATGCCGTTTTCTCCTCATCGCCCTCCGCGATCCTGACTTGGTAGTACCCCGAGCGAAGGTCCAATTTGGTGAAGAACTTCGCTCCGCCAAGCTGGTCTCTGTAGTCAATACAGAACCGCAGGCTTCCATCGCTCTTCTTTTGGAACAAGACTGGTGCTCCGTAGGGTGCTTTCGACGGCCTGATGAAGCCCGCATCGAGGAGGTTCTTCAGTTGACGTTGCAACTCTTCGAGCTCTGGCGGGGCCATGCGGTATGGTGCCTTTGCTGGTGGCTTTGCTCCTGGTTCGAGCTCGATCGCATGGTCCACCTCCCGCCTGGGTGGAAGTCTCTTGGGCAATTCCTGGGGCATGACGTCCTTGAACTTCCCCAGGACTGCATCGATCACCGCTGGAGGGTCATTCTCCTCGAGGTCCTCTTCGCTCACCTCGCGGATAGCCGCAAGGTAAGTGATTTCGCCATGCTTCACCCCCTTCAGCAGTTGCAGAGCAGAGAGGGTGTGGGTTGCCGCTGGCTCGCTACGGCTAGCCAAGACCATGCACGGGGCTGCCTCCTCCATGATGCTCAAGGCCCCGAGATGCGGCATCGGGACCGCTTTCGATGAAGCTAGAAAGTCGATGCCGAGAATGACTTTGAAGTCGTCGATGGTCGCGGCGGTGAAGTTCGCTGTACCCGACCAGGGTCCTACAACGATCGTTACCCCTTTGGCTACTCCCACGACAGGCTGTGCCACCGAGTTGACAGCCTTGATCTTGCTCGTGTCCTTCTCGAGTGTGAGGCCCAGCCATTTGGCCTCAGACTCGGCGATGATGTTGTGGGTCGCTCTAGTGTCTATGAGAGCACGAGTGGCCCTCCCGTTGAGGGTCATGTCCACGAACAGCAGCTCCTTCTTGAGTGGTTTGCTGCTCGCCTGCCCCTGGATCGCGCTGACGAGTCGTAGCGCACCCATCTTTGTCTCCGCTTGTTCCTCGCCCTTCTTGGCTTAGATGGCGTTGACGGTCTTCTTCTTTTGGCAATCTCTCGCCCAGTGATCACCCCCGCAGACATAGCAAGAGATCGCCTTCTTCTTCTGCAGAGGGCCTTTTCGCTCTTGGCCCTTGTGATCACGCTGCTCGCGGCGGTCTCCCCTACCCTTGGCTTTGCCCGCCTTAGATGGTTTGCCACGAGCGAAGTCCTGCTTGTCATACTCCAGCAGCTTCTCCGCTTAAGCGATAGCGGAGCTCACATCTTTAACGTCTTTCGCCACGAGCTCCTTGTTAACCCACGGTTGGAGACCGTCGAGGAAGAAGAACAGCCGATCCTCCTCGGCCATGCTGGTGATGGCAAGCATCAGCTTGGAGTATTCCTTGACATACTCCTTGAGGGATCCTGTATGCTTGAGCCGTCGAAGTTGCCTCCGCGCCAAGTATTTGACGTGCTCGGGGTAGAACTGTGCCTTCAGTTCGCGCACGAAGTCCTCCCAAGTATCCAGTTTGCGTTGGCCCTTCTCGGCCTTTGCAGAACGCCGACGCCACCACAGCATCGCATCGTCAGTAAGGTACATGGAAGCGGTCTGGACCTTGTCCTCCTCGTTCTCTATTTTTAGCGCCTTGAGGTAGCGCTCCATGTGCCAAAGAAAATTGTCTATCTCCTTCTCGTCGTGCGTTACCTTGAAGCATTAGGGTTCAAGGACGCGGACCTTTGGGGTGTACTCCTTCTGCGTTTCACCGCCTCGAGCCACCGCCTTCTCAAGGATAGTCACTCTCATCTTGAGGTCCTCGACCTCGTGGACTCGAGTGACTAGCTCCTCGATCAAGTTCTTCCGCTCCTCGTCATGACGGGTGATGTTGCCTTGGAGCTTCTCGAGCTCGCTTCGAAAGGTCGCCATGGCAGTGGCGACGCTCTCCTCCATACTGTGAACATCGTCATTAAAGGCGTTAAAAGTATTGGCCATCTCGGTGTACCTTTCTCCCACCTTCGATAGAATGTCCTCCAACAGTGCAAGGCGGTCCTCGACCGACGCGGAATCCTTCGTGATTCGCGTGTCCTTGCCCTCACTCCGCTTGGAGGGTTGCTTGGAGGGTTCACCCCCAACGTCGCCAGCACCGGCCTCTGATGACGACATGGCTCCTTCTCGAACTGGCTCTGATACCAACTGTCACGGACTTAACGGTTTAGTTCGCAAAATCCGTGCGGCGCTCGCCTTCCTTCGCGAAGTGAGCAAGCCTGCCTCTCTACTTGCTCAGTTAGGACCTCACTCGCCCTAGACTAAGTACAAGAGAGAGATATGAAGAAAGCTCTTCTATTACTTTAAACTTGAGAATACAATATGTTCTTTGAATGTTTAGATGTTCTTTGAATGTTTAGCAAATGGAAGAAGAAGGGTCACTAGCTAGTGAGGATGAAAGAAAACTTGCCACGTGACAACAAACATTGAGAATTCATATAGGTTAATAGATAGTATACTTTTTGTGCAAGTAGGCTACTATTTGTGAACTTCGAAACTTAGGGGACATGATAATGACGTGAAATCTAGGAGAAAACCTAGAGTATGGAATATAGTGGAATATAGACGTACAGTTATGTGAATTTGAATTAGAGAACAAGTAAACTTGTGAATGAACTTAGTGGCTAGGCAACCCTGAAAATTATTGGAACTTAGGGTGTAAACTAAGATAGCATCGACATTTCTTGTAGGGGTTGCGACCCTACAAGTAACAACCTTCCATCAGAATCATCGAGGTAGAAACTCGATCACCCTCCCGATGCCATAATTAGGGGGAATATGATAACCCTCAACCTTATGTGTCTACCCAATGGAAAGAAGTTCGATCACCTTTAACTCTCTATGAAATGTTTAATATGGAAATAAAAATAAATTAGTAAGTTGGTATAGTTAAGAAATGATTTGGGATAATCATATAGGCTATCGGCATATCATATCATTCTTGGCATATTGTTATTTTACTAGAGGTATAGTAGTTGTTCTATTTCTTTTTGAACCTCTCTATTGTAGTGATAGTATTTCTTCATTATCATTATTTTGCTATTAATGTCTTCTTTGAACTGAATGAGTGAAAAGTTGTGAAGGACTGAGATTTTTTCCTTGTGCAGTTTGATTTTTAAAATCGCTCTTGTGATTCGAACAAGAAATCAGTTAAAATACAAGGTGTACGGTGGCTTTTACTATTGCAGCAACCAGTGTTTGAATGGGGACAATGGCATGAGGATGGTCTCGGATGTGATGGGGTACAGTTTAAAGGCAATCTAATAGGTCGTGTTTCGCGATGCGGTTGCTGCTAGGAGATAATGGCGCTGATGCAATTCTACCTGGCGACACACGATTTTTGAGAATTCTACTTTATTGAAAAACAAGCATATTGGTCAATTATTACAATGTTTTTGCATTTTAGATTTGTTTGGTGCTCCATTGTGTGAATCCGCACGGGCAAGGACCTTCTGGTGAAGAAAGGCATGTGAAAGGACTGCGCGTAATATATCAGGATTAGAGGCTGTTTGAGTAATTATCCTGGAATTAATAAACACTATCTATGCTATACGAGTTTGGACGGGCTACTATTATAGGGCAAATCCATTGTACACCATTTTTTTGCCTTGTATCAACTCTTTTCATTATTTATACGCCATTAGGATTAAATACTATTACCAGATGGCGGAACCACTCAACCTAAGTTGGATCCCTCAGCCTCTAACATCGACTAATATCTCCTGATCCTGACATTTTTCATCAAGGTTAAAAATTTGATAGACAAAAAGAGGTTTTACTATTAATAGTATTCCAGCACTAATTCTATATAATAATATTATAAATATATATATAATATATATACAATAATACACTATATATATGTATTTATGTTTATTATACAATATAGTATACTATATATACATATATATATATACATATATATACATATATATATACATACCATGCATGTAAGTAAAGGTTATTTAATCTCAGCCACCTGAGGTGTTCCTCAAGTCGCCGCTGTCTTGTGCCGACCGCCAAAGATTGCCTCTTCCGCCCTTTTTTTAATCTATTCTCTCTTTTTTTTATTCTCCCGTTAGAGAGGACGTCGACCCCCTTTCCCTGGAGCCAACCGCCGCCCCAGCACAATTGCTACAACAGTCACTGGGGTTCCCAATGACCTTTCCTGGTAGGTCCCATCGGTCGCCTGGCCACATGGCGCCACGGAATGGCGGACCAAGCAAGGTGGCCCAGGAAGCAATGCGGCCTTGGGGCTTCACCGCGACCACCGCCGCACATCGTTGTTGTCGTTTCCTCCTTTGTCGACGCCAGGAGGGATCTCCAACGCTGTCCATGTCCGCTCCTCCCGGAACAGCGCTGTGACTTTTAAGGGTGCCGCCGAGCTGTGGGCCTTTTTTGGACCGTCGATCGATCACTGCATTGCCCGTAGCCCCCACCGTTAGCATCAGGTGTTTACGGCATCCTCTGGTGTGGTTGACCTTCCCCTGGCTAATTTTTCCTGATGTGCCCACAGGCGACTGCCGTGGGTGTGCCCTAGCTCTGCCTAGGCTCGGCACAAGAATTGGTCTAGTCTGAGCTTCATGTTTTGGACAGCAGAGATTTCTTCGAACCTCCGAAGCATGAGCACAACTTCTTTAGGACCCTGAGTAGTCTGGTACTCACCTCCATCACAATCAACGAAGCCTCAATGCACGCGACGAACTCGACCACTCTTGGAACAACATTAGTAGAGAGTTTTCTTCGCTGTTGGGGACTTCCTCAGCCTTCATTCGTGCTCCAAACAGTGAGCATAGGATTCATTGCATCAAGATCTACCCTCTGGTACCCTCAGTTGGTCTCGGCTATGCGTCAACTGAAACTGGTAGTACAAGTACATTCAATCAACTGCCATATTGGCCTAAGGACCTCATACAATGCCACACTTACTTTAATTAGCATATAGCCCTAGCAGTAGGCTGCGAGCTTACGGGTCCGATATACGACCACTTTTTTAGAAAAGAATAACTTCTTGCTGGATCAGACTGCTGGTGTACGTGAAATGTTCACGAGCTGTGGCATCAATGCAATATGCTCAATGGCCAACAATTGCAACAAGCCAAAAGAACAATCCACAACCATGTCCGACCAAATCAGGTCTAATATTCTCGAAAGAATGTCACCATGTCACTAACCTATCAGGTCTATATAACTATATCACCAATTACGAAACATCATCAGTGACAAAGTCATACAACGATAATCATTCACTGGAATGCTACTCTACCAATAGATCAATCATTATAGTACAAAACGAAACAACCGTAGAGTAGACCAACGAGTACCAAGTAGTGTGCAAGATACTAAGCATATAATCATGATAAGCTCAATCACAGAAGAGGAAAAAGAAAAGAAGTCACCGAGCATGAGCCGCTGGACCACTTTGGATCGAAGTACCTACCTCTACCGTAGAATGAAATCAAGTTCGTCAACACCCTGTCGATGCCTCTCGCCACAATTCGAACCTATGCAAAGTCCCATCTAGAACCGTAATTAGCCCAAACCCACAAATAGAAGCTTATGATTTCAAGTGAATCCAAATGGTGAACAATCGAGTTTTCGAATCTGATTCCATGATCACCGAAAGATCACCCAATTGTCGCACCGACTCGTCGGAACATCACCCCAACCCAAAAGGTGTCCCGAATTGAGCCCCACACTTATCCTACCTCTCCCTCTATCCCAACACATTCTTTTAATGCTATTGGGGCAGCCGCACAAGTAGTGCGTTGAAACAAAAAACTAAGATCCCGAAAATCACCGGCTTGGCTCCTAAGATGCCCATTTCGGCACCGGAACCACCCGCAACTATCTTGGTGTGACCAGAGATGTCAAACCTCACCCTAACACTAGAAAATAAGGCTACAACACAGCTGCAAATAGAAGCAGCATGCGCGATACGAAACTGCACCCGAAATCGCTCGTTTTTTCACATTTTGGGGTCCGGAATAGCCCTGAAGTGTTCCGAAACACTCTGAAATTCATTCGACCAGCCTCGCTATCCTAAAACACTCACTTTTGGTGTTGGGACAATCGCACACTGAGTGATGCGATCTCGGTGCAAAATCCCCAATATCTACCAAATCGTGTTCTCGAAAATCGTCATTTTTGGCTCTGAAACCTACCTAGGGTTATTCGCTAGTCCGTGATTCACACCAGCGAGATCCCAGCCAGCCAACAAGGCTACCCTACCGCTGCAACCAGTAGCCGAACATGTCCGTGAAAACGGAGCAGATATCACATCCAAAATACACCTAATTCAACGTTTCATGTGCCGATTGCCACAAAATCTATAATAGATTATCGGGACTCCCTAAAATATTCTAAATTTCACATAGAGATTAAAATTAAGATTAGGATTAAAATATTTATTAACATATAATAAATATTTATTAAGAGACGTTTCTTAACTGATAAGAAACATACAATTTATTCTTATCCTAAACTTACTTATTAGGATAAATCATGATCCACATTTTATGTGGATCGGATTAAATTATGACCTGCCAATATAGACATACCACATGGCAACACATGTAATAGTTGCTAGAAAGCCATCCAATTTGCTATACATTTCAATAGCCGGGCATCTATTTAGGGAAAAAAAATTAAGAAAAGGAATAGAAGGATATCTATTAGAAAAAAAGTTTCACCAAATACATAATGCCCATTTTTTTGCCTTTTTCTAATCACCATAGTTTATCTCATATTGTAATGATCAGCATGATCAGCAAATTAGTGTATAAGAAATGACTAAAGTACCTGCCCTTATTATTGTTTTGTTATGGTTTTAAATTTTCCTTGCAACTTTTATCTTTGAGTTTTTTTGCTTTCAAAAAAACCAGCAAATTAGTTCCCATAATAAAAATCTCAAATACCAATTCCCTATCATAAAATTACCTTTATCTTTACCTGTTGTGAGCAGTAGTTACAACAATGAAATCTTTTTCACCAATTCCATCATTATTCCACCCGTCCCCTTGGTACGTGGCATTGCCACTAAATCACTGATTTCGCTAAAACATGCATGGCAGTAGTTCAGGTCAAAACAATAGTTAGGATTCAAGAGGGATGAAAACTTGTCATTTCATGAGCTCAGATAGTTATGGCATTATAAATAAATTTTTTGCGAACTGTAAAATAGCTCATATTTTTATAGCTATTTTTTACTTTTCAATCAGGGGCAATTGCTTATATACTCCTGAAAAGTTTCCGACTTCTGATTTACCCTTCTTAGAAGGCTAATATTGAAAATATCCTTTTTACGTTTCAACCTATTTCTAATATACCCTTAGGGTGGATTTGGTTTGCATTATGAAAGATTATTAGGAATAAAAGATATCCGAGAATCTTATTCCTATTCATCCTATTACTAAGAATGTGAAATTTCTGTATTTGGTTCGCACGGTAATATTAATTAGCCATGTTATTTAATATTACAAAAAATATACAATTAATTAATTTATTTATTTAATTAATTTTAGATAATGTTAACAAAAGTTTCAACATCTGTTTAGAAAAAAAGGAGAGAGAGTATAAGTTAGAGAGAGACAACATAATTAAAAAAATAGAAAGAAAAATATAGTTGAAACTAGAGGGAGTAAGAGAGTTGAAATTTTAGAAAGAGAGAGAGAGAGAGAAAGCTTAGTTTAGAGAGAGAAAAAAAAGTTAAATTTTAGAGAGAAAAATAAGTTTAGAGAGAGAAATAAGGTTAGAGTGTAAAGAAAAATAATATCAATTAGCTGGCGGGTAAGAAAAAAGAAAGAGATTAGACATATTATGATTATCCCAATCCATTAATATGAGGATACTCACCTTCCCTCAAGGGAATGAGATTAGTACTTTGGGGTGAATCTTATTCCCGAGTGAATCTAATATTACCAACTAGATTACTTAGTGCGTTTAGCCAAACACCGTCATATTTTTTTTATTCCCATTGGATTACTAGGAATCTTTAAAAGATAGCGCGAACCAAACGCACCCTTAGAGTTAAAATCTATTAATGAACTCTATTATCTCAATAAAATTATTATTTTGCATTTTCAAATATACACTTCTACGATCACCGACTTTTCTTATTTACCCTTAAGTTAGGGGTACAAAAGTTGAGGCATCCTTATAGTTAAGGAATGGATTGAATTTGACATCCTTAAAGTTAAGGATTGGATCATACTCACCTATAAGTCTTGGCTTGAGGGTGGTCGCTCCCCCTCGAGCGATGAGCTCCGGAGTGTCATCACTAGGTTGGTGTTTTCCCCAGAGGACGGTCCCGTCGGGAGGCGGCTGAGGGCCCGATAGTAGGGATTTGAGTTGGTGAGTCTATTGAGAGCGAAACCTACCGGTTAACCAAGAGATTGAGCAATGGAATGATGATCTTGCATGCATCATGAGCATTCTATTTGAGCAATGGATAGACCTAGAAGCCCTTAGGATGGAAAAACTTAAGGATCTAGGAAACGTGAGTGACGTGGAATCAAGTATAGTGAAAGCTTTGTGATTGGGTTAATATTAGTATGTCTCTAATGTGGTTAGGGGCTAATCCAAGTTAATATTTGTTCTCTACTGCTTGTGTTGTGTCGAGCGGTCGACGACATGATACTTTGGAATGAGAATAAATACACTTGTTTGCTTTCGCCGGATTGGGTATGTTCGAGTGTATTGGTTGAGTAACTAATGTGAATTGCTACATTTCAGGAAGCAATGCCTCGTGGTAGACCACGAACAAGGTCAATGCCCGTGAAGCCGAATGTGGCCCCCAAGCAATCCGGAGCAAGTGGCAACGGGGAGCTTCGGGAGCATATGTTCGTACTTATTGGAGTAGTGCGACAACAAGCGGAGACCGTGCAACGCCAAGGGGAACAAATTCAAAGGCTTCAAGAGGCCTTAGAACGACAGCAGGCGACGGTGGCTCAAGTGGGCGCCGAGCCACTTGCACCCCCTGTAGTGGTGCCGACTGTGGTCGAGGGAGTGGCCGCGGCAGCTGTGCCAGTCACGGCGGTGCCGGCCGGTTTGGGAACCTCAAACCCCTATAGTACGGCGGTAGAGGCGGAGCGAGAGCGTGCACTTGCGGCTCTCGTTATGTTTAAGAAGTTTAGCCCACCTACGTTCAACAAGGAAAAGGTGGAGCCGTCGATGGTGGAGTCATGGATTGACGCGATGGAATCACTCTTCGAGGATATATATACCTTGGAGAAGGACAAGGTGCACCTCGCCACTCATTGTTTGGAGAAGGCGGCGAAGGTGTAGTGGAAACGGGTGAAGCGAGATCGATCTCCTGACCTTCCGCCTATACTTTGGGAGGAGTTCCGGAGGTTGATGTTCGCAAACTACTTCCCCGATACAGTGAAGCGGAAGCTACAGGACCGGTTTCGCATGTTGAGGCAAGGAGACCGATCGGTGGCAGATTTCGAGCAAGAGTTCTTCCACATCATCAAATGTGTCCCAGATGTTGTGCGGGATGATCGAGATCGGGCCGATTGGTTCTTGCGAGGACTTCGGCCGGAGATTTACAAGACTGTGCAAATCCTTAAGCTTACGACCTTTGCGGAGGTCTTTGATCGAGCGTTGTGGACGGAGCACGGCAATGCCTACGCCCGAGAGGAGCGCGAGTCTATGGCCGAGTCTAAGGACAAAGGAAAGAAACGGGCGGCGTGTGGTGCTGGGGGCCGGCCGAATGCAAAGAAACCCCCTCAGTATTCCCGACAGCAGTCAAAGAATTGGAGGCCTTCCCGATGCGTTATTTGCGGCGGTGAGCACTGACCGTCGGCTTGCCCGCAGCGCGATAGAATGTAACCCCCGAGGTTTCGAAAGAAATTATCGAACTTTAGCTAAAACGACTAAAGTATGCGAAGAAGATGGATGGACAAGTCCCAATTAACACTCCATCACTGTTGGAAGGCTAAAAGTAAGCTCTAAAAGAGTTGGAAGGGTTTTGACATCGAGCGGCGCGAAGTTGTGAGATATCGAATTTCGACGATATTGGCTAACCTTGGCCAAATGGACCAAAGTGGGAAACTAAACGGTTGGGACAAGTTCCATTCGGTATTCCAACAAGTTTGGAAGAGTAAAAATGAGTTCCAAAGGTGTTGGAATGGTTTTGACATCGATCGGCGCGAAGTAGAGCCGAAACGAAGTGAAAACAGCATTCTGGAGCTCTTGGGTTTGAGGCTGCCAGACCTTGTACCGGAACACGGATCCTTGTACGGGTACAAGCACTGCGCAAATGAGAAACCGAGCCTCGGTTGGGCTGTCTGCCAGGCCTTGTACCGGTACAAGGAACCCTGTACCGGTACAAGGAGCCCGAAACTGCAGGTTGAGTTGCAGATTTTGGAAAAACTGAGGGGCCTTTTGGGATATTGTTACAATACATGTGAGAGGGTATTAGAGAGGGCTTTTTCACTCTCTCTCCCACTCCCATAGCCCCCCTCTCTCTCTCTGTTCGTGCCCAACCGAAGGGAGAAGAAAGAAAGAAAGAAAAGAGAGAAAAGAGAAAGAGAAGAAGAAAAAGAGAAGAAGAAGTTGGAGAAGATGGAGAAGAAGATCTAGAAGGAGATCTTCATCCTCTCCTTCATCTTCCTTGAGCCATTGGAGCTCTTTTGGAGGTAAGCTCTAATCCTAAAATGGCATTTCTAGGGTTTAGAGTTTTTGGTTGCTTTTGAGTGGTTCAAATGGAACCCATTTGAGTTGGAGAAGATGGTTCTAGCTCATATTGAAGCTTTGAACCATGGATTGCACCATTGATGCAAACCTAGGGTTAGAGTTTGGGTTTTGAACCCTAGATCTTTGATTTTGATCTCCCTACAAGTTTTAGAACCTTGTAGAAACCAAGAACACATGAAATCCATGTTGTTCTTCATGAGGCTCTAATGGTGGAATCCTAGGGTTTGTTCTAAATGCCCTAAGGATGATTCTAATGAGATGGAAACAAGTTTAGAGAGCTTCTTGGGTGGTTCTAAGCTTAATTATGCTTAGCTATGAGATCAATCCCAAGAAATTTGATTATGGCATTGTTAGGGCACCGAAATTGGGGCTTTTGCCTCCGGGTGTTTCTAAGGCAAATTGGCCTTGTAGAAACCTAATTGGGGACCTAACGAACGCGTTGGTGCGCTCGGTTCGGCAATCCGACGAGCGTACGCGAAGTTATTGACGAAACGGTCGGTTTTGGTACAGATAGCCGCAGCACGCGGAATAAAGGTCTAAAAATCATGAGATCGGAACTGGAGCACCTTGGAGTCAAGGAATAAACTCCGGAAAAGACGGATCGCGGTTCGGAGGTCGTTTGCTAAGTCGCTCAAGAGTTCGGGCCAAACCGGGCAACGGTTGCCGCGGGAGGCCGATTGCAAGTGACTACAAGCAATCGGAGCGCGTGTTAAGGTGGGTTGGTTTACCGAAGCGACTAGGTCGCCTTTATGTCTAATTATTAGACTTTCATGTTGATGCATGTTGATGATCGGCATAGTTGATGCTAAGTAGAAATGCATAATATGATGTAGATGCTAAAGTTGATGCATATAAATGTAAATGATGCATGTAGCTAAATAATGCATGATGATAGTGTGATGTAATTGCTAAATAGAATGCATTATGAGCATGTTGAATAAAGCTAGATAATTATGTGAATGCATGTAAGCATAATGCATAGAATGAAATGCATATTGATGATATAAGTTAAAATGAGATATAGAATGCATGTTGACATTGTGAGATAAATGTGCATGAAACTAGGTTGATAACCCTAGAATGATTAAAGTGAATGATGCTATGCTAAAGTATAAGTGATAAGCATGATATAAGAATAGTAAATGCAAGTGCATGTTAAGAATGCTAAGTAAGGAACATATATAGGTGGACATGAATAAACCTATAGATCGAGTGGCATTAAACCTAGTGTCGAGGACATAGGTTAAATAAATGAGATGTTGAACCTAATGTAAAGAACATAGGTTAAATAAGAGGGATGTTGAACCTAATGTAAAGGACATAGGTTGTGAAATGAAAGCTGCTTAACCTAGAGTCAAGTAAACCTAGGTTGGAAAAGAATGATGATCCTAGTGTAATAAACCTAGGTTAAGAATGTGAAAGCAATAAACCTAAAGTAATAACTTAGGTTGTGTAAAGGACAATGAACCTAGAGTCGATTGGACCTAGGAGATAAATGCTTAGACCTAGAGAGGTCAGTTCCATAGGGTTAAGACCAACCCTTGGTTGATGTGATATGGATTCCGGAATCCCGCTGCTTGCTGCTACACCCAAAGTGGTGTCGGGTGTGTGCGACGATTTCGCCGCCCAGGGGCTAGAGAACCATTGTCGTGGCGTGTGTGCGACGATTTCGCCGCCGGATGGTTAGCCAGTTTGTGGATCCTACCGCCTGTTGACTGAACTACTGTCGTGGCGTGTGTGCGACGATTTCGCCGCCGGGTGGCTAAGTCATTGAACCTAGGCCGTTGTTGGGTGAGGTGCGATTCGTTAGCTGCCAGACGGCTAGGACAGGAGTACGGTGAGCTGTTGCCAGCTGAGGTGCATGTGAGAGTTCCTTCACCTCGAGCTAGACAGTGCGCGGACTACCCGCGATTGATTGACTCAAGACCGAGTCGGGTGGCTTTGTTGACCAAGGTAAAGTGACCTTAGAGTAGAATGCCAAAGGCTAAGATATAGCATGGTTCAAGAATGTTAAGAACAAAGAATAGCTAAAGAATAAAGAACAAGTAAAGAAAAGCCACGAGTAAAGAATAGCTAATAACTAAAGAAAGTCATTAAATGACAAAAGTAAAGAATGATTAAGAACATAAGTAGTGTTAAAGTAACCTACTTGCATGATTCCAGATATTGCATATTGCATTTCGTGAGGCAGGACATGTATTTCAATTGAATATATATCTGTTGTATATTGTTGATCTAACATGTTGCAGTGCCTCGTTAGACCTGTTGGCTGAGCTTGTTCTCTTGGGTGGCTAAACCCACTGAGGACTATGGACAATAGTCTCACCCCCGTGTTGCTGTTTTGGGGGTACAGGTACACACGTGTGCGGCGCGGCGGCGCAAGGCGAGGACTATTTCTACAGATAGCGTCCTACCAGAGACGTGAGAATAGGCAGTACCCAGTTGGTGGTCTAGCTTGGAGTTTAAAGACAAGAACAAACTTTTGTTTAAGTTGTAAAAGAATCTGTAATAATTATGATTGTATTTGAGGTTGATTGTAAAAGAAAAAATATGTTGTAAAATGCATCTAAGTTGAATGCTGTAAAACTTAGTAGTTTATGTTTTTGATACTCCTTATGCAATCTATGGTTGAATACCTGTTCCTGGTTGGAAACCTCTCGTATTTATTGATTGCGATGCCTTGAATTGTACAGGGAGACTCTGTCCGTAGTACAGGGGAAACCCTGTCCATTCGGCGTGTCGGCGGCGCCGGACCCGGCCCAAATAGCGGTGTGTCGCGGGTCGTTGACAATAGGTAACAAATCTCAAGGTGAACTCGTGGTTCACAAGCCACAACTCACGTGTAAATCTCATAGGGAAAGTCTCACTGAACTACTCCCCGAGTCCGCCTGCGGACACCACACTGACCGTCCAGACAACACACTGACTGTCTCTCTAGTGACTAACCTCCCGAGTGCACAGCTTGTGGGGAGCGACCCGTCCAACGGCAAACAGGCTATGGACACGATCAACTCACGAACAGCACGCAACTTACCCCCTAAGTAATCTCATGATGGAATCAAGGATACTTGTACCCAATCTCATAGTGTTCAATTACACTAATATTCCATTCAAGGTCATCAACAATTCATACCACTCATCTAGTTTTCTAACTAATGCCACTCGTATTTAGACTCATCATCACACTAGTTACATCATACTAGTTCTTTAACCATACCGCATTAATATCCTCATATAGGGTCTAGGTTTTTATCAAATAATCATCATGCATACTAGATCAGACCAACCAAGCAAGATATATTGAGCTACTAGCATGCAAGTATAAGCAATAACACTATCTCTAGCCCTATTGAAACATGCACAATATGCAAATAATCGTATTAAACTTAGACATAAAGGTAGCCCGATTGCTTCGGGATGGTCACCACCCACCTTGTGGTAGTACCGTAGAGCTACTAAACTCGGCGTCGCGGTCCACGTGCGCCACTTCAACACCTCGGGTCAAAACGAACCCTAGAGCACTCTAATCGGCGATATCTCCACACTCGCTCGACGGATCGACGAACCGTCTTCGCCTGCGCGTTTGGGAGCATAGAAATTAGGTTTCCAACCCATCAAAAGAGATCAATCCCTCATATTTTCAAAAATCCCAAAATCAAGCCCTATGTTTGCAACAATAGAGAAATCATAGTTTCAAGCTCCAAATTTGAGATTGAACATTCTCTTAAGCTCCAATGGTTTTCATTTGAACCACTCTTAAGCAACAAAACCCTTTTTAAAACCTAGGTTTAGCATCTATGAGGAAACCATGGGTGCTAGCTTCAATGTGAGCTAGATCCATCATCTCTAAACCCAAGGAGGTTCCATTAGAACCCTTAAAACCAACAAAATGCTACAAACCCTAGAAATATCAAGTTTAGGGTTTAGGCTTACCTCTAGGGTTTGCTCCAAAGCAAGCCCTAGCTTGAGGATGAGAGGGAGAAGGGCTTTTTCTTCATCTCCTTGATCTTCTCCTCCCTTTTCTTCTTCTTTTCTCCTTCTTTCTCTCCTTCTTTTCTTCTTCTCCTTCTTCTACGGTTAGAGAGAAAGAGAGCAAGAGAGGTGAGAGAGAGAGAGGAAGAGAGAATGAGAGGGAGTGGCTGAGAGAGAGGTATATAAAACCTCTATTGTAACAATATCCAAAATAGCCCCTCAACTTTTCTATTTTTCAAAGTCACCCTGCTGTTCGGGTGCCCTTGTACCGGTACACGGTTTCTTGTACCGGTACAAGGCCTGGGTGACAGCCAGACCGAGCGCAACCCGAGAGCTCGGGTTCTCGGTTTCGCCGGATTTGTACCGGTACAAGCCCCTTGTACCGGTACAGCACCTGGAGCCCTCAAACCCGAGAGCTACGCAACCTAGCTGCGATGGCTGTACCGGTACAGCCATCACCCTTGTACAGGTACAGCAGCTCCAGAGTGCTGATTTCACTCTATTTCGGCTCCGCTTCGCGCCGATCGATGTCCAAACCATTCCAACACCTTTAGAACTCATGTTTGCTCTTCCAAATTTGTCGGAACGCCGAATGGAACTTGTTCAAATCGTTTAATCGCCCACTTTGGCCCATTTGGCCAAAGTTAGCCAATATCATCGAATTTCGATATCTTACAGCAGCAAATTAAGTTACATATAATTATGTTATGATTAGAAGTTGGTTAATTATAACAAAGGGATGTTAATTAGGAGTTCTATGGGTATTTGAGCAAATGAAAAACTCAAATCTACATTGGTGAATTCTTAGTTTGAACCCACTAGAACTAGCTGATGCTATGTATAGAGGTATATATGCATAGTGTTAAAAGGAAAAATTGAATTAAGCTAGTTTTCAATTCTGAATTGGAATGAGGGTAATTGCTGTAGAGACATGAAATTAGAGAAGTACTAAAGTCTCTACTTGCTATAAACCTATAGAATTAACTATAGGTAAGTATATATTGATACTATGTAGACAAATCGGGGTTGAAATGCAAAGTTGTAGAAATTAGAATATAACTCAAGTTTAATCTCTTTTATTCTTCTATGAATGAAGGTTAAACATGCTCGGGAGTTCGAGTTGACATTTCGACGGACCTACGACGCGCTATTTAAGAAACGCTTCGTTCTAGTTGTTTTGGCATTGAGTCACGGGGGCTAGGTGTTTACACGTTTTGAGACATTAGCTTTGACTTTTTGGCATCCCTACGAGGTGGGTGGTGCTATCCGAAATCTTCGAATCTCTCTTTATGTCTATGTCACCTTATTGAGCATACATATATATATGAATTGTATTATACTCATGCATTATAGGGAAAATGACATTATGTGATTATGAATTGAGCATGTTCAATATAGAGAACTTGTGGAAAATAGATTGTGAACATAGTAAACCCTATGAATGTGTGGACTATAACAATAGTGAATCTGGTGACATCATGATTAGAGAATTAGTTAGCATTGAGATTGGACTTGTAAAACTAGTATAAAGAACTAGTTAGAGTTAAAGTATGGCATTGTCATTTGTTAAATCCTTTAAGTAAGGATTAGATCATACTCACATTATGTCTTTCTATTCCATTTCCTTTCAACCATCCAGCTCTCTATGCGAAAATGTTCTTTGTTTTCCCTTCTGGCATTTTTTCGTTACCCTAATATAACTATCCTTTGTTGATCAAGGAGGTGCAACTAGTCCAAGACCTTCTCTAAGGCCCCTAAAATTGGATGACTTTATCCAAGCAAAAGCCAAGGTATTAAGAGTTTGTAGTCAACTAGTCATTCATGAAACTATTGTGCAATCACTACAACAATAATGGTCTATAGCGACACTGTTAAATGTCGGTATAGGTCAAAAAAAGTGGTGCTGGCTAAATTACCGACACTTTTAAAAAGTGTTGCTATATGTGGGGTCGCTAGGTATATAGTGATAGTTAAAGAGTATCGCTATAACCTAAAAAAGTGCTGCTAATTTAGCAATACTTATTTAAGCATCTAGCAACAGCCGGAACTCTACCTCGTTGGCTGTGGTGGCGGAGGAGGACGAGAGGGAAGGGCCATTCGTCTAGAATTTCAGTGGATTGAGTAAGGGAAGAAGGGGAGATGGAAAAAGATTTTTCTTTTTTTTTCTTTTCTATTTGGAATCGGGTCAAATGGGCTGGGTTGGGTGGGTTGAGTATAGTAACATTTTTTTTTTGTTGGATTCGGCTTTATATTTAGGCATTAGTAGATGTTTTTTAAAATTTTGACATAAATGGGACATTTAGACAAAAGTGTCCCAAACATGTGTCCCTATAACCTAATTCTGTTGTAGTGAATGAGTTATTTGTTTTACTATTTGAAATTTTTTTGTTCCTGCTTCTTTTTAATATTTTTATATACTTGTAGGCCATTTTTGAACTACTAAATTACTTATTTGGCATAGCTCTTTCATATTTATGTATTATGCATTTTTGTAATAGAGTTTGATTTTTGTTCTTATTTTTTGTTTTACATTATCAGCTTCTCCACGGAGGAAACCACTTTCTCCTCCACGGAGGCGATCTCCTCCTCCAATCCGCAGGGGGGCTGATTCACCGAGGCGTCGACCAAAGTCTCTCTATGCTTTTGTTATAGAGAGAAGTTGTTTAGAGGATTTAAATATGCACAACTCAAATGGCAGTTCAATAAGCTACAACCACACTAATGGTTTGACATGAATAGATACAAATGCTTATATGCCTTACAATCAGTTTTTTATTTTAATCTAACTTCTTTATTCTCCATGATAGGATGGAAAAGTCTTTCCGTGGCATGTGTGCTCGTTTGTGTAGAGATGCGCATGTGTGTCCTTGTAACCCTTTCCGTGACATTGATATCCTGCTCTTCTTTTTTTACCTTTTATTTTCTCTACTTTTTAATAATGAATATTTTCCATTTCTGGCAAAAACAGTTGTTGCGGTTTCAAAGACTTTTACAACAGCAGAAACAATATTGAATGCTCGAACTCTGAGGCAGTGGATTACAGCTTCTCTTGGGGTTAGCATGATTTCACCTTTACTTGTTTGTAAATCTTCTCTCCATAATTTCTTCATCTGATGCAAATTTATTATGTTTCTTCTGGTTTCAGGCCTCAAGCAGTTGCAAAACATATGGTGGCTGTCAACACAAATCTAACGGTACTTCTGGATTTGCCATTGCAATCCAACATAATAATAGGCTGCATTAACTCTTAGTTTAACTTAGGAATCTATTATCTCATACTTCTTGTTGACATTTTCAAAGATTGTAAGAAGTAGAAGCTATAAATTCAAGATATGCATCCTTAGGTTAATATATTATGGAGGCAATTATCTGAAACCTGTCGTGCATACCTTTCCAATTTTGTTATTTATTTGCTTATATCACTACAAAAAAGTAGTGCATTTACTACGGATTTTAATTTCGTATGTCACCAAAAAAACTTTTAGTTACAAAACAAAAAAATAATTTGTCACAAATATAAGGGAATAGAACTTGAACCCGCAACATTTACAAATCTACAATCCCTCTTAACCACTACACCACAACTATTATTTCTAAAAATATCAACACTTTATTTATTTATTCATGTTTACATGTTGTATTTTAAATCCCCAAACCTCACTTAATATCATTGGCATACCCCGACATTTTTTACTCCCAAACCCTTCCCATTCGTATCTAGGTTTCGTTCCTCCCGAGCCGCCGAAGAGATCTCCGACGATCGCCGCCGGAGAGATCTCCGGCGATCACCACGGGAATCGGAGAGGACGGGAGCCGCCGCGGAGCTTCAACGGCTGGTGCGAGCAGCGACCGACGCAGGCGCACCCACTCCCCCACCACGCGTCCATCTCCTCGCCACTCTCTGCCACCGCACACCACGAGCACGGCGGCGGCGGCGGCATCGGTGTCTGCGTCGCCGGTCCGCGTTGGGCTCGGCTTCGGGTTCAAGCATTAGCTCCTCGGGGTCCTTGGATGATACCCCCAATCTCGGGATCTATAGGTATTTGGGGCTTTTTTTCTTTCGATCGATTGGTTTATTTTAGAATTGACGTGATTCGTTTTAGTTTTTTTAAAAATATTTAATATTTTTGTTCATGTTCTTATGAATCTTTAGGATCAAGAGTTATATATGATCAAAGAAGTATTACCAAATAAATGCTTCTTTTAATATTATAATCAAATAAAATGTGATCCTAACTAANGTAAGCCGTTTGTGTATGTTTCCGCTAGTGCTTTTCTCTATCGATGAAAATGTGCATGTGATGAGCCTTGGGCGGATAGGGGAAACTCTATCCGTTCGGCGTCTGTTTGACGTGCTCGGGTCGGGCCAAATTGGCATCGGTCCCGGGGCGTGACATGAAATGTGAATATTGGATCCTAACTAAGTAAAATGTGAATAGAGAAAGTAAAACACATTTTCTGAGTGTTTCCCGAGTGAATAAAGAAATTAAAATGTGATCCTAACTAAGAAACACATTACCAAAAGAAAGTTAAATGTGAATAAATAACAAAAATATTATAATCAAATAAATTTAGAACTTCAGTTTCATAGAATATCCATGTGTTTCTTAAATAGCATAATGTGTTTCTTCGCATCAAAGGATTCGTTGGCTCCAGTTTCCCAAAAGAAGCCTTTTTCTAAGAGAATAATGTGAATGATGTATCTATACTCCATTTAAGCTAGATTAAGATTGGTTTTGACCTGGCTTAGAGTGCCTATATTCGGTCCCTTTTAATAAACGAGTTTGCCATGCATAATCTTAGCAGAAAAATGTCCTGGTCATGAGGAATTGAGTTTAAGGAAGTACTAGTAGTAGCAGCAGGTCCATAATTATTAGGTACAGATCACATTCATTGAATTTTGTCAAATTCAGTCGGTAAATTAGTGATAAAAAAATTATAAACTGATATGTTAGTAGTAATTTTGTAAGTAATTTTGCATATATTAAGTTTAAACTTCTTTTATGTGATTGTCTAAATTTGTAGTCTGACGGCTCTCTGCCTCTTCCTCAACTTATTCGTTCATCTTGTTGGCCCCCAGCTACAGGCTCGACTCTAAGCTCTCTACAATGTCAAAAGATTGAATAAATTGAGCTTGGGGAAGATATCAGGTTTCTGGTGAAAATTGCTTGATAGTCTGACCAACCGTTGACCTGTCCTACAGTCTTGATAGAACATATTGTTGATTTTCCTAGTCCAGTTGTTAATCTACTCCGCTGTTTTCAACCAACAAGTTATCTCCATTTAAACTTTTCTTTCTGTTAATATTATCCCGCTGTCATTCTTCAAGTTATATGACAAAACAAAGAAATACTTCAGTTTCTGCAGAATCTGGTTTTAGTAAGATGTTATATTGGCTTTGTGGATAATGTAATTTGTTAAGAGATGCTGACAGATGTCAAAGAAACAATAGAAGAAAATGGAATTGGATGGGATCTAGTTTTGTCCTCTCCAATTAGCAGCTTAAGTAGAACCCTGACTTTCAAGTTACTTACAAATGAAAAGGTTAAAAGAAAGAAAAGAAATGCGAAGGTGAGAAAATGCAGAAAAAACAAAGTAGAGCACAAAGAGCAACTAAGAGGCACCTCCCCCAACTACACCAAAAAAATTAGTTGTTATATGCCTTTATGTTTGCCCTCTTCAATTGGTAGCTTAAATATAATTTCCTTTTCTTTATACTCTATTTACAATAATAAGGTAAATACATGACAATATAAGCTTTGAAGTGCTTTTTTGCTGCAGTTAAGCATTTTCTTTTCTATACTCTAGGTCCAGGAACTTACTATGATCGTACTGATTTCTTTCTCCTCTTTCATCATTTAGATACAAGCCTGATGTAATTAAAGGAGATATGGATTCAATAAAAGACGATGTGAAGGAGTTCTATTCTAATTTGGTATCTTTCTTTGGCTTCTTTTTTGTCCAACATATTATACAAAATGAATTTCCTTTTCCCTAGTTCTTTAGCTTATTATTGGTTGAGGAATTCTGAATTTGTGATCTCTGATTCACTCTATATGAGTATTTTAAATATTGTTTGGGTGCAAAATTTATGGCTTATTCTTGCAGGTAAGCGAATGTTTGACCATTTATTCAATTAGCTTTATCATATGTTCCATTGGCACCAGATGCAACTCTAGGTTCTTGCTTGTCTCAATAAGACTCAATCAACTACCTTTGCTGTTACCATGGTGGTAAAAAGCATGCAGTGGGCATATAGTGATAGCAGGTTTCCATAGCAGATAGCAAAAAAAATTAATTTTTTCTTAACTATCTTTCATTACTTTTGTAGAAGAAATTTATTTGCTATGCATTTTCTCTATCCACTAAGGCTCTATGTGTACCAATGTGTGTAACTTATTGGAGCTATTGATCAAATAACATATGTACATATGTATGGACATAGACACACTCATGTAGATATTATTGACACATGCCCCCAATGTTACCTTTAAGCTAATTATCACTGGATTTCATATGCCATATGCTACCATCTTTCAAAAATCAAGGGACCATTATACTAGTCATAGTTGACTGTTTGAATATCTTATGCTTGGTGATATTGTTACCCAAACTTTATGAATATGATGGATTGTGTCAATCAATAGATTTCTTTTAGTTGACAGAGTTGTCTTGCTAACTTATGTTGACCTATTATGTAGAGAACTTAAAAGTTAATGACATTTTATCATATTGTTGATTATGCTTATCCTTAACATCAATATTTTTATTTAATTTTATCTTTCTTTTAGATTTCAATTTTGTCTAATTATATTTGTTTTTAATTCATTGCAGGTAAGGATGAGTGGTGCAATTTCTACGTAGTATTAGTATTCAACAATTCTTTATTTTGGATCTGGACTATATAATCAAATGTACTTATTTTAGATTGAATCATTTAGTTTGAATTTGAAAACTATTTGTCATGTACTTAAAAAATTGGGGATATTGGGAGGTATTTTGTATGACAAATGTGAGAATATTAATGCCCTTTCGTTATTAGAATTTAAAAATCTCGTCGATTTGCTTTTATCATAAATATCAGTTGGTTGTTTGGAGCTGTATCAAATATTATTGTAGTTTATATTATCATTAAAATAGAATTTTCTAAAACATCATGATACATTTTTGTTATTAGAGAACGTTTTATGACCGACAATGTAGTAACAAATTTTGTTGTCACTAAATATTAGTGACAATATATTGGTGATGAATGTTATCGTTATAAATGCAATATTCTGTGACAAACTTTATTATCACTAAATATTAGTGTGTAGTGAATAATCATCGTCATAAATGCAATATTTAGTGATGGATAGTGATGTCACTCACTATTAGTGACGGCATATGTTGTCACCCAAGATTACTATTTTTAATGTTCAACCATTTCGTAAATATTATTTGGTGACAAATAGGTAATATTTAGTGACAAAATTAACTTGTCATTACTACTATTTTTAGTGACAATGTTTTTTTTTCCGTGGCAAAATCTATTTACCACGGGATCTACCGTGACAACTTATAGTGACAGTATTTATCGTCACTAAAACTATTAGTGACAAATTTTTTATTTTTAGTGACAATTTTTTACCGTCACTTATAAATCATTTTCTTGTAGTGTTAAAAGTTAACGTTTCAATACAATGTCATTAATAGAAGTATAAGGCCTACTGATTTACTTCACCCTTATTTCATTCTATATGCTGATTGCAAATTATTTGTTGACAAAGCTTGTAAAGGAGTTTGGGATCGACCCCGCTAATGCTTTTGCTTTTTGGGACTGGGTTGGTGGTCGTAAAACAGTTGCATAAATAGACTAATTGTTACAGCTAACCATGATGATTGCTTGAAACTATTAGCAATGTTTATCACTTAGGAGAGAAAAAGCTTCTGTCTATAAGATTATACCTGCATAATTACCATGCTGCCTTTGATTAAACTTACAATATTTATTTGTATTCCTAAGTGTCCTGGTTTGATTAGTTTTATTCTGGTGCTATTTATACTGTGTAATTTATTCTTCAGCATTTCGATAACTTCTTTCTAGAGAACTTTCGATTTTGATAATTCAAATATTGTCAAAGTTCTTTATCCTTCAATTAATAAGATATCTAGATTATTTTTTAGTTGTTTATTGACCAGTTGAATATTTCATAGCCAATAACTGGATTAAATTTCAGGTTGAGATATTATAATGTCATCAAAGAGGGTGATTTGACTGTTGCTTGATTATGTATACTATTGCAAACTTTTGATGCTTTGATTTTGCTTAAATTCTTTCTTCAATTTTATCATTTCTTGTTCAACTTTATAAATGATTATCTTTGTAATCCATGTTTATTTTATTACTAAATTGCTTATTTTTACTATTAATTATACATGTTACTTTTCAAGCAGGTTCTTTCGGGCCTTATCATCGACTTGAGTGGATTTTCGAAGTGGCACAATGGGGCTTAAGGACTTAGAATTTAAGATTTTTTGGTATTTAGTATCTTTGAATTTGTTTTGTTTGGCTAAAACAAACAAGTTCCTTAGTTGTCGGAACTTATATCCGAAATTTAATTTGAATATTTGGATTGTAATTGGAGAGTTAAGACTATTTGTTATAAATTATTAATGCTCTTTTGGTTATGACTATTTTTAAATATTTCAATTCATTGGAGTACTTTTTTGTGAATCAAGCATTTTAGTATTAAATACAATTCGCGCTATAATTCTTATTTAACAATCATTTAGTATATATTTTGTGACAATTAATTAAATTATAAGCGGCATTTATAATAGTTGTTGTTGGGTAGTATTTAGTGGCATTATTTGGATTTTTACCAACTGCCGAAAATAATGTCGCTAAAACTTTTAGCGACCCTACCAATAGCGACAATGTTAAAATTGCCACAAAATATTTTAGCGCTAATTTAAAAAATATCGCCCCGTAAATACTAATTTTGTTATAGTGACATGATCAAAATGCCCTTATTGATTTCAATTTTCTTTTTTCAAATATACCTTTTTCTTTAGAATGGGATTGATTTATAAGAAATATTTGAGCACTAAAGGGTAATTTGAAAATTTTCTATTGTAGTAAGGACGTATAAGCAAAAGTCCAAATTTTATACTATCTAAAGTAAGAATAATATTTTTGATATAAAACGTTAGTGTCGTGCCTCACTCTTTGTGAGATTTTTAATTTCAATCTGTTGATATTGAGCCCTTTTGGCCATTAGATAAATAATATCAATATATTATGAAATTTATTTTTAGATACTTCGAATACTTTATTTTAAATTTAAATTAAAATCCTAATTTTAAATTGAAAATTAAAAATTTAATTTTAATGTTTTAAATTTTAAATTTTAAATTTTAAATTTCTAATCTTAAATATTGAATTTAAAGTTATCACTTTGAAATTTAAAATTTAAGATTTAAATTTAAACTTTGAAATTTAAAATTTTAATTTCAAATTTAAAAATTTTAAATTTTAAATTTTAAATTTTAAAATCAAAATTCAGGTGTTAAGTTTTTAAATGTTAAAAATAAAATAAAAATTTAAATTTTGAATGATAAATTTGATTTAAAAATTTTAAATTTAAAATTTATAAAATTATTTAAAATTTTTTGAGACATATTTACAAATTATTTCAAAAAAATTAGCTTCTTATGCACTTTGGGCCTCTTTGGTATTGAGGTTCATGTAACGCTTATAGATAAAATTGAGTTAGAAAAATAAATTTAAGGATATATATATATACTTCAGCATTTTGTAATAGAATTGTAAAAATATATCATAAATAGACTTATATAAGACAATTTTCACGCAATCTTTATTTTTTTTTGAGAGAGAGATAGGTAGCATGCTACCCGCTTCGTTTATTTTATTTAGAAATAAATTTAGCTGGAAATGTGAATAAACTAGGATTGTTAAGCAATTCTAAATGAAGTCTTAGTCAAATACTATATAAAAACTTTTAACTAGAAATAAATTTCAAAATCAAAATTATTTCTTGGTAAATAACTTTTCAAAAGTTTGTGCAAACCGGATCTAGCCCTACGATTCGAGTTGCATCCGCGTCTAAGGTTGACCCGCTATGAGGAAATGGTCCAGTGAGAGCGGCATCGCACGTGAGAAGCACGCGGCAGAAGAAAATCCGGCGAGCGCCGTACGGGAATCTCGCGGTACGCCAATGGGTTATCGACCCAAAACCCACTTTGGCCCCATTCATTGCCCGCTGCTCGTGGTTTGATGAAACCCCCGGGCACCACTTCTTCCCTCTGCCGCCTCGCGCGCCCCCGCACTTCCCCCCA
>NC_033631.1:4587054-4639993 GCF_001540865.1 Ananas comosus | reverse complement strand
CTTGTTCTTGTTTCGAAAACCTAAACCTTCTTCTCTACAGAAGACGCATCTCTCTCCTCTTCTTCCACGTTTCCTTTCCCCTTTTGCAATCTGAAATTGCCCAAAATTTATGCAGTGTTTTTTCCTATCCTTTCTTCTTTCTTTCCAACTAGAAGTTTAGTTTTGCCTTTTCTAATTCTCTTTACTTGGTTAAGAGATATGCGCTCCCGATACTAAACCATGATCTCGTTGAGGTAACAAACATATTTATTTATCTATATGTTTCGCTCGCTCGCTCGCTCGAAGTTACGGTTTTTTCGTCATTTTACCCCTTATATAATATAGGTGGTGTTTATGTTGAAATCTATGCAAAGCAGGGGTTTCTGGAGCAGGCACCGGAGGAGGATCTTGATTTCTCTCGGGGTAGTTGGGAGTGGGTTCGTGATTTATAAGCTCTATGATGCTCACAGGAGAAGGATATACCATGTGGAGCAGCAATTGGACGGCGAACGCAGAGTCGACGAGCTTATTAAAGCCCAGTAAGGATTCCTGCCTGTTATCCCTTCATCGTTGCTTCTCTAACATATTTTCTCCTAGTTTCTGAATTCCTGTTTACTTTGTTTTTCTTTTTCTCCCTTTTTCCTGTTAGATTGCAGACCCACTTTGAAAACATACAAAGAATTTCGGACACGACGACGTTGCCATATGCCATGCACTATCTGCGCTCGCGCATATCGGAGGAATTAGACCTTTCGCATTTGACCGAGAAGCTAATGCAAGGGAAAGGCCAATCCAATGCTCTTTCGTCTAAAGGGAAGCTTGAACTGTGGGAAAAGCTTAAAGTTTTGAGTGTGTGATGACACTTTACTTAAATGCCTTGTTTTGGACGGTGGATGGTAGCCTCTGCCTCATTTTGGATCTTCACTTATTGTGATTTATTTTTTTTCCCCTCTTATAGGTTTCACGAGAACAGCTGCTTCCTTGTGGTCGATGACGATGCTCAGCTTGTATGTAAGAGTTCAGGTCAACATTTTAGGGAGACATCTCTACCTAGAGATTGCCCGTGGTTCAGAAAGCTCCCAGTTGCTGGTATTTTATTTTCTCCTCTCATCTGTTAAGGTGTAATGCCATAAGGATGCTTGTGTGTTTTAGTTTTTGTAAGCATTCTTGTATAAACATGCCTGTACTTTAATTACATGCAAAATTACCAATTAATATCCTTATCGCTTTAATTCTACCTACTTTTTTTGGTCTACATTCTATATATGCTTCATATCACCACTCTAAAAAGCTGAAAGAAGATTACGCACAGCTAAGGTATCGTACATAACTATAGAGCCTATTCAGAAGGCTGTTTCACATGCGTTACACATGAGATACAATAAAAGTATATCAAATGTAGTTAGTTTAAACATATCCAATTAATAAGAATGAAAGGCAAAAGAATAATGTAATAGAAATTCCAAGAAGTACAAAATTGTTGCAGGATTTTGCAACAGTAAAAAAGTTGTGCCAAATTTGACACAATAGCATGTGAGAAGTATTCTTGTTCTTGATATGAAACATTATTATATAAAAAAGTATAAGTAGATTTGTATATCAGATTCCATAGTTAATAAAAGTCTACCACTAGCTAATGTAGACATGTCATGCTAAATCACCGTATATTGTTAAAACGTAAGATAGTATACGCTTTCTTATTAGTTTTCGTGGTGGGCAAGTCCTATTTTCTATGTGGCACGGTGACATGAAGTTCACTGGCATATACGGGCACATATACAAGTCTATGAACTGCCTTTTCAGAACACTGCAAGAAATATATGTTAGTGTATACATAGAAGAATGATAGGAAGAAAGAATACGTTCAGAATTATTTTAGCTTGATACTTCCTCTTATAAATTAATGCCAAAGCGTATTTGAAGTTTTTGGCAATAATAACTAGCTGGTTGAATATTACCTTTTAGTGCATTAAATGGGTACAAATTTCACTTGTTTTGATAGAGAGAAAAGTGGAGAAAAGAAAAGTAAGTTAGAAGAGAAAATTATTTTCTCTTCTACTGGATCGAAACTTGAGGAGAGAAAGAAGAGAAATGGAGACAAATAGAAAGAAAATTACCTTCCAAAATGGTCATTTTTTCCCCTCAAAGTTTCACTGTGTTTAGATGGAGAGAAAAGGAGAGAAAAGAAAAGAGGGAAAATTATTTTATCTCTATTTGATCAAAACTTAAGGAGAAAAGGAAGAGTAATGGAAAGAAATGGCCTTCCAAAACGGTCAGTTCTTTCTCTCCAAAAATGGAGAGGAAGGGAAAGAAATTTATCTTCTCTTCTTTTCTTCCCTTAATCCAAACAATTGTAAAAAGTTACTTTTTGTTGGTCGGCAGATTGTCGCTTGGATATGTTCACGTTTTGTTTGGTCCGCTTATCTGGTGGACTGGTTGTCCTCGTAAGAAAAAGTAGAAAATTTTGGTGTTTTAAAACCCCAGGACCCATTATATTGGTGAACACATGCTAGAACATAGTTCACATTGCCCCTTTGGTGTTCGGTTGGCCGAACTTCGTTGCCAAAATCTCCTCCATCTATTGATGAATATCCTAAGAGTTCACTGCGTGAATGTAGCATTGATCGACCTTTGGCAACCGTATCAAGTGCATCCGCTATTGTTGAACATGACTTGATTATAATTAAATTTGTTAATATGACCAAAGCCCATACCTTGCATTGGTGGCAGTGTTAGGACATCATAAAAAGTTACTTTTTGTTGGTCGGCAGATTGTTGCTTGGACATGTTCACGTTTTGTTTGGTCCGCCTATCTGGTGGACTGGTTGTCCTCGTAAGAAAAAGTAGAAAATTTTGGTGTCTTAAAACCCTAGGACTCATCATATTGGTGAACACATGCTAGAACATAGTTCACATTGTCCTTTTGGTGTTTGGTTGGCCGAACTTCGTTGCCAAAATCTCCTCTATCTATTGATGAATATCCTAAGAGTTCACTGCGTGAATGTAGCATTAATTGACCTTTGGCAACCGTATCAAGTGCATCCGCTATTGTTGAACATGACTTGGTTATAATTAAATTTGTTATTATGACCGAAGCCCATACCTTGCATTGGTGGCAGTGTTAGGACATCTTGCCATGCCGCTTCCCTTTGTGCCACCTCCGATATGACGATATCTGGGCGGCATGTGTCTGCCCAATTTGGTTGTAGTTGGCCGCATGGTTGTAACTCGGTCCATTCACGACCATGAATGGTCACTATAGTTATAGACTGCAGGCAATCGATTATTATCCGTGGCAATCGACTTTGGCTACATGATTGTTGGTGCCAGGTTCGGTGCGCTTGGATTTGCACCGTTAGTAGGAGCAGCGGGAGTTTGCATTTGGCTCGGGGCCTTTGTGTTAGCGTGATTCTCTATTGAGCCGTTCTCAAATCGAGGGATTTCGACTCGCTGATCTTGGACTTGGGAAGCTTGCCTTCCAATTTGAGGGAATTCCCTTAGCCTAGAACGCTTTGGTAGCTCACGTATTGCTACTAGAACACTTTCAAATGGAGTCTAGAAGCGTTGTTCTATTCATTTCTATAGACTTTGGCATTGTTCAGCCATTTGCTGTGGCCTCTTGGCGGCTTCTCGTGATCTTTAGTCCATGCGCTCTATCAACACAGTCAATTGAGTGATTAGAGCTGCGATTTCAATAGGGGCTGGAGTTTGCCCTGCCGTTAGATCGATTGGAGGCCAACCTATCTCGTGTTGACAAGGTTTGCTTGGCCATGACATTCGTTTGAGCCACGTTTTGAAGACATTTGGGTCGATAGAGTTGTGGAGTTGCGAAGTTGAGGCACTTCGTCAAGCTTTCTGATGCGGATGGGTCAATGTAGCCAATTTTCTAACAGTTGCCTTTGCCATTGTGGGGATTTTCATGCCATATGCGGAGACTCAAAATGTTCCATCCAGTTAGTACTTTTGTATCCCCGTGGTGCTAAAAGGAGGGGGGAGGACTTGCTAGGTATATTAGAGGAGGGGTAGGACAATAGAGAAGTGACCCCGATTTCCCTAACTGTGCATAAGACTTGGACCGCCTCTTGGCAAGTGGGTGTGCAAAGCCTAGCTTTTGTGTGAGGAAACAAGCATAGTAGAAGCTACACAAGCCTAGGGTAATTCTGAAAACATTATACTGAGAGGCTTTCTATTGAACAATCGCTTGGTCTACCTTATGCCATCTTGGATTTTTGTAGCAGAGCGGGCGAGCAGATAAGGGACAGTCTAGCGACGGAATAGTCCTTCGTAAAGGATAAGGCTCGTGAGGGAAGGTGTGCCAAGCGGGGATTCATGGTGTGCGACGACTATAAAGCTCATGAGGCGGAGCTTGATGTGGTAATCAATATCGGTGTCCGTAAAGCATACTTTGGAAGCTGGGCCAAGAGTGTTGGCAGCAAATCGTTGTCGTGCAATGCATTCTTTGAAAAGGAGCGCCTAAGGCGCGCGCCTAGGCGCGAGGTGCAAGGCCTCAGCGCCTCGCAGGCGCATGCCTCGGGCCTCAAGCGAGCGCCTCAGGCGAGGCCCGAGTCGCGCGCCCCAGGCACGCGCCTCGCAATATTTAAGTTTCCAGGGATTTTTAATTCAAGTTTTCAAGTTGTCGGGCTTTGAATTTCCATATTGTACTTTAACCCGATAAGATACTTCAAAAATATTAAAAGAAATCCAAAAAAATCAAGTTTTCGAATTGTCGGGTTTTGAATCTGCATCTTATACTTTAAACCCGATAAGATACTTAAAAAATCTTGAAAGAAACCCAAAAAATTGCTAAAAAAATTAGCCGCTCGCCTCCTCCACTCCGTCTCTTGTTCTCCTACATCCTCTCCCTGTCGAGCATCCAACAAGGAAACAGCGGCAGCAAACCAGCGGTGACCAGAACAAGGAACCAGCAGCAGCGGCAACAGGAAAACAAGAAGCAGAGCAGCGAAAACAATAGTAGCGTTAGCAAGAACATTAAATTAAACTATATGCATGCGTTTTCTTTACTTTTTGATTGTTATTTTGGGGTTTTTTAATATAGAACATCAAATTAAACAAGGGTCAGTAAATGTGCGCATCGCCTTCTTGAGGCGTGCGCCTTGCACTGCGCCTCGCGCCTAGGCTCTAGGAGAGTTTTGCACCTTTCCGCGCCTCGTGCCTTTTCAAATACTGGTGCAATGGAGGTGCCAATAGACTAGCAAACCAAATTGAGGCTGGTATGATTGTGTAACCTTTTATGCTGGGAGCTAAGTGGAAACAATCGTTGTTGGGATCCGTAAAGTGAGCCTTGGGGTGGGAATGAGGGCATGGCCAGCAAAACGGAAGGAGCCTGAATTGGTCAAGCATTTTATGTTGAGGCGAACTTTGGGGGTGGAGGCCAGTGTTTAAAAAAATCCAAGATGCACGTAGACGGAAAGGGCTGTTAAAGCTTAGGCGCAAGGCGCAGTCGCGTGCCCAAGAGAGGTAAGGCGCACACTTTCATAGAATTTTGAAATAACTAAGAAATTCTTTACTATACTTTCTAATAATTGTTAAGTAGCACTAAAGTGCTCTTTAAAATCATATTATCACAATAAATATTCTATAACTAACCAAATAACCGTGTTTTCGGAAGAAAAAACTGAAGAAAGTAAAAGAAGCCATGCAACATATATGATAATTTAAAAAAAAACACAGATAAAAGTAAAGAACAAATTACCTTTTTGTCTCCAAATAAAGGTCAATATAAAAGTAACTAGTAATTCACAAACATATAGAAAACTTTGATTTGAAAAACATATAATTATAAGCTCAAAATCATAAAAAAGTAACATGCACAAAAAATTAAAGTTTCAAGCCAAAAATCATTAAAATGGTGTCATATGAAAGCTAAGTGTTCAAGGCTCTTAACCAAAATACGTCATACTAGAAATGTTAATTAGTCCTCATTCCTCAATCATCAATCATCAATTATCAATCATCATTTTCATCACTTGATGAAGAATACTCCCTTCTTCGTTAGATTTGTCATTTGATGATTGTTTAGGGTTTTAGATTATGTTAGTTTAGGATTTCATATTTATTTTTAGATGTTTCAACCCAATAGACCAATAAAGTTTCGAGTCAGCCTTGCTTGCCAAGGGCAACAAACAATAGGGTTGCATAGGTGGAACATGAGGCATGGATTTGTGAAGCATCGATGTGTGAGGTGTTTTGCTAAGTCGTGGGTCTTGGGAATTATGCTAACTTGTGGCACATACTTAGGTGGTTCGTTAAGGTAATGCAGTTGGATCGAGTGAACATGACGCAAAAACGAGGTATCGAGCGGTATGGTCGTGAGTGTTGTAAAGTTCCTTAATAAATGATGCATGAAGGGCTTATATTTGGAAGAGCCTTTTGTAGCGTGCAATATTGCAAAGCCTTGACTTAAGAGCAGGAGGCGTGCAGGCTGTCTTGGGAGTGAGATGGTTGGCTATATTCGAAAGGGACTAAAGTTAAGGGAACTTGTAATCTCCCTGTGGTTTGCTTTAAAGCCAACAAAGCATTTGGCTGTGTAGCACTCTCGTGGAGGGTTCGTTTGGTGAGACGGCATGTATTCTGAGGCTCGGCTTGTAACCAACCTCGATTGCGGGGTTGTTCGTTGGGACTTGTGGAGTTTGATGAGGAATTCGATGTGAGGTGTGGTGCTAGGCATTAAGCCTCGTGGAGGAACATACACAGCTAAACCTTAAGT
Organism: Ananas comosus; assembly: GCF_001540865.1. NCBI lineage: Eukaryota > Viridiplantae > Streptophyta > Magnoliopsida > Poales > Bromeliaceae > Ananas > Ananas comosus. The sequence goes on along the minus strand of NC_033631.1, from coordinate 4,633,287 downwards.
TGATATTTTGCAGCGGAGTTCGAGGACGTGTCCATACTAAGGACTTGGGAGCCCTAGTATGCGATGCTTAGGCACTGTACAGGAATTTTCAAGGAGAAAAACTTGATCCCGTGACAAACTGCTTGTATCTCCCCTTTAAGGGTGTCCATAGCCAGATTTGCTGTCGGAAATCATTCTTGGGATGGTCCAATTTCGAAGCTGAAGATCATTCAATCTACCTTCTTTTGTGATTTTTGTAAAATAAATTTTACTTTAAGCATCCCATTATATTATCCACCCCAAAAAGTATAAAATATAAAGCTTGAACTAGGTACTATCTACGCATAACATCACCTGGTGCCTTCTTCTGTACACCCGCATCACTTGAAAACCGTGAGGTAAGAAACTTTGAACAAGTTTCCTAGTGGGGACAACAGGCCGCAAGGGAAGAGCTACACCCATTGGTTTACTCGAAAATAAAACTAGATACTGAAAATGGATAAGAAAGCATAAGCAAAAGCGGTAAGGAATCAACTGCGCTACGATATTATGGTAACTATAAGCAAGGAAAACTTATCATAATGCTGTAATGATATAACAAAGTATACTCAAGCATCAATGCCTCTAAGTACTACTCAATGGTACCCGATCTAACCAACGATCGGTCACGGGGATCCGACCTAAGCTTGCCTCACGGCCATGGTTATTTCGTTGCGTGCAATGCCGAGTTGGCCACCACAGCTCCTTGTCCTGCAAGCGTGCAATTATCACGGTCACCGCATAGTGACTACCTACTCGAGAGGGTATTGTGGGAGCGTGACCATCTAAAGCGTCTATCTCAATATCACTGTGCTGCAAGCTATAGTTATATGCAAATGCTTAAAGGTTAGTAGCAGATCTAATTAGTATACCCAATCTCGACAGTCCCTATAAGGCGAATATGTCAAACACATAAAGATATGTGTCAATTACCCCGCAAGGCGATGTCAAGTCTCGATCCCCCCCTACAAGGTGAAATCTGCTATTACTGATGCATAGCCGTACAAGAAGATCTCTACTAGCATGCCCCTAATGTCAATCATATGTGCCTCTTTAAGGCGAGTTTAAATTTTGAGTGCTCAATGATGGTTGTCCCTAAAAGGCTTTGTTTAAATCTTGTATGTCATGTGCTCGTATAAGGCGGTCAAGTATAGCATCAAGATGATGAACTATTGATATCACTAAGTATAGTGTCAACGCTAGGCATGCTAGTTAACAGTTGAAATGCAACATCTATCCTATTCTCATACAAGCATATATATCAAAGGCACCTCACCCATGTCAAGAATGAATTAGAGAGAAGGATAGGAACAGGCGAACCAAACGGAGGAGCATGACCATTCCGGATTGAGAACCCACAACCATGTCAAGAGTGAATAAGAGAGAAAAGATAGGAGTAGGACCAATCTGGATTGAGTACCCACAACGATGTTTGCCGCGCGTCGTCGGTTCCTTGACCTTCACTTGGTCCTAAGGAGAAATACAAAAAACATCACAAACTCCTCTAGGGTTTCGAAACTCAACATACTAATAGACATATTCAACCATGAGGACTCAAGGGCTCAAGGCTTCAAAGCTTGAACCCTAACTCAAAACACACAAAAATACACATTTTGGCATATATTGGGCTTTAAGGTTTCCCAATATAATCAAAACTCCAACCAATTTGGGGAATTCTCTATCTATTCTCAAGAAAATCCTAGATTTTTTTCACATAATTCCAATATCATGTTTTCAACAAAAAGGAAAACTAAAACATCCTCAAAACATGAAATCAACGGCGATTAACACAAGGATTTAAGAGTTCAAATGCAACTAACCTTTGATTCATAAGATTTTTCCTTTTCTCCAAGAAAAGCTCTGGCCACGGTCGTTGTTTTCTTCTCTTGAAGCTTCTACTCCCACCTACACTTCCCGAGGACTCTCGCCTTCGTTTCCTTCGAAGCTAAAAGGAAAGAGAGCAATGGAGTAGAGAGTGAGAGATGGTTGGAGAGGGAGAAGAGAGCAAGAGAGTGAAGAGGAGAGGGGATTAGGCTTAGGTTGGGGCTCTCCAACTTGAGGGGTCCACTATATAAAGAGGGGTTGTACTAATTGCACATAAACCCTTCAACCCAACCAAAATGGTAAAAAGCACTCCTCTCAAAAACAGCTCTAGTCGCGAAAGTTCGGATCCCGAATGTCCATCAGCATAGACGCTGTCAAGGTTCGAACTTCTCCCCCAAGATTTGAACTTCCGCCCAGTCAAGATCCGGACTTCCCTCCGAAGGTCCGGATCCCCAACGTTATCTTGCATGAAAACGGCTCAGGGTCCGAACTTCCTCTGCGAGGTCCAAACTTTGAAGTTTCATAAACTTCAAGGTTCGCAGTCTAAAGTTTCAAATACTTCAAGGTCTGGACTTTCTTATCAAGGTTCGAATATGGAGTTTTAGTTTTCAGAAACATGATCCAGAAACTTCGTTTTTGATCCGTTTTCATCCAAACTTGGCCCCAGGTTATCTTTTAGCAATCCAAGCACATCCAAATCGTATTTAAGCCCATTTCATCTGTACTTTTGATCCTATTTGGTAAAGTTCAGTATACTAAATTGAAGTTTAGTATATTGCATGTAGCTACCCCTAGATTAGGTTACACCTACTCCTAGTCAGTGTTTTAAATAGCAGCCGCTACGCCCACCATAGCGACCGCTATACCGGATTTACTATACTACTGCTATGCCATAATGTTTAGAGCGCTATGTAGCGAAGTGGGTTCGTAACGGCCGTTTTAGCGGCACTAGGCAGGCTAAAGTGGCCACTATAAAGCGGGGTTAAAACGGGCACTATGGGCCTGAAAGCTTGGAATCTGAAATAGGTTCAAAGGTCCTATTGGGTCGAATTTTGAAGTTAAATAAAATAATCAAAACATTGTAAATTGATTACAGGTTTTCAAATTTTTTATTCTTTTGTTTTATTAAGTCATAATATAATGTTGTTAGTCTTAAGTCTTATAGATGATGACATTATATGTATAGACTTGCAACACTAGAAAGGTAATGATTAGTTGATTTTTCTTCAAAATCATATGTAATTTTTATAAGGAATGCAGATTAAGTAGTTTTTTTGTGTAATCCACTACGAGTTTGTAGCGCCCGCTATCTGCTTTCCACTGTGAGAACCTTCAAACGCTATATGCCTGCTATCCGCTATTTGCAACACTGCTACTAGTGTTGGTAAGACTTAGTTTCAAATTTGGGTGATTTTGAACGTTCCCTATCATTTGTTTCTATCCCCCTTTTTATTGTCTCAAACATCCAACTTGATGTAGCTGTAACTGGAGCGATTGCCACGAGAAAGTTATGCTCCATTTTTGAAGTCGCTTTCAAATATTGCGCTTCTGACAATTAAAATATTTTCCTACAAAAATTTGACTAACATTTATTGTTCTATGAGCCTCGTATTAGGAGTAATCATCACATTTGAGACCAGCATCCGAAGTCTCATTTCAATTTGTTTGGGGTCTATGAATATTCATTTGATTGGTTTGGTACTCTCAAATCTGTTTGTTCAGGGACCGTGAGTATTGTTTTGGGTTATATATAATGGATACTAAAACAATTGCTGTAAGAATGCAATTGATTATATATTGATTCAATATTTGATAGTCTAGATCTCTACATTGTATGATCTTCTGGTATATAATAGTACCTTTCTTCTGAAACTTCTAAAATCTTTTTTTTGTTGTAAATCAAAATTTTTCTTGCTTTTTCTTTGTGTCATGATCCGTCTTTTTCTCTCTTTTGCTGTCTTTCTTTGCTGGTCACATATCTCCTCCTCAAAAGAAAAACAAACAGACCAAGAGGAAATAGAAAAAGAAAAAGGAAAATATTACTTGGGTTTTCATTACCAGAGTGTTTCTATTATTTAGAGTAGATCTACCCGTTGCCGCTTCATCTCTACCCTTGTTATCGTTGGTATATTGGCATCTGTACTACATAGGTATGCTAGGCATCCTATGGTCATACAACCAAATACTAACATCCAGAGATTCTAACGGATTTTAGTATTAGATTGTCCACAATCCTGTGTGAGCACATTGTTGGAGTATGGGTAAATATCTTATGGCCTACTTGTTCTATCGTTTCATTTGTTTTACTATTTATTACTACTAGATTACAAGGCTTTTTCTCCTAATCATTTTATGTCTTATTATTCCAACATCAGCTTACTCTCTAGTTTTAACTACCTATGAACCTATGCATACACCAAAAAGTATTGTAGTTGCTCTTTTAGTATGATTGTTTATTCAACAGTGTATTGATTTTTCCCCTCCTCTAGGTTATTGCTTTCTCGCTTTTGTTATTTATTGGTTTATTGAAGTTATTCCTGTGAATCACTGTAGGGTGAATCTGATTCCTTTAGCAAGCATGGCCAGCAAGAGTTTCTAGCAACTGCTGATTATCTCTCAACATATGGCATCCATACATTAATAATGAACATGCAGAGTGCTGCTAATGAGATTTTGAAAGAGTAAGAAGTTCATTTATGCTATCTTCATTCTTTTCCAAATATACGCTTAAACATTTTTAAGTAGATAAATTTTGTCCCTATTTTTTTCTTCGAAAAATGTCTGAAACTAATTATGTGCCCTAAACCATTTAGGAGCTTCTAATCTACTGTGTGAACTTCACACCAATGTTTGGGAAATTCTCTCATAGCTTTTATCTTTTTAAAGGATATCAATCCATTCATGATGGGGGATTTGGCAAGCTCCTAACTGACTTTTCATATAAAAAGAGATGATATATACCCTACAGAAGCCATTCTGATAATACTTGGAAAGTATACAAGCCAACACACCAAATACCAAACCCAAACAACCATCAATTTATCCATTTTGAACACAATAAGTTGCAAAAGTAGAGAAAAATTATAAGTTGCCCTTGAAATCATTATGTAAATCAGTGAAAAACATAAAAACTTAACTCACTTGATCGGTCCTTTATCTTCTTCTTTTGCTGCTTCACCATACTGAGATTACTTTGGAACTGTCTTCCCGTAAAATAGAAGGCCATCTGAGAGATCAGTAGTACAAATTAGTTAGGTTGTGTTTGGATTGGGTACAAGAGGGGGGGATAAGGTGTTATACCCGCCTCCTTTACCGCAAACACCTTTTGGGGGGGGGGGGACAATCTCCGCGGAGAGAGAAGAGATAAAATTTTGTTTTAATTAAAATTTAAATTTATATCTCAAATTAAAATTTATAATTTAAAATTATAAATTTTTAAGTTAAATTTTAAATTTGATATTTTTAATTTTTAATTTTATATTTGGTGTTTTATATATTTCAAATTTAAATTTGGTCTTAAATTTAAAATTTAAAATTTATAAATTGAATATTTAGATTTTAAATTTTAATTTCAAATTTTAAAATTTAGAAATTTAAATTTTTAAATTAAAATTTAAAAATTTAAATTCAAAAATTAAAAATTTAAATTCAAATATAATGAGAGGGATAATAACATTATTTTGTATTTATAGCCATCAACTATTTCTCTTATTCCCAATAACCATCCAAACACAATTTTTCTAGTTCCAGCTTATACTCACATTTTCATCCAAACAAAAAAAAACCCATACTTGTACCTATCCTTGGTAAAACTAGTTCCTACTAATTCCCGAACCAAACGGAGCCTTAAGGTTCAGAACTCCTAGTTGCTCCCTATAAGTATTTAACTGATTTTTAGTGGCGGTTCTCAAGATTGTCTCGTATTTGCAGCTGGTTGGAATTTTGCAAGACGAAACAAAGCTTAGTCATAAACTTTAAATTAGGATTAGCAGGCTCGTAGTTGAGCTCAGTTGAGGATACTTTATAGGTTAAAGATTCTATTATTCCTCTCTAACAATATCTTCCAACGAGAAACCATTGCAAGGACATCCCATGCTCTTCTCATACTACTCTTCTCAACAGCAGTAATGCCTTCCATTTATAATAATATTTTGTATCAGTCTTCGTACTAGCGTGGGATTTTCGTTCGTACATTTTCTCCAATCTCCACAATTTGGTCGTTGAGGCAGTTCTGAGACATTGCAGCTATCAGTTCCAGATTTCTTTCATCAGGGACACAGCGAAACTAAGTCATCAATACTTTTACTCTCTAATCTAAACTTTAACACCTAGCAAATTCGAGAGATTTAAGTCCTCTCCAACCATTTCTTCTGCGTACTCTCTATGTAAAATTTAATGCCATATCTCACATTTGATATTTGACTGCATTGATTACAAGTGACAAATTCAAACTACATTAAAAATAATGTGCAGAAAGAAGCTCAAGGACCCTTTCAGCATGAGCCAATTGCATGAAACCATGATGGAAATATTGGAGTTGTTTATGGGCATTGGAGAACCAAACTACTGGGTCAGTTACTTGGTACCTGAAAATGCAACTGCTTACAGGCAGCTTGTGGCCATGTCTGCCAGTGGTTTTGATGAATTGTCAGTTCTCATGGATGTGGGCAAACTCGAGCAGCTAATGTCTGAGACACGAATTGTGCTATTAAGGTACGTATATTCGAATCTTTGTTTTTTGGGAGGTTGGATTTCTTTACCTGTTTTACATCAAGAGTTTGATGATTTATATAAATTTACCTGCTAGCATAATTGTGGACTGAATATTGTTGGACGATATAGTGTTCGCACTCGGAAGAGGCAGGCACGAGACAGGCATGAAGTCCTAATTGGGTGATTAATAAGCCTGATGTATATTAAGGATCAACTTTTGCAACTTATAGCACGCATTTTATAGATTTTCTGATAACTAGTATAAACATATTTTTGTATGCTCTGGTGGAATTTGTGTTGGGATGTTTGAATTCCTCTGGGAATTGGAATGGAAACTATCCAGCCAAACAATTAGAATGGGAGCCAGTCATTCCATTCCCTTTCCAAGTCCCAAATCCATCTAACCAAGTATCCCCATAAAATAGTAATTAGTGGAGGTTAAGTTATAAAGGCTTATTTACGGAATTTGTTGCCCAAGTATAATATCTCATACTTTACCCACTAACAACTGAAAAAAGATATGCACCTTTCTTGATATGCGGTCTATGTAAGGTAGGCAAGGGAACCATCTGCATGTGTGGTCGTATACTGCACTGCTTTTTATTATACTTCTATAATTTGTATAAACAAGCTTCTGTATTGATTGATTCATGTGGTTGATAAGTTGGTTATTTATCGGTTATTTTTTAATCTCCATTGGACAAAACGATAAAATATATTCTTGTTTCAATCTGACTAATGCTTCTACATATATAAGGAGAAGTTTATTCGCAGTTTGTAATATCATGCAGTATGTACAACCCAACATATCACATCATATAATAAGGTATTTTATTTTCTCTTGGATATTAGGCTCTGAAACTAAAAGTCGTAGATATTTGCTTGATCTATAGTTATGATTTGAATGGGAACTTATTGAGTCTTAAGACTTGAAAAGAAGTAGCCGTTAAGTTTTGCAACCACAGGCTTAGTTGTTGAACTATGGTATTTTTGTTCTATTTCACCTTCTTTTCTTTTTTTTTCAACTATTGTCGGATTTAAGTTCAGGTTTTGCAAAAATGAGATAAAAAAGACCAACTTGTAGTTGTTTGTCAACGTAAGTTAGCTGATGGACGTGACCAATCTTTCACTTGTCAAATTAAGTGACTAGTTCTAGCAAGGTTAAATATGTTGGTTTTGGTGTTAGCAGTTTCAAGGGCTTTGGTAATCCTAGGTTCCAGTTTAAAAAGTTTGTTGAATAGTTACTAAACTCTCCCAAAAGAATAAGATAAATATCTAGGATTGAGAAGGTATCAAACTTGATTTTAAACTATTTGAAATCTGGATAGATGAAAATGATGTTTTATGAAGTCATTTATCAGAAAGATCAATATACTATAAAAGAAATTGTTAAATATAAAATATAAATGCACCGTTCTTTGATGCCATGTTAAATTATATGAAACAACTGTTGTTCTCCAAAAACTCAAGCTCTTAGGCTTCGTTTGGTTCGGGTATAAGTAAGAACTAGCTTATACCAGGGATAGGTACAAGTTTAGGTATAAGTGAGAATTAGACCAATTTTGTGTTTGGATGAAAATTTGGTTGTTCCTGGGAATAAGAAAAATAGCGTTTGGATATATAAGAAGGAATAAGAAGAATAGTTGATTGTTATAAATAGAAAATAATGATATTACCCCTCTCATTATATTTGAATTTAAAATTTTAAATTCTAAATTTAAAATTTTAACTTTTAAAATTCAAAATTTGAAATTAAAATTTAAAATTTTAATTTTCAAAATTTCAATTTAAAAAATTTTAATTTTAAATATCATATTTTAAATTTCAGATTAAATTTAAATTTGAAAGATATAAAATATTAAATTTAAAATTTAAAAATTAAAAATATCAAATTTTAAATTTTAATTTTGAGATTACAAATTTTAACTTTAAAAAAATTAAATTCTAATTTAAAACAAAAATCTCTCTCTCTCTCTCTCTCTCTCTCTCTCTCTCTCTCTCCCCGGGGGGGTGGGAACAACTTGTTCCCACCTACCCTTTTTTTGTTTGGATACAAGAGGGGAGATAACCCCTTTATTCCCCTCTTGTACCGAATCCAAACAGCACCTTAGAGAGCGGTGTTTTTATATTTTTTATATTTTAACGCTCCCCTTCACGTCTAGGCTCGAAACTTCATACTACACCCAACACGTGGACTTAATTAAATGGGAGGAAATTAAATAATGCTAGGAGTCCAGTGGGACTCAAACTAAGAACATTCGGCTCTGATACCATGTTGAAGAGTGTAAAACAACCATTATTCTCCATTAGCTTTAGCTGTCAGAGTAAAATGATTCTTTCGCATTATTTAACAGGGTCTCAGAGCGGGAGGTTCTGAGTTCGAGCTATGTCAGGCTTCTAGCATTATTGATTTCCTCCTATTTAATTCAAGTCCACGTATGGGCGTATCAAAAAGTCTCGAGCTCATACATAAGTGGAATGCTAAATATATAATATAGAAACACTGTTCTCTACCAGCTTAAGCTTTTGGAGGATAACGGTTGTTCCACATAATTTAAAAGAAATATTAATGTTCTATGTGTGAGCCAAACTTGGAGTTGTATTTTTGTTTCAAACTAATTTGTTTAGACATTTAGAAGATAAAGCCATTTAAATCATAACTAAAATATTTTGCTTTGGATGATTGCCATTGGTTGAAATGGTTTCTTTTAGTTTCATTTTTACGAATTTCATATGAAACAAGGAATTTCACCACGATTCCACTGTTCGAAGTTCAATCTGCTAGCCATCCATAAAGGAAAAGAAAGAAGAGCATAAAGACACTGTTTATGTTCCATATTACTCTTTTTTTGTTGTATTCTAAGGATCATTATTTCTTCTCATTTTAATTTAAGTCGAAGCTTATTTAGATTATATCTTTAGGGTGGTGGTATTAGGGTCGCACTTATTTTGATTATATCTTTTAAGGTGGTTTTTTTTATGGTTTTTTTCAATGTAAAGGAGATTTTGGCAATTAAAAATAATAAAACTGATAATTATTTCATGTCCTTGGTCCTTTTGTTCATTATTCTATAAATATACATATATATAGAACTAGGCTACTATACTATTAATAGCACGAAGTCATTAGTGCTGTTAGGTTTTCGGCTTTTAGATGAAGAGATGTGTGGTTAGGATGATAGTGGTTTCCTAGGGTTGAGTGTGTGGTTTGTTGAATAGTATGATCTAATGAGTGGAAATGGTCAAAGGGGTAGATCTAATGGCGGAAAATTGGTGCTACTGATACCATAGTAGTTAGACTCATATATATAAATATAATTCACCTGGAGTACTATTGATAGTAAATAAATATCAACTTTCTAGCCTCTAGATCAATACTTTTCCACCTACTACTACTAAACCCTATGTCACGCCCCGAGCATTATTTGGAAAGAGTTTCCTTTGAAAAGCACTGGATTTTTTTTTTTTGAAAATTAGGGTATGCGGAAAAACTAGCATCAACAGAAAAACTAGCATCAACAGACCTGCCTCATGTAAAGGATTCTGTCCGCACGAACAATGTCTCTTCTGTACTTGTATTGCGTCAGGATACAAGCATCTTGTTCCATATTTAACCATTACATCAAACAACCAAATTCATTCGATGACACACACAATTAAACTTAGCAGCGAGATGATGATATTCAAATTAGATTTCACCTTATTCCCCACAAACATACATCAAACAAGTCTCCATTTTTAATCCTCATACCCTACAAGAAATTATCAAACAAAACCTCCATTTTGCCGACCTCCTTATATCAACGTTTGAAACCTCCACTTTTATACAAAATGATATGAAAATAACATCACATTACCAAAGAGATTTTATTAATAACAATTATATCAATGTTCACGATTTGACATTAGTAAAACCAACATCTTGACATATAAATAAAAAGTAGAGAGTGCAATAGATGTAGAGGAGACTGAATGCTCACATTGAATGAAGTCAAAAAAAGAAGTCAAAAATAGAATCGCCTCAAGAATGGATGGATCGATACCTAAAGGTGGACTCGAATATGACCGAGAGCAAAAGGGATCTGAATGTTTCAAAAATTTTGAGAGAAGAAAAAATTAAAAAAAATAGTTTCTATAGAGATAATGTGGTGACAAATGTAGAGTTTACCGATACTGGATAAAGGCATTAGAATCCTTTTTGTTAGTCAGATATTCCTAGATAAACACAAAGCAGAGACTGAGAAGAGAGCTTGCGAATCGCAATGTTCTGCAAATGCAGATAACATAAACACCCAACTACCTTAAGAAGTTGCATGTTAGATGGAGGATACTAAACCTTTGAGAGTAAGGATAAAAAAGGCTCTGGTTCCTAAGACTCTGTCAATAAAGCAAAGCAACCATGCAGAACATGAAAGGGTGTACCTTTTAAAATACAAGAGTGCGATTTATGAGAAAAACAAAACTCCGAATTGCATTACCTTAGAAACATGAAAGTGCATGATTGTAAAAGGAGGCTTTGAACAACATTATCAAGATGTCTATGTTTTGGTTCAACTACAATTGTTGTGGTGTATAAGGACAGAAAATTTGATGAATTATACCACATTGTCCAAACAAAGTTCTGAATTCTTATTTTACATATTCCTTTCCTCCGTTAGATTGGAAAAATTTTATTTATTGTTAAAAAACATTTTCAACTAAAACCTTGAATTCAAGAAAATTTTCAAACACTTAATGTTTAGATTTCATTACATAAATCTATGAATAACGAGACTAATCAAACATAATATTTGCATCCAGAAAAGAATCAAAAGAGGCTTGCCACACATCAGTATGAACAAAGTTGAAACGGAAAGGTAGGATGAGAATCAGATTCAATTAAAAAAAGTTTATTATGTTTGTTAATATTGCAAGCATTTTAATGAGACACTTTTATTTCGGAATTGGAAAACATTTTATTCCCTTTAATAAATTTTGAAGAAGAGTATAACTCAAATGACCTAACCTCTAATGCCAAAGATCACATCTAGACTTAGATGCAATCATACTAGACTTTGCCTTATTTCCATACGTGCAACTTTTGAAGGCTGCTGCATCAGAGCGGCTCCTTAACTCTTTCCTTATGCTTCACACAGAAACTAATAGAGTCAAATTCAAAAGATGAGGGTTAAAATGCACTTAACTTCCTTCAATATATTACGTTGTGCTTAACCCCACGGATTAAGAAAAAAACACTTAATCTCCGTGGAAACTTACGTCGTTAGCACTTGACCTCTTAGATTAAAAAAAAAAAAAAAGCATTTCACCCACTCAAGGAGGAAAAAAAAAAATAAAAAATGGAGGCATATTTGGTCATTTTATTGTTTTTTAACACTATAATTGGATAAGATATTTTTGATCGTTTGAGGGTTAATTGCATATTTTTCATATCTAGGGGGTAAAATGCAACATGTAATATATTGAAAGGGGTTGTCTGTTGTTTAGCTTATAATGGTAAAGTTTACAACAAAGTGCAAGTTTCTATTAATAGACGAAACAACAAGAGCATTTTTAGAGGGCACAAGATCCAGAAGATATATTCAAATTTGTTTCACCAATCAGAGTAATTGAAAGAAGATTTCTATTATCAACAAACAATTTATCTTTTCCTACAGAAGGCTTAGGATTTGAAAATAGTTGGATCTAACATCATGTGATTAGAGGCTTTAGTATCAGAGCACCAAACCTCTTCAGCAGAATTAGATAGGTTTATACCAGCAAAGGTTTGAGGTATGTCATCTAAAACAAACACGTGATTAAACGTCTATCTGCAGAGGAGAGCCATGTGATTGAATTTACCACATCGTTCATTGAATTCTACTATGAGATACACTAGTGACTGATTAGTGCTGTAAAGATAGTGGCTGATTGTGAGAAAGATGTAGATGTATAAGGCTGAGGAGAGTATGCTCCATGAGGTCTACGACCAAACTGGGCGGTGTCTCTACCTTGTTGTCCACGGCCTCCTTGAGATCTACCTCTATGACCCTTGTTCACAAATAAGGCTCCTTTAGTTAAAGGGATAGATGAGTGACTGTTCCTTCACTGTACTTCTGTTTCCTCCTATGTTAGGTGTGGATGGAGTTGTCCGAAGGTAGCTTTGTTCGGTGTGTTTAGTGCACTCACAAAGCCCTGTTATTTTTCGCGGAGACCCAAAAGAACCATCATCATAAGGTTATAATTCGATTCATCTTTTCCAATTTCTTGCCGTGCATCCCCAATTGATTTGACTTTTTTCATGTATTCGGACATGCTCAGCATTCCTTTCTTTGTGCTCCTCAGTTCTGATTTAAGGGAGAAGGTAGTTTATGTTGTTTTATCAAAAATAGTACATCTTGATCATGGTGCAGTCTTCACATGTTGTTTTTGGTGAGGTTGATATCACTATTTGAAGGATGCTCAAAGATTGTAGCATTGATCCAAGACAAATTGTGTTCTCTAATTTCCATGTCTAATATACTAGATTGGTTCGGTCATGCTAGATCGGTTCGAGTCATGTTCGAAATGGCGGGAGGCTAGGTTGGGTCGAGTCATGTTTGAAATGGCGTGAGGCTACTTGGGTCAAGTCACAATCGAGATCCATGGGTGTTGTGTGTGTACACTTTAAATAAATTGGTTGCGTATTTCTAATAGCTCGAGCTTTTAATATTAATGGTTAGCGCCAATGATCCAACATCGGTGAGTTCGGCAGAAATTAGATTTTGATGTTAACAATTGGGAGAGGATGAGATGCTCACCGCCATGACAGTTAATACAGGTTGAAATTACTATGGCTACAATAATGTAGCGGAGGTACTTTTGCGGTTAGTGGTATTGTTATTGTGTTTGATACCGTAGTGGGGGGATACTGTACCTGCAGTACTGTGTGGTGGTACTGTAACCGCAAATATTGTAACAGCAGAGAGATATGAGGTCTTTACTGCAGAGAAGAGAGGGAAGAGGTGATCAGACGTTAGTAGCAACGGCAAGGAAGAGAGAGAGATGGTGGCTTGTTGATTTTACCCTATATAGTTTTTGGCTCTGGTATCGTGAAAATTTACCTATTTAGGGCTCAAATTGTGTGTGTGTGTGTGTGTATATATATATATATATATATATATATATATATAGGCTAGGGCTACTATCCTATTAATAGGATAGTAGCACTTGTCCTATCAAATTGTTCTTGATGATAGAGATTCCGAATCGATGATCAGAGTCGTTGAAGTTGATCTAGAGTATTTGAAATATCTAGAAACTAAATTTCATAAATTTTAAAACTTATTTACATGGTGATCAAAGTGTTGTAAAATCAACAATTTTTTACGGCCTATATGAACCGTTTGCTTGTTTAACGGTGTAGAGTAATCCAAATTGCTTGAATTTTTTATAGAAAAGTCTTTATACTATTTAGAGATTGCTTGATAACTCTGATTATGAATTGAGAAAGTCTAACCTCTATTTTAAAAAGGTTATTCATTTATGACCGTTCCATTACTAATTGTGTAGATCAATTTTAACGGTGTCGATTATCAATTTGAAGTTTCAATCATTCAAATCGACTTGATAGGACAATGTCTTCAATCCTATTAATAGGATAGTAGATGGACTCTATATATATATATATATATATATATATATATATATATATATATATATAAAGAGAGAGAGAGAGAGAGGGAGGGAGGGAGAGTTCGGCTACTATACTCTTATGAGTACGGTCGTCTCTGTACTCATAAGTCGTTTTCGATGATAGAACTCTAAATCAACGATTCATACCGTTAAACATGATTTAGAGCATCTGAGACTTCTAAAAATCAAATTTCATAATTTTTGACATCATTTATGATCAAAAGATATCAAAATTGATAATTTTTAACAGCCGGTATGGGATACCTAGTTTAACAGTGTAAAAAAGTAGAAATTAGTTGAATTTTTGATAGAAAAGTCTATTCACTATTTAGATAAAAGGTCAATTACTCCGATCTTAAATTAATGAATCTGATCATACATTTTTAGGATGTCATTCAATTTTGACCGTTCATTTTATGCCCGCTTGATGGACTTTATTATAATATTGAAAAATTACGAAATTCATTTTCTAAAAATTTAAAATGCTCTAGATCATATTTAATTGTATGGATCATCGATTTGGAGGCTCTATCATTAAAAATAACTTATGAGTGCAAAGAGCTTTATACTCATATGATTATAATAGCCCTACTCTATATATATATATATATATATATATATATATATATATATATATATATATATCGCTAGAGTTGATAAAATAAGAATATATAAATAAGGTATATAGACCAAGTGTGAGTGCTCATTATGTTAACATAGCTAGACCCAGGATCAGCCTTTTTTGACAGCTCTCTATGCTAACAGTATGTGAAATTCACTTGACCATCTTACCCTTGTCCAATTTTGTTTAAATTTTCCCTCTCACTTTGTGATTAAATAGAAACCTACTTAGGATCTCACTTGTCGTATCAAACACAATAACAAAAGGTGAAATATTACTCTGCAAAATTTCATCTTATTTGACCTCCTATAGGCATGAAGTAAAGAACTAAAGATCATTACCTAATCTCACATATTTAAGTTACCTTCGCTGAATGTTGATTCTCAAAGTAATATTTTAATAATTTCTAGTTAATAACAATGAAATATTATGCTTCTGCTATTTAATTCATTAATTATCTATTTATTATTCACTGTATGTGTCTTATTGTCCCTGTTATCACAGTCCGCTTTGTTGTCTTGTTATTCCTTATTCATATTTTATCAGGATATATAATAGGTACCCTAATCCCCGTACTTTCGGATTATTGTACATTTGCTCTTCAGTCTTTCCACTTATACATATTAATTTTGTTGTACCAAATTTATGCAAAGTCATCCTTATGTTCATCTCATGTAAAAAAATCCTTGATGTTTATTAGGTGTTGTGCATTGTGCATTGGACATGACTAGATATAAAAGTGAATCTTTTATTTTCAGTTATAATGAATTTATTATGCTGCCTTTTATATTTACTTCGAAGCTAATGAAAACTCTTGTGAAAGAAGGCACTGTGCCTAAGTGATTTGTGTAGGATGTGATTGGGGAATGATCTACCCAAACGTCTGATGTTGAATGTTAAAAGCTTTCATAGTTGTTTGAGGTGGACCAGCCCAGTCCAGACTTTAGTTTGTGTATGTTATTTTTAGCATATTGCTGATTAAGCTAGTTCAAAGAAGTGATGGAAAAGTCCCAATCTAGATTGTTCATCTTAGGTCATCTTTGGACTGGAGTAGCTTATGGGTGAGCAGTTCTGGTGTAAATGATAACAACTTCCGTTGCTTGTTTTAACATCATAGTGAAAAAGTATCACAAGTGAAGTTACATTTTTACCCTCAATTTTCCACTCTTGACTTTGTTCGCATGGGAGCGAAGTCAACTTCCTCTACTCTTTGTTTTCCGCGAAAATTATTAAAATATTATTTATCTAAAATTATTTTACTAAAAGCTATTTAAATATTTAGAAATGCTTTAAGATTAAGTGATTTATTAATTCAAAAAAATTATTTAAGGCATAGGCCGCATAGCAAAGTTTTAGCGAACAAAC
Organism: Ananas comosus; assembly: GCF_001540865.1. NCBI lineage: Eukaryota > Viridiplantae > Streptophyta > Magnoliopsida > Poales > Bromeliaceae > Ananas > Ananas comosus. The sequence continues at coordinate 4,617,095 of NC_033631.1, read as the reverse complement.
AACAGAGTGGTGGAACCTCACTTTAGGCAAGTGACTAGCATCAAAACTAACAGCTAAATAGGAAGTCGACTTTAGAGAAACTTAAGCTCAAATGCACTTTACTTCCACTAGCATTCAAGTTTTATATAGTCAAACGTACCCTTTGTGGAATTGAGAGTATCTAGTTATCAATTCCCTATCTGTGGCTGAGCTCTTATTTTTACTAAGAAAAAAGCTTGGGGCTCTAAGATCAACTACTATTTCCCCGACTGCTTTCATTGGCACTAAGTTTCACACTCTGAATATTTGCCGTCACATTTGAGATAGCAATAGAGTTGCTGCTTCAAAATATTTCAAGTATTTGAAATTTTGTCGAGATTGTCATTCCCAATTTGATTATTTTCTGCTTGTTGCTTGCTACAAATTCTGGCAGAGAAATCTCTATTTAAGATCTTGTTATACAGTTTTTATTTTTCTTCAACTATTTTTAAACCAGACCACTGTTTCACCAACAATAGCATCAAAGCATGTCCGTAAACTCTCTTGAACTTCACCGAGTAGGAGGCTTGCTCACTTCAGGCATACAGTGAGTGCTTATAAGATGTGAAACTACATTTATGTTCCAAACTGATTGGTACTCATTTATTCTGTCGCTTGGACTTGATTTCCACTAGTGCCACAAACAAATAGGTAAAAGGTGCATAATCTTGTAATTTGATGCCGGCAACTTTCGTTTCTAGTTTGGATCTTATATTGTCTCGGAACCGTATTATAACTGTAGGTCCATCTATGAAATTCCTTGCTTACTTTGCTGAATAATTAATTGCTTGTTTGGTACTCTTCTTGTTGCATTCGAATCTCTCCTCTTAGATTATGATATCTAGATAGTAATCGTTCTTTATGGTTATTCTTACAGCCCTGATTTTCGAAGCATCGTGGAGATGTCTTTGAAGCGGGTGGTGGATGCACTAGTAGAGAACATGGAGGCTCAATTGGGAGGGTTGAGCGGAATGCCTTTGGCCAAACTGTTGCCGCGAGTCGCTCAATTGACCAATCCACTGCTCGACGAACCAAGCAACAACAGATTCATCGAGATCGTCCGAGGTTTGCCCGAGCTCGAACTTTTCTTCACTCTCCTCTATACAAAAATGCCTCATGAATCTTAAGCTCTTCTTGTGGAGAAAGAGGGAACAAAGTGAGGTGCGCTAGCTTGATAATTTTTAGAAACTGATAAAAATGCTGATTATTTATCGTAAAGCCTTTTTTGATTATATGTGGGTTCCGAATTCCCAACGATGTGGGGAAATAAAGGTTGAGAGAATCAGAAAGTTGGTCGAAAATATTAAGTGTTATAATTTATAATTTAAATATAGATACACGTGTTCATTATTCGTTTTGTAGGTTAGCCTTTTATGTTACTAGGCTAACGTTACTGTTTGCTTCTTGTGCTTTTTACTATTATCTGTTTTCTCTTGTTGTTTTAATCTTTCATTTGAACTCCTTCAACCCGCAAATTCTATTTGGCCACACCCTTTGGTTTGGACGGCTTCTCTACCCTGAACAACAGCCGAGTTTGTGGTATAAGCAAAGAATATTTGAAGCTTTTGTTCTGGCAAGAAGCTAAAATAGATTCTAGGTTCTGAAAGTTGCACCTTCAGTTCGAAGTTTCTGCTTCTATCCTAGAAATCTATGGGAATGATTTTAATAGAAAGGCAATCTTATTCATTTTTGAATAGCTGTACTCAAATAATATTTCTATAGTTACTCCAATCTTGATGAAGAGGAGGGTTATAGTAGCTGTTTTCTTACTTGAATAGCAGATGAACGGATATTAAACTACAATGCAAAAATCTGATTCTATGTCCAGTGCCCTGGAACAGGACGTCTTAGAAGCTGTCTTGAAGTAGAACGTTCGTTTTAGATTTAACTCAAAACATTTTTTGGTGCTGAAGTATCCTTGGTAGTTGTTTGTTGATAGGATATTTCAACCTGTTGTAAAATGAGGATGGAAATATTGATGGCAATTTCACAAACACTTAGTAGGTAATTTCACAACCTATTTTCTACAAGCATTTAATAGAGAGCCAAACACAAGAGCAATAACAAAATTACAAAATACAAGAATTTACGTGGTTTGGCTATGCCTACGTTCACGGGAGAATAATACAAAAGAAGTTTTTACTATAAAATTTGGAAATTATAAAAGAGATATAAATGGAAGAGATATCCATAATCCATAATATTATCTAACACTATTTAATTTGTGGGAACATCCGATCCACGTGGCGTTAGGACGATGCCCTCTTACATGTGGCGTTTAGGGATGGTTTGGGACTTTCTCTCCTCCTCTCTCCCACTCTCTCTCTCCCCCAACCCATATTCCTGAACCGAACCCCCCCTCTCTCTCTCTCTCACTGTCTCTCTGGCTCCCTCTCTCATCCCTCTCTCTCTCTACCATCTCTCCTCTCTCCCACTCTCTCTCCCCCAACCTATCTCCTGAAACGATCGCCCCTCTCTCTCTCTCCCCCTCTCTCTATCACGCTGTCTCTTTCGCTCCCTATGTCTACCATCTCTCTTCTTCTCTCCCACTCAACCGATCGCCCCTCTATCTCTCTCGATCCTCTTCGCTCTCCCTCGCTCTGTCCCTCTTGCTCTTCGATCCTTGACAGAACTCTTTGCTGGCATGGGATCTACACCTATATCTGCTGTGGAGTTTACAGGTGACCCCTACCCCTACATCTCTAGCCTCTACAGGTAAAACATCTCTTCCCTCTCGCCTTTCTATTTCCTACTGTGTTTTTCCCCTTGCCGATTCTGTTCCGTCCATTAGGCCTTCTACGGCTGCGATGATATGTAACAGTCTGGCTTGCCCCTAACCCTAGATCTATTTGGCCCCTACTTCTGAAAGGGGCATCCAAAAAAAGAACCCTAGGCTATTGTTTGACCTCTATTCCCAGAAGCCTTGCCCTAAAAAAAAAAAAGCTGTAAAGATATCGTAAAATTTTGGCTGATATCACAGTGGATTCTCTCATCATTCATGCATACTTTTATACTTAAAAAAACTATTCACTAAAGCCTACTGGACAATTCTATGTGCTTATTATGTGTGCTTGAGTTTATAAATAGCATGTACCTTTTTTAAAAAGATCAGTACTGCCCTCTCTGCAGTGTAAGGTGAGCTATAGTACAAACTGAGGATCCCTATAATCGTAGGTAACTTTATTCTCCACTATTCTTATTGGCTGCAGAACCCCTCTATCTATTTCTATAGTAACTTATTAAATCTGTTGCCTTCTTCGCAGGTAGTGTATTGCTCCCCTCCCTCCCTCCCTCCTACTATTTTCTCCTCCTGATTCATGTCTCTCTTTTTTTTATCCCTTTGATTTTTGCTTTCGAATTTTGGTTTTTATCAGTTTACGGCTTTCCTATCTTCTGCCCTTGAGGATGGCTCCTCTTTAAAAGAGATTCAATGCGCAGAAGGTTGGACCACCTATTTCCTGCAAGGCTATGAACCTATCTGCTATTTACTATAAAAAAAAAAAATCTTGGTTTGGGAAAGTTGCTTGGGTGTTCTATTCAAAGGCAACCCATCTACCATAGATTGGACGGCCTATTCATGCAGACCCATCTACTGCTGCCTATTATTGCTTGACGCTATTATATTAGTTTTTTTCCTGTTGTTCTATCTCAGTGTTTCTATTTTTTTTTTTTTCTTCAATAGTGAGCTTTCTTTACTTCTTCATCTAATTTCGTTGTTTTTTAGAGGCGATGATGATAAGTGTTGCAAAAAAAAAAAAAAAAAAGAAAAAAAAAAAGGACTCTGCACTCCCTTTGGGCTATGAAACTGCCTGCTATTTCCTGAAAGAATTTTTTTTTTTGGCGAACAGTGGCTTGGTTGTTCTATAGGAAGGCAACCATCTTGAAGAGATTAGACGACCTATTCAAGGGAAGCCATCTACTATTGTCTGTTTACTGATGCTACTATATTGGGTTTTTTCCTTGGTGTTTTCTGACCCTCTCTTCTCTCTCAGCATGAAGTTCGGTCAAGGCTTGCCAGCGCAAATGATGAAGAAAATGCTTTTAATTGGTCTATTTTTCGCACTTTACCTGAGCCTATCTGATTTAGATATAAATTACTGGCTATTGTGATTATATGTGTTTTAATTATTTGGTTTACTAAATTACTGCCTACTATGATTATGTGTTTGAATTACTTGGTTTACGCTTTTCGTGTTCTCTTTCTTTATTTTTCTTGTTGGGTTTTTTACTCGGGTTTTTTCCTTTCTTTCTTTCTTTTCTTTCTAAACTGAACTCCTTGCTTCTTTGGCTTTTTTTTTTCTTTTTTCTTTTTTTTTTCTTTTTTTTTTAAGCCTCCTTTTTCCTTACTTTGTTTTTCTAAACTATTTTCCTTGCAAAGAGTTGGGCTTTTTTTTATCCCAACCTATATTTTCTCATGGACAGCTTTATGTGGCGGTTTCCCGCATTACTAGAGAAGGGTTGCGCATTTTCATAGATAATAAAGACGGAGAATCTCGAACTTTTTTATAAAACAATCCTATAGAATTTTAAAATTTGCAAAATAACTCCCTCAAAATTATATTTGTAAAACTAACGCTACTTTCGCCACGTAGGCATTGGAGTGGATATTTCTTATGAAGGCGGTGAATCGTTCACCGCCTTTACGCCTTCCTAATTTTCCACAAAGGTGGTGAACGATTCACCGCCTTTTGCTTATTTATTGTTTCTATATCCCATATATAATTCTAACAACCACATAAAAATTTTAACAAATCATATATAATCTTAACAACCTAAAAATTCTAATAATTTATCCATACAATTTCATATAATCTTAACCGTCTGAAAATTCTAATAATCTATCCATACAAATTTAACAATCAAATAAAAATTCTAATGATCCACATATAATCCTAACAAACTCACTTTTTTCTATTTCCTATATAATCCACACAATTTTAATGAATGCAGCGAACGATTCAATGTCTTTAAAAGAAATGAGAGAAAGTGGTGAACGATTTATCAAATTTAAAATAAATGAGAGAAAACGGTGAACGATTTACCACATTTAAAATAAATGAGAGAAGACGGTGAATGATTCAGTGCCTTTAAAAGAAATTGGAGAAAGCGGTGAACGATTCACCGCCTTTAAAAGAAATTGTGAAAGCGGTGAACGATTCACCGCTTTTCGAAAAAAATCCCACGTGGCTCCTACGTGACGAAAAGAGGGTTAGTTTGCCAAATATAAATTTGGCAGGATTATTTTGCAAATTATAAAATGTTAGAGGGTTAGTTTATAAAAAAGTTCGAGAACCTCAAGGTCATACAAGAAATGTTGTTTATTGTGAAATATTTGATGATCTATAATGGTTGGTTGTTTATTGTGAGTTTTTTGTGTTCCGAAATATTCAGCTATTTTATATAATAATTTTTCTTTACTAAGTTGTCCTTTTCTCACCATGTTTTTTTATGTATATATATATATAACAAACCTACAAAATTGCAATGGAGTACGTACTATTATCTGAATTATCATTGCAACGTCAAAATTGCAAGATTAAAGTTCGAATATGTCGATTCTGGGAACCGCCTGCTCCTTTTCTTAAAGAAGATATATTTAGTTTAGATTGTTTACTGGTGGACGAAAAGGTCACATTGTCACGCCCTAGGACCGATCCCTTTGGCCGGCCCGGGCACGTCGAACAGACGCCGAACGGACAGAGTCTCCCCTGTCCGCCCAAGGCTCAACACATGTACAATTCAAACAAAGAGAATGCACAAGCGGAAACATACACAATGGCTTACACGAGGGTAAGCAATAGCCAAGAGTGAAAGAATGGAAGCTAAGCATCTACACAAATACTATGATTCATTTTTGATCACATACATTGCATTCAACTTTTACATTCACGATTCTTTTACGTATACATGCTTTTCATCATTTCCTTTTACATCACATTTTTTCCAAAATAGAAGTTTACATTCTTTCCTTTACATCTCAATTCATTAAATACAAAAGATGATATAAGGGTATGCTACTAGCAAAAGTATAAAACCCGACTCGGCTAGTCACTGTCTACGGCGCGATACCTTTACCGCGGTCGCTCGCCGGCTCGCTCGGTCCCGGCTCTGTGGAAATAGTGGGGTGAGAACTATAACGAAGTTCCCAGTGGGTTCGGCCCCAATCTCACCGACTTTCCCACTAGGTCTAACTCAGACATAATAGAAAGAAATAAGCAGATAAGTAACAAACTGTACAAATGCAACCAATATGCCTGAACAAAGCTATCAATAAGGATGCTGAATATAAAACTCATGAAGAATGCAAGTTCTTTGATCTCTTGTTCAATCTCATGGCTAACCCATGGGTTTCGCCGCATTAACTCACAAACTCAAAATCCCAAATCGTCGAGGAGACTCCTACGACTCGATGGGGGCCGTCCTATGGGGAACAACACCAACCTAGTGATGACAAACTCCGGAGCGCATCGCTCGAGGGGGAGCTACCACTCTCGAGTAAGGACTTATAGCGAGTATGATCAAATCCTTAACTCTAAGGATGTCAAGTTCAATCCGTTCCTTAACTATAAGGAAATTATGCACAAATGACCCTTAGCTCTAAGGTTGTATGTCATTGTGTCTCAATCTTAAGTTCTTTGCATTCTATGTTTTCAATCATGTCATCACACTAACTCTAGTGTTCTTTATGCCACATTTGTTGCTAATTCTAGCTTTTATCGTTCTTTATGCCACACTTGTTCTCTTTGATGCCACACACTAACTCTAGTGTTCTTTACATTTACTAATGCCACTCGATCTACATGTCATAATGTCACCTTTGTTCTTTTACCTCAACTAGGTTTTCATGTTACATCTCATGCATATATAGGGTTCTTAGGTTCTCAACCATCTCACAATGCAATTGTACTCACAACATGCAACATTCACATAAACATCATCTTATTCACCCTAAAATGCATGCAACAATACATATATGTATGCTCAATGAGTGACACATTAGACATAGAAAGAATTTCAAGGAGTTTGGAAAGCACCACCCACCTCGTAGGCTTGTTAAGGTGCTCGGGTTCAAATTTCACGATTTTTGGCCGCCTATTTCCTTGCCTGCGGCAAAATGAAGCCAAATTAGGTTTTTCGCTCATATCTTAGCATAAACTTTTCGTAACGTCAAACCGAGCGCACCAACGCGTCGGAATACCCCTAATTAGGTTTCTAGATGGTCAATTTGACTTTGGAACCCTCGCATGCAAAAGCCCCAATTTGGGTGCCCTAGCTCCATCACACATACAAAACCCTAGTTTTGATCTTTTAGGGAAGCAAAAGAAAGCTGCATAATATCTAGAGTTTCCATTAAAACCATTTCTAGGTCACTCTAAACCCATCTTAGGGTTCTACCATTAGAGGGGGCAAAGCTTACCTCAAAGCTTTCCCTTTTCTCGCACCAACGAGGAAGAAGAAGATGGTGATCCACTCCTTAGCCTCCTTCTCCTCCAAATTCTCCTCCTTGCTCCACCTCTTGAGGGAGAGAGAGAGATATCCTAGAGAGAGAGAGAGAGTCTCTTTGTGAAATGAAAGGGAGAGAAATGAGAGAAATATCTCATATCCCCTCATATATAGCCCACATAATGCACAAATGCATTAAAGCCCCTCAACTTTTATCTCTATGCACTGCCCAGACTGGGCCTTTTTCGGGCACGGGGACCGGTCTCTCTAGCAAGGGACTGGTCCCCGAGAGCAGCCCCTCAGCTACGAAAAATGGGTCCGGTCCCTCCCTGATGGAACCGGTCTCTCGGGGACCGGTCTCCCTAGCAAGGACCGGTTCCCGAGAGCTGCTCTCCCGGGACTTAGCCAAATTTTCATCACTCTCAGATTTCACGCGTACGGGGACCGGTCTCTCTTTCAAGGACCGGTTCCCGAGAGCTGGTTTTCCAATACTTAGCCATTTCATCATTTTTACACCTACGGGGACCGGTCTCTCCCACCATGGACCAGTCCCTGAGAGCTGAAAAGCTGCAGTTTGCAGATTTTTGATTCTCTAGCTCTCGAAGATCGCCCTACAATGCACTTTTGCTCTTTTTGACGCCTTTGGCCTTTCCGAAGCATACCAACCTCGCACTGTCGTCATTTTGACTAAAGTTCGACATTTATTTACCGAAGTTTCAGTATATTACACACATGTTCTTTACATTTTTGTTATCTGTCTTCTTTATATTATTTTCTATCTATTTTCAAATTAATATATTTATTATGATGTGATAATTAGGGATATTCTTTTCAAGGAACAATACGTAAAAAAGATACAGAGGAATTCAAGTGTCGGCTTGTCGATGGCAAAATATATCTTATAGAAAAGTTCAAATTATTCCAAGCAAGAAAAAGTTTGTAGCCATGAGCGTCCTTATATGATTCAGATAAATAAATGGACATCTGTAACACTGGTTGAGGAAGAAATGGACACAATGCCTTTATATAGTTTTAATTTCTCAAGCTTTTCTCAAGTTGAGAATCAAAGAAACAACGACACTGTTCTCACTGGTAATATTTAGTTATAGCACAACATGTTTAATTCAAAGTATAAATTAAATTTATATTTTCATTTCGTGCAAACTTCATATTATAATTTCCTTTGTTTCTATGATTCTAGATGTTTTTGGCCGAATTACAGCCATTAGTGAAATTTCGCACCGATATATTGGTCAGAATTTTACTCCGATTAGAAATTTAGAAATACAAGATTTGTAGTGAGTTTTTTTTTCTCTCTCAATTCCTAAAATTAACTACTTCCTTTTGATTTGTTTACATTAATTGTATTTACACTGAATAAATCTTTACTTTTCAGGATGAATAGTTTGTGTTACATTATGGGATAAATTTGCTTTGGATTTTGATGATAGCTCCATTTTAAAGAAAGATCAAAATGTTCATGTTATAATAATTCTTGTTGGAACGACATTTCGTTCTTTTAAAGGTTTTCACTCTTTATTTTAATATTAGAAAAAAAATTTATGGAATAATATATAAATTTATTAACTTTCAATATCTATTGTGCAAATTTAGAGAAGATACATTTATTAACATGCTCGGCATCGAAGGTTTACATATGTCACGCCCTAAGCCCGATCCTTTTGGCCGGTTCGAGGGCGTCAACAGACGCCGAACGGACAGAGTCTCCCCTGTCCGCCCAAGGCTCAACATCCTGTACAAATAGAGTATGAATTTTGTACAAAACGGAAGCATACATAATGGCTTGCACGAGGGCAAGCAACAGCCAATAGTGAAAGAATCTACTAACATCATACAAGTATTTGATTAAATTTAAATCACATACATGCATTCAACTTTAATACAACTTTGCATCATTTCTTTTATACATCACAAGTTCTCCAAAATATGATCATTTTTCCATTTAACATAAATAAAGTCTTCTACATCATTCCTTTGACATGATCACATAAATAAAGTCTTCTACATCATTCCTTTAACATCATCAAAATACAAAAGTAAGGGGTATGCGACTACGAAAATAAAACATCTCGGGCGGTCTCTACCTAGGGCACGATGCCCTTACCGCGATCGTCAGCCGGCTCGCTCGGTCCCGGCTCTGTGGAAATAGGGGTGTGAGAACTACAACAAAATTTTCAGTGGATTCTGCAACCAACCACGCCGACTATCCCACTAGGTCTAATCAGGCATAATAGAATAGAGGAAGGAAAGTAACCAACTAACAAATACAACTAATATGCCTGAACAATATAAAATGCGATGCTCGATATAATGCTCATGAAGAATGCAGGATCACAATTTCTTTACCCAATCTCTTGGCTAACCCGTAGGTTTTGCCCTCAACAAACTCATCAACCCAAAATTCTAATAACCGGGGAGATACCCGCTACAACCCGATAGGACCATCCTCCGGGGAGATACCCGCTACAACCCAGTGATGTCAACTCCGGAGCACATCGCCCGAGGGGGAGCTACCACCCTCGAGCAAGGACTAAAGGTGAGTACGATCAATCCTACATTGAGGATTCCAAATTCAATACATTCCTTAACTTTTAAGGAAGACCATGCTCAATGACCCTAACTCTAAGATTGAAATGTCATAATATCTCAATCATTCTTTTCTTTGCATTCTTTACCATCACTTGTGTTATATACACTACTAAGTTCTTGTACTCATGCCACACTTATTTTCTAAGTGCTATGTTCTTGTTCTCATGCCAAATGCCACACTTGTTTTCTAATTGTTCTAGACTCATCAATGTCACTCACTAGATCTATGTCCATGTATCACTTTTGTTCACTAACCCTTCTAGGTTCTTGTCACTTGTCATGCATAAATAGGGTTTACAATTCTCACATTCTTACAAGTATTTCATACGAAATTAAATTCACAATCATGCCATAAAAGCTCACAATTAACCCTACTATGCAACATGCTTAATATATACATATATGTTCAAACATGACACTTTAGACATAAAGGGATTTCCGAGGTCCTTGGAATGCACCACCCACCTCAAGTGGTCGTGTAGGTGTAGAATATGACGACTCCCGAACTTTGGGAAAGCCGATTCCGCGTCCAATAATCAAAATAGTGCCATATTAGGCCTTTTGTACATGAACCATACTTAAACATTTTCATAACGTTGAACGGAGTTGTCCAACGCGTCGAGGACACCCCCAATTAGGTTTCTACGAGGTCAATTCGCCCTCAAAAAATCTTAGGGCAAAAGCCCCAAATTTGAGCCCTAACAATGCCCTATAGCAATAGCTCCTAGATTGATCTCATCCCTAAGCAAAAGATAGCTTAGAATCATCTAGAAAGCTCTCTAATACCATTTCCAAGCTATTGGAACCATTCCTAGGGCATCTATTGTGAACCCTAGAAGTTCACCATGTGAGCACCTTAAGAAAACCATGATTTCATGGTGTTCAAGGCTCCATTACTCTTCTAAAGTTTCTAAAGAGACCAAAACTCCAAAACCTAAGGTTAAAATCCAAACCCTAGAGCTCTACATGCTAAAAACTTACTTTGGCCCAAGTTTTAGCAAGCTCCTTGTTGGAGAGCTTCTAGAACCACCAAACCTCCAAAATCCACCTTCTCCAAGCTTCTTCTCCTTCTTCTCCTTGCTCTAGGGCAACCTTCTAGAGAGAGAAAGAGGAAGAAATGAGAGGGAGAGGTGTGTGTGTTTGCTGTGAAAAGGGGGAGAGGATTGGTATAATACATGTCGCTATAATAGCAACTAGGCCCCTCAACTTTATTTCCAGTGCACTGCCCAGACTGGGCATTTTTCGCAGTCAGAGACCGGTCTCCCCGACCTAGGACCGGTCCCCGAGAGCTTCTCCCGCGGACTGCGCAGGCTGCGCACGATGCAACCGGTCTCCCTCAATGGAACCGGTCTCTAGGGACCAGTCTCTCTTCGCAGGGACCAGTTCACGAGAGCTGGTTTTCCAGGACTTAGCCGATTTCTCAGCCTCCCTCACTGCCTACGCGTTCGGGGACCGGTCTCTCCCACCAGGGACCGGTCCCCGAGAGCACAAAACCTGCAGTTTGCAGATTTTGATTTCCAAAAGCTCTCGAAGATCCCCAGTAATGCATTTTTGCATTGTTTGACGCTTTCGGCTCTCTGAAGTGTACCAATCTCGCACTTTGGTCAATTTGACCAAGGTTCGAATTTAATTACCGAGGTTTCAGTATGTTACATTCTCTACCCCTTAAATTTAGTTTCGTCCGCGAAACTTACTTAATTTAGACTTAAACTCATACCTCAATTCAGCTCGTTAAAGAGGTGAGGATAATGTTCCCGCATTGCGCTCTCGAGCTCCCAAGTAGCTTCCCGATCATCGTGATTGCACCAACGAATCTTAACATACGGAATCTCGCGATTTTGTAGTTTTCTTACTTCTCGATCGATGATGTATGCCGGGAACTCTTCATAGGTCATGTCCTCCTGGATCTCGGACGGTTCAAACGACAGGATATGCTCGGGGTCATGAACGTACTTGTGGAGATTCGATATATGGAACACGTCGTGTACTCCCGCAAGCCTCGGTGGTAATCTATTTTGTACGCCACCGCACCAACCCGCTCCAATACTTTGAACGGTCCAAGGTACCGGGGACTTAGCTTTCCACGGAGCCCAAACCGTCTAATTCCCCGCATCGGCGATACTTTTAGAAAGATGTGGTCGCCAACTGCAAACTCTATGTCTTTTCTCCGTTTATCGGCATAGCTCGTTTGCCGAGATTGCGCTGTAGCCAGCCGTTGGTGGGCAAGGCGAACCTTCTCCTCCGCCTCCCGCACCACATCCGGGCCAAGAGTAGCTCTCTCGCCCACATCGCTCCAATGGATTGGAGAGCGACATTTCTTTCCATAAAGGGCCTCGAATGGCGCCATCGCGATACTCTCTTGATAACTATTATTGTACGCGAACTCCGCCATCGGTAGATGATCGTGCCAACCGCCCTTGTAGTCTAGTACACACGCTCGAAGCATATCCTCAAGTATTTATATCGTCCTTTCCGATTGACCATCACTTTGAGGATAAAATGTCGTGCTAAAGTCGAGCCGTGTGCCCAAGGCCTCTTGTAGGCTCGTCCAAAAATGAGATGTGAACCTCGGGTCCCGATTTGATACAAGAGACACCAGTACCCCGTGCAGTCTCACAACCTCATCGATGTATAGTTGAGCTAACTTGTCCTTTCCGATTGACCATCACTTTGAGGATAAAATGCCGTGCTAAAGTCGAGCCGTGTGCCCAAGGCCTCTTGTAGGCTCCTCCAAAAATGAGATGTGAACCTCGGGTCCCGATCTGATACAAGAGACACCGGTACCCCGTGCAGTCTCACAACCTCATCGATGTATAGTTGAGCTAACTTGTCCCCCGACCATATGGTATGAATCGGTAGGAAATGCGCCGACTTCGTCAACCAGTCTACTATCACACAAATTGCATCGTGTCCACCTTGAGATCGAGGCAACCCGGTCACGAAGTCCTTTGCGATATTTTCCCATTTCCAAACGGGTATAGGTAAACTTTACAACTTTTCCGCTGGAAACCGTCGCTCCGCTTTTACTTGTTGGCAAGTAAGACATTGCGCAACAAACTCCCCAATGTTTTTCTTCATGCCCGGTCACCAATAATGCAATTTCAAATCTCGGTACATTTTGGTGCCGCCCGGGTGGATACTATAAGGGGATTGATGCGCCTCTTGCATAATTGCTCTGCGGATGTCCTTGTTCTTAGGCACACACCAACGATTCCGAAATCGAAGTGTGTCGTCGGCCCTAATGCCAAAATCATCGGCACTACTGCTCTCAACTTCACCGCGCACCTTTTGGAGATACTCATCGGAAGCTTGCAACTCCTTGATCCTCTCCAATAAGGTCGGTTGCACTACTAACGCGGCAAGTGTAGCCGGCACTCCCGGCTCCACTACATCCAAACCAAGCCGTTGCATCTCCTTTTGCAATAATGGTTGGGGTGTAATTGCCAAAGCCAAATTTTTTCCCGATTTTCTACTAAGTGCATCAGCCACGACATTTGCTTTCCCGAGGTGGTATAGAATAGTAACATCATAGTCTTTCAACAATTCTAACCACCGCCGCTGTCGCATATTTAGCTCCTTTTGGGTGAACAAGTATTTAAGGCTTTTGTGATCCGTGTAGATCTCACAATGTTCCCCATATAGGTAATGCCTCCATAATTTTAGCGTGAAAATAACCGCCGCTAACTCCAGATCGTGGATCGGGTAGTTTTTCTCATACGCCTTCAATTGGCGTGAAGCATAAGCTATAGCCCGCCCGTTTTGCATCAAGACACACCCGAGTCCAACATAGGAAGCATCACTATACACCACAAATGTCTCCCCCGGCATCGATAGAGCAAGCACCGAGGACGTGGTCAATCTTTCCTTTAGTTCCTCGAAGCTCCGCTCGCATTCGGGGCTCCAAACATACTTCACCCCTTTTGCGTGTAAGGCGCGTTAGTGGAGTAGTTATTTTAGCAAACCCCTCCACGAACCACCGGTAGTAGCCCGCTAGTCCAAGGAAACTGCGGACCTCCGATACGCTTGTCGGGCGAGGCCAATCTCTAATTGCCTCCACTTTCTTCGGGTCCACCGAGATACCATCGCTCGAAATTACATGACTAAGGAAAGTGACCTCTGATAGCCAAAAGTCGCATTTCTTCAACTTAGCATATAACTTCTCTTTTCGGAGTATTTCCAACACGGTCCTCAAATGCTCCTCGTGTTCCTCCTCGGTCCGAGAATATACCAATACGTCGTCAATGAATACCACAACGCACCAGTCCAATAGCGGATAGAAGACCCTATTCATTAAGTCCATGAATGCCGTCGGGGTGTTACTAAGCCCAAACGGCATCACCGTAAATTCATAATGGCCATACCGCGTACGGTACGCCGTCCTGTGCACATCCTCGGGCCGTATCTTCAACTGATGATATCCCGATTGAAGATCAATCTTTGAATATACTTTTGACCCCTGCAACTGATCGAATAAGTCATCAATCCTCGACAACGGGTACTTTTTCTTCACTGTGACCTTGTTCAACTCGCGGTAATCCACGCAGAGTCGAAGTGTGCCGTCCTTCTTCTTAACGAATAGCACCGGAGCTCCCCAGGGTGACGCGCTCGGCCTCACAAAGCCTTTGTCGAGCAAGTCTTGCAACTGTGCCTTGAGCTCCTTTAGCTCCGCCGGTGCCATTCTATACGGAGCCTTCGAAATTGGAGCCGCCCCGGGTACCAAGTCAATAACAAACTCGATCTCTCGGTCCGGTGGCAAACCCGGTAACTCCGCCGAAAATACATCCGGAAACTCACACGCCATCCGAATACCACTAAGTTCCGGGCGCTCCTTCGAGGCTTCTACCACAGTCGCCAAATAGGCTTCACAACCACCTTTTATCATTTTCCTCGCCCGTGCCGCCGACACGGTCGCCGCGAAGAGCGAGCTTTTAGACGCCTGATATACTAGCTCCTCTCGATTAGGCTCACGAAATGTGATCACCTTACTTTCGTAATCTATCACGGCATAATACTTGGAGAGCCAGTTTGTCACGCCCCGGGACCGGCGGAGGCCTTCCCGGTAGCGCGCCCAGACCCGCCATATGCCTACACATATAAGGCGTCTACAACAAAAGCGGAAGAATAAGATAAGAGATGAACTACATCTAGAGATATCAGAGCAAGTATACATCTAGAATCTATAGTAGGTAGAACATAACTAAACAATAAAAGTAAAGCATAAAGTTATACAGTATCCATCTCAAAAGTACAAAAGGGGTGGTCTCTACAAATGGTACAAATCTCTCAACCTCTCCAAAAAGAAACAAAAGAGAGGTAGACCACCTATCCAATAATCCCTCGCTAGCTAGTCCGAGGCGATTCCTTTCCCGCGATCCCGAGCATCTCCCGGAGTGGAAGGCTCTGAAAGAAAACATAAAACAGGGGGCGTGAGAACTATAATTTATAGTTCCCAGTGGGCAATTACTGACCTTAGCAAAATGCACCACTAGGCCCAAGTCATGAGCAGATATAGAAAATGAAATAACAACTGCGGAAATAAAAGCATATAATGAAATGCTATACTACTATGCCACAAGTATACATGATATGAACATAGAGTACATCTACTCTATCATGAATCCAATATGCCGATACATAACAAGTATGCTCTATCATGGCTACCAAGTAAGCTGTGATGCAACAAGTAATACTATCAAGTATACAATATGTCCCAAAATTCAATACATATCTAGTATGTACTATCATGGCAACTAAGGGTACCACAAATCCCAATGTCAGCTAAATCCAACTACGATATACTATCAAGTAGTGATTGTCATTTAATTGATTAAGGTTTATCATTCAATCTCATCCAGAACCAACACATGTGTAGTCCAACTTGTGCCGCCTAGCTGCCGGTGGTAGCTCTAACATCCCCCCTCGAGGAATGAGATTGTCCTACCCGACCCTACAGGCGCCTCGCCGCCTAGCTGCCTGTGGTAGCTCGTCATCCCACTCTAGAATGAGACTGTCCCACGCGACCCTACAAGCGTCTCAATCCCGCACGCGCGAACTGCGTCACAAAAGGCCAACTCCGGAGTGCCGGCTTGTAGGGAGCAACCCTCACAAGCATGTGCGAATGAGCACAAATGGCAAGTAATCATAGTCATCATAACACGGATCTTGTCATCATGTCTCTAACATGGAATAACAACTCAACAGTCATCATGTCTCTAACATGGAGTAGCAACTCAACAGTCATCGTGTCTCTAACATGAAAATGCTCACTAGTAACCCCGAGGGTCTAGTCTATGCCTCAAGTGAAGGTTTACTAAGTTCACTATGTCCAATGCCTTTTTATGGCATTATCTCACTATGCCCCAAAACTATCCCAAGCCTAATGCCGCCTTATGACATTAGCTTTCCAAGTCCAATCTCCAGTCCCAGCCTAATGCCGCTTTATGACATTAGCTTACTACTACATACACTCTAACCTATGTCACTTAATGACAATATGTCCAATCATGCCAGGCATGCGTTCTAAGTCCAAGAGTGTAACCTACATGTCATATGCACTACATGCAACATGATCTCAATCAAATGTAAGAATGCTAACCATATGCAAGGTTCCAAATATGAACAGTTCTCTACTACATAGAGGTCCAATGTACTTTATACATAATATGCACATATTAAGCATTCTAAAATTCTCAAATATTCTATCTAGTAAGAATATGCATGCATTTTCATTTTACGAAAAGTAAAAACCATTATAGGAATGATTTATCCTATTTTGGTGAGGCCAAACCCACCGAGAGTTCCACACGGCCTTCGTTTGCGCCGACGAAGATGCCCACAAGCTTCCTAGCCCCTTAACGGTTAAAGTAGGAGCGATACACAAACGTTACGAACAACGAATAGGTTAAACATTAACCAACACAACATAAGGCTAAAAACTAACCGAATGCGAAGGGTGCTCTTTCGATCTCCAAACGGGAGTAAGAGCCCTTCCAAACCAACCTACACGAAGGTTCTAAACCCATCAATTGGGCTCCAAAAGCCCTAGATCAAAAATCCCCAAATCAAACCCTAAATCCTCATTTCTAGGGTTTCTAAACAAAAATCAAGTAAAACATGAATCTAATGAGAGAAACATGTTACCAACCTTTATAGAAGCTCCTAACTAGGCTAGAAGTCAACTAGGGTTGAAGATCTCTCCGTCAACAAGCTGAACTCCAAGCCTCAAGCTTTCTCCCATGGTGAAAATCAAAGAGGGAGAATAGAGAGCTCCCTTACCTTCCTCTCCACTGGTTCCAATCTCAAGGAACACCAGGGGGCGTGGGGTACTAATATAGAGAAGCTACAATCACAAAAACACCCATGCAGTTCAAGTAGTCTGCGAACTGCACTGCGTACTGGTACACGGGGTTGCGTACCGGTACACACCCCACAAAAATGCCAAACCTGAGCCTCGGGTTGGCTGAGAAGCTGCCTGTGTACCGGTACACGGCCCCGCGTACCGGTACAACCATCACCCCGTACCGGTACAGCCATCAACCCTGTACCGGTACACAGCCTGCTGAAGGCTACCCAAGAGCACACCAATAATCCAACTTTTTGGGTTTTGGTGCAAAGTTTTAAACCTCAAATCTCGGGATACGAGTCATAGGTCGGAACACTGTCGACGACCCTCCAGAATATATGAAAAAAACTCGGAACACATATCAAACACTCGAACCTTGCCATTTGCGAAAGTCCAGTGTGTTACACAGTTGGTCCCTAAGATCACGTCGAAACCCTACATTCGATTCAACACTAACAGGTCGATCGGCATGACCC
The DNA here is from genome assembly GCF_001540865.1 of Ananas comosus. Taxonomy (NCBI): domain Eukaryota; kingdom Viridiplantae; phylum Streptophyta; class Magnoliopsida; order Poales; family Bromeliaceae; genus Ananas; species Ananas comosus. Next base: position 4,599,206 of record NC_033631.1, on the reverse strand, counting down.
AATCACCTATCTGCACTGGGCACGCTACACACTCTTCGTGAACATGGAAAGTGTGCTCGACCGAATTCACCGTCCAATAGTCATAATGATGCACAATCGTAATGCCATGAGTCCTAGCGAATGATGCATCTATGAATGAATGCGATGCACCAATGTCGAATAAAGCTCTAGCTCTAGTGCCTATGATCGAGATAATACCTGCCACGATGTCGTTGGGGACAGGAATCGGCTCCTCCTCCACCTGAGTGGCAAAAACCCATCTACTCGGTGCTCTCGATGCCTCCGGCTGACGCGATGAAGACGAACGTCCAGCCGACATAGCCGTGGTAATCCCGCCTGCTGTCTCGGAGTATAAGGAACTGATGCCGAGGTCGGTGCAGATGAACCCTAGCTAGGGCACTCTCGTGACATATGCCCAGGTTGGCCACACTTGAAGCATTTTCCCTCCCGCTGCGGGCATGTCGGCGGTTGATGGTTACCGCAGCAAATAACACAACGGGATGGCCTCGAACCCCTCGACTGCTGTCGGGGATACCGAGGGGGTTTCTTAGCATTTGGCCGGCCCCCGGTGCCACCCGCCGCCCGCTTCTTGCTCTTCTCCTTTGCCTCGGCTGCGGACTCGCACTCCTCGCGTTCGTGGGCATAACCATGCTCTGCCCACAAAGCCCGATCAAAGACCTCCGCAAAGGTCGTGAGTTTAAGGATTTGCACGACCCTATGAATCCCCGGCCGCAATCCTTGTAGGAACCAGTCTGCTCGGTCCCGGTCATCCCTAAAAATATCCGGGACGTAGTCAATGAGGTAGGAGAACTCCTGCTCATAGTCTGCCACCGAGCGATCTCCTTGCCTCAACTTGCGAAACTTCTCTTGCAACTTCCGCTTCACCGTATTGGGGAAGTAGTTTGCGAACACCGCCCTCCGGAACTCCTCCCACAACATAGGCGGAAGATCGGGCGATCGATCCCGCCTAACACGCTTCCACCACACTTTCGCCGCCTTCTCAAGGCAATGTGTGGCGAGGTACACCTTGTCCTTCTCCAAGGTGTTAAGATCCTCGAAAAGTGTTTCCATGAAGTCGATCCAGGACTCCACCACCGCTCCACCACCCCTGCCCCCCCCGCCCCCTGTCCGGGGAAAGGGGGTATCGGGTTGTTGAACTTCTGAAACTGAATAAAGATCGTCGCAACGCTAGCGTGTCCTGCTCCACGTCCTCCGCGCGGCCTATCGGGGCTGTTGACGTCCCTCGAGTCCAGCCGGCACTATCGTACTAGCCGGCGTCTGAGTCGCCGCGCGCGGCCACACCCTCGGCGCACTCGGCACCACTCAGGAGGCGCGCAGGGTGCACAGTGTCACGCCGATGTTCTTGTTCCCGGGCACGCCGACCAAATCCGCCGTATACAAGAAATTTTCCTGTATACGAAGCGTCACTGGTACCTGTAGAACAACATACTACAAACAGTAGTATAGAGCAGAAGAAATAACTAAAGTAAACGAGCTTTTTATACATAGTTCACAAATCCCAAGTACAAAACCACAGCGCGACTCGGCGAGTTCAACTGCTATGTACAAAAGCTCCAAAAGAAAAATCACTACCTGCTGTAAGGGGAGGACGGCTCTAACACGATCAGTCTGGTAGGGCTCTAGCTCGCGACGCCCTTGCCACGATCCTGCTCAGCAGAGGAAGCAGCAGCCTGTACCTGCGGCTCTGCAAAATAGCGGTAAAAGAACAGGGCGTGAGAACTACTGTAAACACAAGTAGTCCTCAGTGGGCACCGCTAAAAACAAACATCGGTCACCCACTAAGTCTACAGAAGGGAGCAAGGATAGAAGGAAAGCAGGAAGCATATTCTACCGCTATCATCCACTACACTATCATGCTCTACACTAACCAACTGTAGGAAATGTCAAATCTGACCCAATCCAATCGGGACTGTAGACATACCCGTCCCTGGGACTGTGAACACACCCGTCCCTGCCCCGTTGCGACTATCAAGCTCTATCCACACTAGCTGGTCCGTGGAGAGCAAGTCCAACTGGCATGAGCGACACCAACGCAAACGCACAAGCCTGACTCCGGAGTGGCACTCGTGGGCGCTACCCAACCGAGTATGCAGCGTATCTCTGTCGAGCTCAAACAGGCTCCAACTAGCCAAAGTCAAGTAGTCGGCTCAAAATGGTCTAACAACCAACAGGTAACGTGCCCTCGTCGGCACAATCCGACGCCAAAAAGGCGATACGGGTCCACCGTCAACTCTGACAGCACCCAACAGTCCGAAACGACCTGAACAACCCTGTAAAAATCCACTCGGCAAACCAGCACGAGCGTAAATACATTCTAAACTACCTGGAGTACTCGTCTCGAAGAAACTGCGACAGTACAATTTTCTAACGGCTCCTGGAGCTAAATCAGGTAGTTAAAACTGGTGACAGGTCCAAATCGCAGGTTTTCTCCTAATTCAATTTCCAAGTCCAACATGTATAATATATTTACTTGATAAAATATGCTCGAAAGTTCAGATTTTACATTCTAACAATAATCCATGAATTTGAGCTAAACTATTGTAGAAATCACGATTTATACATGTCGACTAATAACACTTAGGAGTAAAACCGATGTAACCCACCTAAAGTGCTATCTCCTGGCAGCAAACGAAGCCTCGGCCTAGAAGGAACTCTGCTGGACCAATCGGGGATCTCTAAGTCCGGTCGCCAAGCCAACGCCAAGCTAAAACGACAAAAGTCCACAATTCAGTCCCCGTTCACAGCAGCTGAGAAAAGTTCAGTTTCGACCAAGCTAACCTTGCCCAAAAATTGCAAATGAGGGCTCTATGGAATCCTCTCGCAGTCTAGAATCCAATGAACCAAGTTTCGTCGCGATCCGACGCTCCTACGCGGAGAACGAGCCGAAATACTAACAGTCGACGCAGGAAATCTGTGAAAATCAGCACATTGCTCGGTTTGAAGATGGTTGAGGTACTCGAGGTAATTGCGACCAAATTACCTACCTCAACAGCGATGAACGGCGGTGCGGCGACAGGAACGGCGAAGACGCACCCTCGCCCGGCCTCCTCGCAGTGCCCCGGCAACACGTGCGCTCGAACGGCTCGCGGCGCGACGTCGGCGACGAAGTCCTCAACCGTGCTCCCAACCGGCCTAGAGTGAGAGAGAGAGGGAGAGGAGATGGTGAAAACTCTCTCTCTCAGCTCAATCCACAGATAAATAGAGAGAGGGAAAGAGGGTGACATGAACGAGGTGGAATTTTACTGATTTAGCCCTCCACCAACTCCCTTGTACCGGTACACGGATTGCTGTACCGGTACAAGGCCAAACCCGAGAGCATCTGAGTTCTGTCGCACGCTCTGTACCGGTACAAATGGACCCTTGTACCGGTACAGCAAGCGTCTTCCATGATGGTTGTACCGGTACAGCACAAACCTTGTACCGGTACAACAGAGTAAAAATCCTGCAATTTCGCAGATTTTCACACAGAATGCTGCCCTCGCGTCAAACGGAGTCCGTTTCGCGTCTATTTGACGCCAACGCAACTCGGGCTTGTCTCGACACTCTCCAGAGCTGTCGACAAGTCCCCACTGACAGAAACTGGGTCTCACACCCTCCCCCTCTACAAAGAGTTTCGTCCGCGAAACTGGAACGTACCTCAACTCAGGACTCGAACAAGTAGGGGTAGGCCTCCCTCATCACCGTCTCGGGCTCCCAAGTCGCCTCCCGCTCCTCATGATTGCTCCACTGCACCTTTACATACGGGATGACCCGATTGCGCAATTCTTTCGTCTCCCGAGCAAGAATCCGCAACGGTCGCTCCTCGTATCTCAGATCCTCACCAATCTCAAGTGGAGTGAAGTCAATCACGTGGGAGGGATCAAACACATATTTCCTCAAAGCCGAGACGTGGAACACATCATGAATGCCGGCAAGTCGCGGTGGTAGCGCTATCCTGTAAGCGACCGGTCCAATACGCTCCAATACCTCAAAGGGCCCAACAAAACGCGGACTGAGCTTTCCACGTACTCCAAATCTGCGTATCCCTCTGGACGGCGAGACTTTAAGAAAAACATGGTCTCCAACCTGAAACTCTAAGTCTCGTCTCCGGGTATCGGCGTAACTCCTCTGTCGGCTCTGGGCTGTCAAAAGATGTCGTCGAACGACTCTGATTTTTTCCTCAGCCTCCTGTAGAATCTCTGGTCCAAGTGTCCTCCTCTCACCCACATCGCTCCAAAACAAGGGGGATCGACACCTGCGCCCATACAACGCCTCAAACGGAGCCATCTGGATGCTCGCTTGATAGCTGTTGTTGTACGCAAACTCGACTAGTTTCACATGTCGATGCCACCCTCCTCCAAAATCCAGGACGCACGCTCTCAGCATGTCCTCAAGAGTCTGAATGGTCCGCTCTGACTGACCATCTGTCTGTGGGTGGAAGGCCGTGCTGAAATGCAACTGAGTGCCCAAGGCTGTCTGTAAACTCCTCCAAAACTGAGATACAAACCTCGGGTCCCTGTCTGAAACTATCGACACAGGCACGCCGTGCAGCCTAACAATCTCATCCAAGTACAGCTGCGCTAACCTCTCTCTGGACCAAGTAGTCAGAACCGGCAGGAAGTGGGCAGACTTGGTCAGTCTGTCCACTATCACCCAAATTGCATCATAGCCACCCTGCGCTCTAGGCAAACCAACAACAAAATCCATCGTGATCTGATCCCATTTCCACTCGGGCACTGACAGACTCTGAAGCTTGCCAGCAGGCACCTGATGCTCGGCCTTCACCTGTTGGCAAGTCAAACACTGAGCCACGTATCTGCCAATGTCCCTCTTCATTCCAGGCCACCAAAATCGTGCCTTCAAATCTCTATACATCTTGGTTCCCCCAGGATGAACCGTATAAGGGGAACAATGTGCCTCTCTCAACAAGTCAGCTCGAATCTCAGAATCCACGGGCACACACAGTCGGTCCCGGTACCGCAGTACTCCCGAACTGTCCAAAGCATAACCCTCGACCTGCCCCCTGTCCAGCTGCTCTCTAACCCTCAACAAGAACGGGTCTCCACTCTGTTTCTCTCGGATCCTATCCAACAGAGTGGGCTGTAATACCAAAGATGTCAGCCTCGCTGTCGCACCAGGGGGTACCACCTCGAGTCCCAGCCGCTGAAGCTCCTCGAGTAGGGGTCTCTGCTCTGTAATCCTCAAACTCAGGCTCTGCACTGCTTTCCTGCTCAACGCATCTGCCACGACATTCGCCTTGCCGGGATGATACTGAATACTAATGTCATAGTCCTTCAGTAACTCCAACCACCGGCGCTGCCTCAGATTCAGCTCTCTTTGCGTGAACAGATACTTGAGACTTTTATGATCCGTGAAAACCTCGCAGTGCTCGCCATACAAGTAATGCCGCCACAACTTCAAGGCAAAAATTACCGCGGCAAGCTCTAAGTCATGCGTAGGGTAATTCTTCTCGTAATCCTTTAATTGCCGTGAAGCATAAGCAATCACCCTACCATGCTGCATCAACACGCAACCAAGTCCACTGTGCGATGCATCACTGTAGATCACAAATCCTTCGCCCATAACAGGAAGGGCAAGGATAGGAGCCGACATCAACCTCAATCTCAACTCATCAAAGCTCCTCTGACAGTCGTCGCTCCAGACAAAACGAATCCCCTTCCGCGTCAAGCGCGTGAGGGGTGTGGAAAGCTTCGCAAAGCCCTCCACAAACCGACGGTAATATCCTGCCAGTCCCAGAAAGCTCCGTACCTCAGTAACCGTCGTCGGTCTAGGCCAATCCCGAATCACCTCAATCTTCTTCGGGTCCACTGCTACGCCCTCAGCTGAAATCACGTGGCCCAAGAAGGCAACCTCCCGTAGCCAGAATTCGCACTTCTTTAACTTGGCATACAACTTCTTCTCACGCAGAAGTTGTAGCACAATCCTCAAGTGCTCCTCATGCTCAGCATCACTCCGGGAGTAAATCAGGATATCGTCGATGAAGACTACCACAAACCTATCCAAGAACGGCTTGAACACTCTGTTCATCAAATCCATGAATGCGGCAGGGGCATTCGTCAATCCAAAAGGCATCACCGTGAACTCATAATGCCCGTACCGAGTCCGAAAAGCCGTCTTGGGAACATCCTCGGCCCTCACCCTCAGCTGGTGGTAACCTGACTGGAGATCAATCTTCGAAAAGACACAAGATCCTTGCAGCTGATCGAATAGATCATCAATGCGCGGCAGAGGATACTTGTTCTTGATGGTTACTTTATTCAGCTCCCGGTAATCCACACATAACCTGAGCGAACCATCCTTCTTCTTTACAAATAACACCGGCGCTCCCCAAGGCGACACACTGGGTCTCACAAACCCTCTATCCATCAGATCCTGAAGTTGTGCCTTTAGCTCTCTCAGCTCTGCCGGTGCCATCCTGTAAGGTACCTTTGAGATTGGTGCAGTTCCAGGAACTACATCAATCACAAACTCAATCTCCCTCTCCGGCGGCAACGTCGTCAACTCAGGGGGAAACACATCCGAAAACTCGTGGACTACTGGGATGTCCTCGAGTCTCGGCGCCGCCGTAGGTACCTCCACAACAGTCGCTAGGAAGGCGATACACCCGCTACTCAGCATCTGTCGAGCCCTCGCCGAAGATATCCAGGTGGCAAAAAGCGTACTCCTGCAGCCAGTGAAAGTAAACTCCTCCTGGCCTGGCTCGCGGAACGTCACCGTCCTCGCTCCACAGTCGATCGTAGCATAGTACCGCGCCAGCCAATCCATACCGAGCACTACGTCGAAGTCCTGCAGCTGCCCTAACACCAACAGGTCTGCGGGCATGACCCACGAGTCTAACTGCACCGGACAGGACCAACAACACTCCGTAACCTGCAAGACATGGTCGGGGATCTGCACCTCTCGTGCCTGAGACAACGCTCCTAACTCTAGACCATGCAACAATGCAAATGCTCGGCTAACAAAGGAATGTGATGCACCGGTATCAAAAAGAGTGCGAACTCTAATGCCAGAAATCAAAGTGATACCTGCCACCACTCGGTCGGCTGCTGAAGAGTCCTCCACCTGAGCTGCATAGACCCTGCCACTCGGAGCCTGCTGTCGCCGCTCACCCGACCGCGGCACAGACGATCTGTCCTCCTGGCGATAGCCCGGTGCTGCTCCGTAAGACTGCTGTGGTGCTGGTGGTGCCGAAGCTGATGACGGTACTGGAGATGCTGCTCGGGGACACGCTGCCCTCATGTGTCCCGGCTGACCACATCCGTAGCACCTGCCCTCTCTATGCTCGCACTGCCGAGGCCAGTGTGGTCCCCCGCAGATCACACACTGTGGCGTCCTCTGAGTCTGCCCCTGCTGACGGGATCCCCTGGAACGCTGACGCCCCGAAGACCCACGACCCTGAGAACGTGATCGTGGAGGTCTCGGCGGACGTCTGCTACTCGACTGCCCTCCGTCATCTGGAAAGGGGCGCTTCCTGTCCTGACCCTGCCCCACGGCCTGAGTCCTCTCCTGCAGCGACACCTCACCTCTCTCCACCCATAAGGCCTGCTCTATAGACGCATCCAGGGTCCTCGACCTCTGCGCCCGCACTAGCCTGAAGATGTCCGGTCTCAGCCCCTGCTCGAACATATATACTCGGTGCGCCTCGTCTCTGGCCACAAATGGTACACAGTTCAGGAGTCGAGTAAACTCCCGAACGTACTCCTGCACTGGGCGATCTCCCTGCTGAAGCCTCCTCAAATCCTCCTCGAGCTTCTGCTTCACACTGTTGGGAAAGAACATCCCAAACAGCATTCCACAGAACTCATCCCAACTCAGCTGTGCCGCCACTAGCCCCTGGTCTCGCCTCGTCCTCCGCCACCAGTCATGAGCATCACCTGCTAGACAGTGTACTCCCAGGGGTACCTGCTCCCCCTCTGGAACGAACAGATCCTCGAATAGCTTCTCCATCGCACTGACCCATCCCTCTACAATCCAGGCCTCAGTGCCTCTGCCATCGAAGATCGGTGGATCAAAACGGCGAAAACGAGCTAATCTCTCCGTCCACCGCTCCTGCTCGGCCTCAGTCAACGGTACTGGCCCCCTAGCAGGCGCAACAGGCGCTACTGGAACTGCTGCCGATGGAGGGACTGCTGCAGCTGGTGCTGTCACTGGAGTAGTCGGGGGTGGAACTGGCGACTCTGGTGCCCTCGGTACAGAACTCGGTGGCTGAGCTATCCTCTCACACAACCTCTGCAATAGCTCCCCCTGCTGTCTCGTCACCTCAGTCAGGGCGGCCAACTGTGCTCTCAGATCAGGGGGTGCGCTAGCCTCTGGTCGCGCACTCGGCTCCACAACAGGGGGTACACTCGCCTCCAGTCTGTCACCCTGCTCCTGCTGAGTACTCTGCTCCATCCGCTCAGATCTCTAAGAAGGTCCAGCATGATCCCGCGCCAACTGGGCGCGCTCCCGCAACGACGGTCGACCCCGACGACGATACATAGCTGAAAGGAACAATTCGGGGTTAGATACAACAAAACACTCTCGACCCAATCAACGAAAGTCTAGAAGGCGGTCCCTGTTTTCCTCCAAAATTATGTCGTCTGCAGCCAACATAATTTCTCAGGCCAAAACAGGTACTCCTTCAGTCACTCAACCCACTCTAGGAGGAGTTAGAACAAATAATCATTGACTTTCGCAATTAATATCACGCCTCTCGCGTCTTGCTTCCCTAAGGTTTGCCACACTTAGGTTTCCTAGGTCCCCACGACCTACAACAAAGCTCTGATACCAACTTAATCTGTCACGCCCCGGATGTCTCGTTCCCCGGGCACGCCGACAAATCCGCCATATACAAGAAATTTTTCCTGTATACGAAGCGTCACTGGTACCTGTAGAAACATCAATACTACAAACAGTAGTATAGAGCAGAAGAAATAACTAAAGTGAACGAGCTTTTTATACATAGTCACAAATCCCAAGTACAAAACCACTCGCACTGGCGAGTTCAACTGCTATGTACAAAAGCTCCAAAAGAAAAATCACTACCTGCTGTAAGGGGAGGACGGCTCTAACACGATCAGTCTGGTAGGGCTCTAGCTCGCGACGCCCTTGCCACGATCCTGCTCAGCAGAGGAAGCAGCAGCCTGTACCTGCGGCTCTGCAAAATAGCGGTAAAAGAACAGGGCGTGAGAACTACTGTAAACACAAGTAGTCCTCAGTGGGCACCGCTAAAAACAAACATCGGTCACCCACTATGTCTACAGAAGGGAGCAAGGATAGAAGGAAAGCAGGAAGCATATTCTACCGCTATCATCCACTACACTATCATGCTCTACACTAACCAACTGTAGGAAATGTCAAATCTGACCCAATCCAATCGGGACTGTAGACATACCCGTCCCTGGGACTGTGAACACACCCGTCCCTGCCCCGTTGCGACTATCAAGCTCTATCCACACTAGCTGGTCCGTGGAGAGCAAGTCCAACTGGCATGAGCGACACCAACGCAAACGCACAAGCCTGACTCCGGAGTGGCACTCGTGGGCGCTACCCAACCGAGTATGCAGCGTATCTCTGTCGAGCTCAAACAGGCTCCAACTAGCCAAAGTCAAGTAGTCGGCTCAAAATGGTCTAACAACCAACAGGTAACGTGCCCTCGGCACAATCCGACGCCAAAAAGGCGATACGGGTCCACCGTCAACTCTGACAGCACCCAACAGTCCGAAACGACCTGAACAACCCTGTAAAAATCCACTCGGCAAACCAGCACGAGCGTAAATACATTCTAAACTACCTGGAGTACTCGTCTCGAAGAAACTGCGACAGTACAATTTTCTAACGGCTCCTGGAGCTAAATCAGGTAGTTAAAACTGGTGACAGGTCCAAATCGCAGGTTTTCTCCTAATTCAATTTCCAAGTCCAACATGTATAATATATTTACTTGATAAAATATGCTCGAAAGTTCAGATTTTACATTCTAACAATAATCCATGAATTTGAGCTAAACTATTGTAGAAATCACGATTTATACATGTCGACTAATAACACTTAGGAGTAAAACCGATGTAACCCACCTAAAGTGCTATCTCCTGGCAGCAAACGAAGCCTCGGCCTAGAAGGAACTCTGCTGGACCAATCGGGGATCTCTAAGTCCGGTCGCCAAGCCAACGCCAAGCTAAAACGACAAAAGTCCACAATTCAGTCCCCGTTCACAGCAGCTGAGAAAAGTTCAGTTTCGACCAAGCTAACCTTGCCCAAAAATTGCAAATGAGGGCTCTGTGGAATCCTCTCGCAGTCTAGAATCCAATGAACCAAGTTTCGTCGCGATCCGACGCTCCTACGCGGAGAACGAGCCGAAATACTAACAGTCGACGCAGGAAATCTGTGAAAATCAGCACATTGCTCGGTTTGAAGATGGTTGAGGTACTCGAGGTAATTGCGACCAAATTACCTACCTCAACAGCGATGAACGGCGGTGCGGCGACAGGAACGGCGAAGACGCACCCTCGCCCGGCCTCCTCGCAGTGCCCCGGCAACACGTGCGCTCGAACGGCTCGCGGCGCGACGTCGGCGACGAAGTCCTCAACCGTGCTCCCAACCGGCCTAGAGTGAGAGAGAGAGGGAGAGGAGATGGTGAAAACTCTCTCTCTCAGCTCAATCCACAGATAAATAGAGAGAGGGAAAGAGGGTGACATGAACGAGGTGGAATTTTACTGATTTAGCCCTCCACCAACTCCCTTGTACCGGTACACGGATTGCTGTACCGGTACAAGGCCAAACCCGAGAGCATCTGAGTTCTGTCGCACGCTCTGTACCGGTACAAATGGACCCTTGTACCGGTACAGCAAGCGTCTTCCATGATGGTTGTACCGGTACAGCACAAACCTTGTACCGGTACAACAGAGTAAAAATCCTGCAATTTCGCAGATTTTCACACAGAATGCTGCCCTCGCGTCAAACGGAGTCCGTTTCGCGTCTATTTGACGCCAACGCAACTCGGGCTTGTCTCGACACTCTCCAGAGCTGTCGACAAGTCCCCACTGACAGAAACTGGGTCTCACAGTTTGAGGGAATTCGGTGTGATTATAGTATGAAAATTGTAAATTTAAATAATGGATTAACCAAAATTTTCTATGTAAGTGGCGCTTGGGCGACAAACTTTTGGAGTCAAGTCTTGTGAAAATTAATCGAAATTTTGAGTGCAAAATAACACATTTTTAAAGTGGGCACTATGCGGACTATGCTACAGATGAGAGATGACCGACCGCTTCGCATTCGAAATGCAATATCTTACAAACTACTTCATGGAATTCAGAAGTTAAAGAACTCTATACCCCCGTTTGGATCGGGTATAAAGAGGGCATAAGGGGGTTATCCCTCACTTTATACCCAAACATGTTTTTGGGGGCTGGGAACAAGTTGTTCCCACCCACCCGGTAACAAGCTGTTCCCACCCACCCACAGTGGGAACAAGTTGTTCCCAACCCCGAATAGAGAGAAAGAGAGAGATTTTTATTTAGTTTTAAAATTGAAATTTGATATTTAAAATTAAAATTTTAAAAATTAAAATTTTAAATTTTAATTTTAAATTTTAAAATTTAAATGTTAAAATTTTCAACTTTCATTATACTCACATTATTTTCTATTTATAACTACCAACTATTTCACCTTATACTCACATTTTTCATCCAAACATAATTTTTCTAGTTCCAACTTTACTCATATTTTCATCCAAATAAAAAAATACTCTTGTTCCTACGAAAATTCATACTTGTACCTATCCCCGATATAACTAGTTCTTACTTATACTCTAACCAAACGAAGCCGAACTCTATGGATATCTACAATCTGAGACGAACATTTTAACCTGAACTTCTCCAAAATTGGACTTTCTATTGTGAAACAGCAATACCTTGAAATTGACACTTCATGTGTAGTTTCGAAAACTGCAGCTGAAAATTGAAAATTTTCGAGAGCTTTTGCGCAACCTTTGTCATGATATGATGGGATTGCTTGTGAAGCACTGTGAGAGGGGACACATTTAAGGGCTTTCGTATAATTTTAGTGCGACCCAAATCCCTAGATTGATCGGATTAACCCTAGCCATCATTTTTACCACAAACGAGATTTTCTATCTCCCTTATATATACAAT
>NC_033631.1:4530219-4586954 GCF_001540865.1 Ananas comosus | reverse complement strand
TGATGCAGGGCGGGAAGGTTATCGCTTATGCATCCCGTCAGCTGAAAAGCTATGAAAAGAACTACCCCATTCACGATCTAGAATTGGCGGCAGTGATCTTTGCCTTGAAGCTTTGGAGACATTATTTATATGGTGCTCATTGCGAGATCTACACCGACCATAAGAGCTTGAAGTATCTGTTTACACAGAAAGAGCTCAATATGCGTCAGCGGCGGTGGTTGGAGCTATTGAAGGATTATGATGTTGATATCCTTTACCACCTCGGGAAGGCTAATGTGGTCGCGGATGCGCTGAGTAGGAAGACGACGAAGAACCTCGCTTTCGATGTTACCCAGCAAAAACCCCTAGCGTTGGATATGGAGCGATTGGACCTTGAAGTGGTTGCTCCCGAGGTTCTGACACAGTTGATGGCACTCGTTGTCCAACCGACCTTGTTGGAAAAAATCAAAGATCTGCAACTGGCGGACCCAGAACTCCAAAAGGTGCGGCGAAACATCGAGGAAGGTCATGGCGGCGAGTTCAATGTAGACGCCGATGGTACGATTCAGTTTCGGAATCAGAGGTATGTACTTGCTGATGAGGAGCTTCGCAAGCTTATACTCCAGGAGTCGCATTGATCCCCGTATGCTGGTCACCCGGGCGGCACCAAGATGTATCAGGGACTAAAAACACACTATTGGTGGCCGGGAATGAAAGCCGACATCGGACGCTTTGTGGTGAAGTGCCTAGCATGCCAACAAGTGAAGGCTGAACATCGATTTCCAGCGGGAAAACTCCACAGCCTACCAATCCCCGTTTGGAAATGGGAAGATATATCGATGGACTTCGTGGTCGGCCTACCTCGCTCAAAGGGCGGACACGATGCAATTTGGGTAATTGTGGACCGATAGACAAAATCGGCTCACTTCTTGCCGATCCATACCACGTGGTCGGGTGACAAGTTAGCGCAGGTNACGGTCTCAGGGTCCGGTCCTCTCGAGGAGACCGGTCCTTGGGGGACCGGTCCTCCAAGGTGAGGTCCGGTCTTATGCTGCGTAGATGTCAAAATATGCGTACGGGAACCGGTCCTCAATTTAGAGACCGGTCCCTCCCTGCACAACAAGGAAAACCACTTACGGGGACCGGTCCTCAAGACCAGAGACCGGTCTCCCAAAACTTCTACGTAGAGAAGCTTGATGGGTCTGGTCCCTCTGATCAAGGACCGGTCCCCGACCCCTGATTTTCTTCAGAAAACTTTTGAATAAATGAAAAGAAAAACAAGTCTTCTAAACATCTTTTAATAATGAAAACTTCACCACAAATTGTTTCTAATCATACCTGAGTTCTCAAGGGTCTTTGATCACAAAACTTAAATTCTTTTCGTCAATCTTCATCTTCTAATTCTTCGAGACTCTATCCAAACCCTTCACGAAATCCGCCAACTTATAAAATCCTTAACAAGTGTTGCCGGCACTCCCGGCACCACAACTTCTAGACCAAACTGCTGCATCTCCTTTTGCAAAGCCGATTGGGGTGTAATCTCCTCCGCCAAATTTTTCGCCGACTTTCTACTTAGAGCATCGGCCACGACGTTCGCTTTTCCGGGGTGGTAGAGAATCGTGATATCATAGTCTTTGAGCAACTCTAACTACCACCGCTGTCGCAAGTTCAGCTCCTTCTGGGTGAACAAGTATTTGAGACTTTTATGGTCGGTGTAGATCTCACAACGTTCCCCATACAAGTAATGCCTCCACAATTTTAGCGCGAAAACAACCGCCGCAAGCTCAAGATCGTGAGTCAGGTAGTTCTTTTCATAACTCTTCAACTGGCACGAAGCATAAGCTATGACTCGGCCGTTTTGCATTAAGACACACCCGAGACCGATGTATGAAGCATCACTGTATACGACATAGCTTTCTCCCGACGTCGGCAAAGCAAGCACCGGAGTAGACGTCAGTCTAGTCTTTAGCCCTCAAAGCTCCGCTCATACTCGGGGCTCCACACAAACTTCACCCCTTTGTGCGTAAGGCGCGTTAGTGGAATTGTTATCCTGGCAAACCCCTCCACGAACCGCCGGTAATAGCCACCAAGTCCAAGGAAGCTACGAAACTCCGCTACACTCGTCGGGCGAGGCCAATCTTTAATCGCCTCAACCTTCTTTGGGTCCACCGAGATGCCATCTCCGGACACAACGTGGTCCAAGAAGGTAACCTCCGAAAGCCAAAACTCACATTTCTTTAGTTTTGCGTAAAGCTTTTTCTTCCGGAGTATCTCCAACACGAGTCTTAGATGCTCCTCGTGTTCCTCTTCGGTCCGAGAATATACCAATACGTCGTCAATGAAAACCATGACACACCGGTCCAATAGCGGACGGAAGATGCGATTCATTAGGTCCATAAATGCCGCCGGGGCATTAGTGAGCCCGAATGGCATGACCGTAAACTCATAATGGCCATACCGCGTACGGTACGCCGTCTTATGCACGTCTTTGGGACGTATCTTCAGTTGATGATACCCCGACTGCAGATCAATCTTATAATATACCCTTAACCCTTGCAACTTATCTAATAGGTCATCAATCCTTGGCAATGGGTATTTGTTCTTGATCGTCACTCTATTCAATTCGCGGTAATCGACGCAGAGTCGGAGTGTGCCGTCTTTCTTCTTTACAAATAGCACCGGAGCTCCCCACGGGGACACGCTCGGCCGCACGAAGCCTTTATCGAGCAAGTCTTGCAACTGGGCTTTCAACTCTTTTAGCTCCACCGGTGCCATTCTGTACGGAGCCTTCGAAATTGGCGCCGCCCTGGGAATCAAGTCAATGACAAACTCGACTTCCCAATCTGGGGGCAATCCCGGTAGTTCGGCTGGGAATACATCCGGATACTCCCGCACAACTCGAATACTCTCCAATTCCGGGTATTCCTTTCGAGGGTCTACGATAGTCGCCAAGTAGGCCTTACAACTGTCACACCCCGCGACCGCCTATTTGGTTGGTTTCGGGCACGCCTACAGATCGCCGAACGGACAGGGTTTTTCCTGTACGGCGGACAGAGTCTCCCCTGTACGTTTAAGGCATAGTAATCAATACAATGTGCGAAGTTCCAACCAGGAACACAATTCAATCAAGATTGCATAATGGAAGGTATCAAACAACATAACACATCCTATATTATTACATTTATTCATATACATACATTTTTACATCACAATTCTCATTTGATTCTTACTTTAGCTTTCACTTAACTTCCAAATACAATCCGATTTGACATGATTATTACAACTTGATTCTTTCATTCTTTACATCCCTAAGTAAGGCCGACTTAGGGTACCACTATCTCTGGTCTCGGTGGTAGGGCGCTAACTATGGAGCTACGCCCTTGCCTCGCGCCGCCGCGCCACTGACGTGCAAACCTGTAAACACCCCAAAACCACGTGGGGTGAGAACCAACTCCATGGTTCCCAGTGGGTACGGCCACCCAAGGGAAATGCTCGACCAACATGTTCAAAGGAGGCAACTTGTAAGATATCGAAATTCGACGATATTGGCTAACTTGGCCAAATGGGCCAAAGTGGGCGATTGAGCGGTTTGGACAGGTTCCAATCGGCATTCCAACAAGTTTGGAAGAGCAAAAATGTGTTCTAAAGATGTTGGAATGGGTTGGACAGCGATCGGCGCGAAGTGGAGCCGAAACAGGGAGAAATCAGCATTCTGGAGCTGCTGTACCGGTACAAGGGTGATGGCTGTACCGGTACAGCCATCGCAGCCAGGCTGCGTAGCTCTCGGGTTTGAGGGCTCCAGGTGCTGTACCGGTACATGGGGCTTGTACCGGTACAAATCCGACGAAACCGAGAACCCGAGCTCTCGGGTTGCGCTCGGTCTGGCTGTCACCCAGACCTTGTATCGGTACAAGGTCCCGTGTACCGGTACAAGGGCACCCGAACAGCAGGTTCAGTTTGGAAAATAGAAAAGTTGAGAGGCTCTTTTGGATATTGTTACAATAGAGGACTTAAGACTCTCTCTCAGCCATTTCCTCTCTCTCTCCCTCTCATTTAGCTCTCTCTCTCTCTCTAACCGTAGAAGAAGGAGAAGAAGAAAAGAAGGAGAGAAAGAAGGAGAAGAGAAGAAGAAAAAGAAGGAGAAGATCAAGGAGAAGAAAGTGAAGCTCTCTCCCTCCATGTTTTCAAGCTAGGGCTTGCTTTGGAGCAAACCCTAGAGGTAAGCCTAAACCCTAAACTTGAGATTTCTAGGGTTTGTAGCTTTTTGTTGGTTTTAAGGGTTCTAATGGAACCTCTTGGGTTTAGAGATGATGGATTTAGGTCACAATGAAGCTAGAAACCATTGCTTCCCATGGGTGCTAAACCTAGGGCTTGATTGGAATTTTTGGAAATATGGGGGATTGATCTATTTTGATGGGTTAGAAACCTTATTTCTATGCTCCCAAACGCGTAGGCGAAGACGGTTCGTCGATCCGACGAGTGAGCGCGGAGATACCGCCGTTTTGAGTGCTCTAGGGTTTGGGTTGGCCTGAGGATTTGAAGCGACGAAAGGGATCGCGAGAGAACACGTTTCTTAGCTCTACGGTACTACCACAAGGTGGGTGGTGACCATCCCGAAGCAATCGGGCTACCTTCTATGTCTAAGTTTTATATTGATCTATTTGCATATTGTGCATATTCAGATAGGGCTAGAGATAGATGTTATCGCTTATATTTGCATGCTAGTAGCTCAATATATCTTGCTTGGTTGGTTTATGATTTAGTATGCATGATGATTATTTGATAAAAACTTAGACCCTATATGAGATGATTAATGCTTATGTTGTTAAAGAACTAGTATGATGTAACTAGTGTTGATGATGAGTCTAAATGACGAGTGGCATCTAGTTAGAAAACTATGATGAGTGGCATATGATTGTTGATGACCTTGATATGAGAATATTAGTGTAGTTGAAACACTATGAGATTAGGTACAAGTATACCTTGATTCCTTCATGAGATTACCCTTAGAGGGTAGGTTGTTGCTGTTCGTGAGTTGATCATGCTCACATAGCCTGTCTGCGCTTGGAGGGGTCGCTCCCCACAAGCTGTGCACTCCGGAGGTTGGTCACTAGAGGGACAGTCAGTGTGCTGTCTGGACGGTCAGTGTGCTGTCCGCAGGCGGTCTCGGGGAGTAGTTCAGTGAGACTATCCCTNGAGTTGATCATGCTCACATAGCCTGTCTGCGCTTGGAGGGGTCGCTCCCCACAAGCTGTGCACTCCGGAGGTTGGTCACTAGAGGGACAGTCAGTGTGCTGTCTGGACGGTCAGTGTGCTGTCTGGACAGTCATTGTGCTGTCCGCAGGCTGTCTCGGGGAGTAGTTCAGTGAGACTATCCCTATGAGATTTACACGTGAGTTATGCTTGTGAACCACGATTTCACCTCGAGATTTGGTTACCTATTGAGTCATGCTCATTATTATTGCTCATGATAGCTAGCTTTCATAGTTATTGTTGTTGTTCATAGTTGCTTACTTACCCAGCTTTACTTATTGTTCATGCATCTGTGATATCAGATTGAGGCATAGCTTGATATACCTGTTTCCCATACCTGCTTTCAGTTCAATTTAGCTTTATATATATTGCATATATATATCTCTTTATGCTTACTTAAGACCTAGAGGGTAGATCGGCGGAGTCGGCGGCCGAACCCACTAGAAACTATTCGTAGTTCTCACACCCTTGTTGCAGGTGCTAGTTCGAGCGTCCCGACCAAGCGGGAGGATCGCGGCAAGGGCTTAGCGCCCTAACGGTATCAGTTAATAGCTTTACCTTACCTACTTGCATTAGCTCTACCCTGTACTTTTGTTTACATTATGAGAGTAGATGTTGTATAGGGTGAGGTTTTGGGAGAGGATATGATGTATTTACATGTTGGAAAAGAATGCAAGTTGTATTAAATGATTAAAGTTTAAATGATATCGAAAGAGGTTAAATGTTTCAATGATGTCTCAAATAGTTAAGTTTCTCTCTTTTGAATATTTGTATACTGTTTACCTGTATCGCTTGCTCTTGTTGTTATATAGCACTGTTTGTGCTCTCGATTATCGTTGTTTGATTGTGTATGAATTCAAGTTGTATTCCTGGGGACTTGTTGTACACAATATAGTTGTTGCTTAGCCTAGGGTGGGCAGGGGAGACTCTGTCCGTTCGGCATCACGCTCGCCGCCCTCGAAATGGACCAAATTGGTACCGTTTTCGGGTAGTGCGGTCGGGGGCGTGACAGATGTGGTATCAAAGCGAGTTAAGAGCAAGCAAAAGAGAGAGTCTAGGATGACCTAGGAGACTTTAGGTTGGTTAACCCTAAGGTTGTAGGTGCGTGAGTGCGACGTGAACCTATGATGCGGCGGAAGCTAAATGATTGGGTATGGTGTTGGTGATGAGACTCTAGTTATGTCTAGAGATGATTCAAGTGGTACTAATTTTTGGCTTGAGGTGATTGTGTTGGCGGCCGACAACACGATGCCGAAAGTCGAGAATTAAGACACTTGCAAGCTACCGCCTGATTGATGTTGTTTAATCATTATGCTTCGCGTTTACGATGATGTTGTTGAGTTAAGTAATTAACCAACTATTTGCGTTTCAGGAGCTATGGCACCAAAGAGACGCTATGTGCGTAGGACCGCTCCGGCACCACCTCGAGAGGTGCTCGGGCCAGCCGTGCCTCCAGTGGCGCTAGGGCCAGCTAGGCCTACTGAGGTACAGGAGTTGCGAGCGCAGGTTGCGGCGCTCACAGGACGGTTCGATAGGATCCAGGAGCTGCTGAAGCAGCAAGCAGTGGCGGCGGCTGCGGCGGCAGGTCTAGGCCGCGGTCCGCCTGCGCCTTCGGTTCGTGCCCCTGATGCGGCCGAGGGTGCAGGTGGCGTTTCGGTTCCGGTGGCGGCGCAACCCCCACCGGTGGATATTCCTCCGGCTAGCTCAAGTTCTCCCACTCCTGCAGTGGCGGCTGAGGAGGCGGAGCGTGAGCGCGGCTATGTGGCGCTCACGAGGTTCATGAAGTTTCGTCCGCCTACTTTCGACGGAGAGGTGGTGGATCCAACGACAGTGGAGTCTTGGCTGACAGTGTAGCACACTGGACCTTTGCAAATTGCGAGGTTCGAGTATTCGATGTGTATTCCGAACTTTTCCACACTTGGTGGAGGGCCGTCGATGGTATACCGGCCTAAAAGTTCGATCTCGAGAGTTTTGGCAGAGTCCTGAGAGTTTTCACTCTCGGGGACCGGTCCCTGATAGGAGAGACCGGTCCCCTAGTGAACAGTGCTGCGCAGCCGGCGAGGCAACCGGTCCCTGGCAGTCGAGACTGGTCCCCGAACGCGTCTGCCCGGGGAGAGACCGGTTCCCGAACGATGGATTTTCGGGGGCAGGCTGAGAGACCGGTCCCAGGTCGGGGAGACCGGTCCCTCTGGGCGAAAACTGCCCAGACCAGGCTGATGTAAATTTGAGTTTTTGAGGGGCCTAAGTGGATTTTGTTACCTTAGAGGCTATAGGCAGCCTCTCCTCCCCTCTCACTCTCATTTTCTCTCCCTCACACTCTTCCTACACTTCTAGAGAGAGAAAGGGAAGGAGAAGAAGGAGAAGGAGAGGAGGGGAGCTTGCTTGGAGACCTTGGAGCACCATCTTCTTCCTCATTTCTCACCTTTGAAGGCTTGGAGCTTGCTTTTGGAGCTTTGTGGTGAATCAATCTTCAACCCAAGAAGATTTTGAGCTTGGATTGGAGCATCCTAGAGGTATGTGGCAAGGTTCCTTCCTCTAGATCTTAGTTTTGGAGCTTTTTGCTTGTTTAAACCCTAGATTTTGGATTTTAGGGTTAGATTTGGAGATTCTTGATTTGAGGCTTCTTGATCTCTTTTGATGGGTTTGGAACCTTTATATAGGTTAGATTGGAAGACCCCTACCTTCCATTTGAAGATTAAGAGAGGGTTTTTCACTTGAGGTGAGTTTTTCCCAACCCTAGCTTGAGTTGGTTAATGATTGAGCTATTTGCTCTTCGTTTCGTTTGGGTGACCCTATTTTTGATGTTTCTAGGGTACTAGGAAGCTTGTGGATACCTTCGTTCGGCGAAACGAAGAAGTCGATTTTGGTGGGTTTGGCTTTGTGGAAATGGGGCGAAATGGCTCCTATGCTCTTTCTACTTGTTGTAAAATATTTTTAAATTCATTTCTATGCTAAATGGAATTTATATAAATTTTAGAGCACTTAAAATGCATGCCTTGTGTATTATGAAAATTTCACTATATAGTAGAGCTATATGAGTAGAATGCATGCATGCGGAAAATGTGTTTATCTTGCAAGTGAAAAATACATCTCTTATGAGGATTATGACTTGGAATATGTACTTTGGAACATAGTTGCCATGTTTTAACATAGAGAACAAGAGTGTCATAAAGGGGCACTTGAAACTAGTAAACTATGAAACTGCAACGTAGAGACATATTGATAGGCCACTACATATCTGCTATATTCCATGTTAGAGACATGATGACATAGGGATAGGCCTATGAGATTGGTGACGTATATTCCATGTTATTAGACATGAGGACTTGGTACTTGTGACAGATCGTTTGACTACTTGCCATTGTGCTCATTCGCACATGCTTGTGAGGGTCGCTCTCTACAAGCCAGCACTCCGGAGATAGCCATCGCGATTCATATTCGCCGTGCGGGATTGGACGCCGAAGTGGATTGCCGTGGGACAGGCTCATTCCTAAGGTGGGGATGATGACTACCACGGGGCCATTAGGCTCAGCACCGGCCAGACAGCCTACGGGTGGGTCTCAGGGCCATAGACAGCCTTCGGGTGGGTCTCTTCAGATTTGACTTGAGTATTCATTATGACATGTGGATAGATGATGACTTAGAGTATTACTTGGACATTGACTAGAATAGTAAACAACGGAACTTTACTATTTCGCATTGTGAACATTATGATAGTTGGAGACTTTTACTTCATTCATAGTTGCTTCATACTTATGCTAATTATGCTAAGTAGAGATATCATGTTGTAGTAAGTTACATTTTTTTCTTACCTTTCGCTTTGCTACTTTTATAGTCACTGGCATCTTTTATAGCTTTGGGCCTTGTGGTGCATTCACTGAAGTCAGTAATCGCCCACTGGGAACTATTTTTTAATAGTTCTCACGCCCTTGTTTTATGGTTTATTTTTCAGAGCCTTCGGCACCGGCGGAGGCACGGGATCGCGGCAAGGGGATCGCTTAGCTAGCTAGCGAGGAGCGGTACTTTGCTTAGGTGGTTTACTCCTTTTTGTAGTTGAGAGAGAGTGAGAGATTTTTTTATCCATGTATAGAGACTACCTATGTATCTACCTATAGTACTTGTATCTGGGATTTCCTTGTATCACTTTATGTTCTATTTAGTGGATTTACAGTTTTATCCTTATCCTTTGTTGTAGCATTTAGACATTTATTATGCTCTGATACTCCTAGATGTCTTTTACTATTGCTTTTATTATTGTTGTTTTTAGACGCCTTATATGTTTTAGACGTATGGCGGGTCTGGGCACGTGCCGGGCGGGCTTCCGCTGGGTCCCGGGGCGTGACAGACAACTATGGAGACTCTATTTGAGGACATTTTCACCTTGGAGAAGGACAAGGTGAACTTGGCCGCGCATTGCTTCGATAAGTGGGCCAGGACTTGGTGGAGGAGGGTCAAGCAGGACCGATTCCCGGAGCTTCCCCCGATCGATTGGACGGAGTTCCGCAAGCTGATGTTCGCCGAGTACTTCCCCGACAGTGATAAGAGGAGGATGCGGGAAGATTTTCGCAAGTTTAAGCAAGGCAACCGCACAGTTCGGGAGTACGAGCGGGAGTTCACCCATCTCCTGAGTTGTTTCCCGGACGTGGCAACGACGGAGCAGGACCGGGCGGATTGTTTTGTTCGGGGACTACGGCCCGGAGTTTTCAAGTTGGTGCATGCCTTCAAGTTCTACTCTTTAGCGGAGGCTTTAGATCGCGCGCTATGGGTCGAGCACGGGAACACTTGCGAGCGTGAGGACCGTGAGGCGCTCGACAAGGATAAAGGCAAGAAGAGGCAGGGCGGTGGTTTGGGCGGTCAGTCTAGCTCCAAGAGGCCCCCGAAGTATCCACGCTCTCAGCCCAAGGGTCGTGGTGCAGAGCGATGCGTCTTTTGCGGCGGAGACCACCAACTGGGTGTATGTGAGCATCGTCGTGGGAGGTGCTTCAAGTGCGGGCAAGCGGGGCATGTCATCCGCGACTGTCCTCAGGGAGGAGCTTCGCCCGAGGACGATCCTTTATAGTTAGGAAGCGATGCTTGGCATGTCCAGTGCAAGTGAATGCCTGGGTTATGCCGATCGACTTGTTGGTGCTTAAAAGGTTGAAGGAGTTCGATGTCATACTGGGCATGGATTGGCTCTCGAAGTACTATGTGTCGACTGATTGCTCGACTCGAGTTATTACATTTCGGGAGCCGGGTCAGGAAGAGTTCACTTATCAAGCTTGCAAGAGCTCGTGTTTCGCCGTAATGGTATCGGCGACAAGAACGAGGAAGCTGGTGAACAGCGGTTGCACATCTTATTTGACGACCGTTGTGGAGATTGACCGAGCAGTTCCGACCCTCGAGGAGTTGGCGGTTGTGCGGGAGTTCCCCGATGTGTTTCCCGCGGAGTTACCGGGTATGCCGCCGGACCGGGAGATCGAGTTCATGATTGACTTGGTTCCTGGCACCGCACCGATTTCTAAGGCCCCGTATCGCATGGCGCCGGCCGAGCTAAGGGAGTTGAGAGATCAATTGCAGGACCTTCTCGACAAGGAATTAATTAGGCCGAGCGTTTCGCCATGGGGTGCCCCGGTATTATTTGTGCGCAAGAAAGATAGATCTTTTCGACTCTGCGTGGATTACCGCGAGTTGAACAAGGCCACGGTGAAGAACAAGTACCCGCTACCACGTATTGATGACTTGTTTGATCAGTTGCAGGAGTCGCGAGTGTATTCTAAGTTCAACCTCCAGTCCGGCTACCATCAGTTAAAGATTAAGCCGGAAGATGTTCAGAAGACGGCGTTTCGCACGCGCTATGGACACTACGAGTTCACGGTGATGCCGTTTGGGCTCACAAATGCCCCGGCAGCGTTCATGAGCTTGATGAACCGAGTGTTCTAGGAGTGCTTGGACCGATTTGTCGTGGTCTTCATAGACAACATTTTGGTATATTCGCGTAGCGACGAGGAGCACGCGGAGCATTTGCGCACGGTACTTCAAATTCTTCGAGAGAAGAAGTTGTACGCAAAGCTGAAGAAATGCGACTTTTGGCTTCGAGAGGTCGCGTTTCTCGGACATGTTGACCCGAGGAAAGTGGAGGCTATTGAGAATTGGCCGCGCCCGACAAATGTTACCGAGGTCCGTAGTTTTGTGGGCCTAGCCGGTTATTATCGACGGTTTGTGGAGGGTTCTTTAAGATTGTGACTCCACTTACCCGCTTGACTCAAAAGGGCACCAAGTTTGTTTGGAGCGACGAGTGTGACCGGAGCTTTAAAGAGTTGAAGCAAAGGTTAACTTCGACCCCGGTCCTCGCCTTACCGGTGCAGGGGCAGGACTACGTCGTCTACAGTGATGCTTCTTATTTGGGCTTGGGGTGGGATGTGTGTTGATTGCAGGCGGGAATTTAATCGGCTTTATGCATCCCGTCAGCTGAAAAGCTATGCAAAAGAACTATCCCCATTCACGACTCTAGAATTGGCGGCAGTTGATCTTTGCGCTTGAAGCTTTGGAGACATTATTGTATATGGTGCTCATGGGAGATATTACACAGAGCCATAAGAGCCTTGAAGTATCTGTTTTACACAGAAACAGAGCTAAAATGCGTCAGCGGCGCGAGTGCGTTGGAGCTATTGAGATTATGAGTTGAGTATCCTTTACCACCTCAGGAACGCTAATGTGTCGCGGATCGGCTTGAGTAGGACGGGGGAACGACGCAAGAACCTCGAGCTTTGCAGATGTTACCCAGCAAAAACCGCCTAGCTGGATATGGAGCGATTGGACCTTGAAGTGGTTGCCATCCGAGGTTCTGACACATGTTGATGGCACTCGTTTGTCCAAGCGACCTGTTTGGAAAAATCAAAGATTCTGCAGCTGGGCGGACAGAACTCCAAACGTGCGCGAAACATCGGCAGAAGGTATGGGCGGCGAGATTCAATGTAGGACGCCGGATGTACGATTTCAGTATTGCGGAATCAGAGGTATGTACTATGCTGATGAGGAGTTCGCAAGCTGTATACTCCAGGTAGTCGCATTGATCCCGCGTATGCTTGGTTTCACCCGGCGCACCAAGATGTACAGGACTGAAAAACACACTATTGTGGCCTCGAATGAAGCCCGACATCGGACGCTTTGTGGTGAAGTGGCCTCCCTGGTCTGCCAACGAAGTGAAGGCGCTGAGCAGTCGATTTCCAGCGGGGGAAAACTCCGACAGCCTACACTCCCCGTTTTGGAAATGGGAAGTTATATCATGACTTCCTGTGTCGGCCGTACCCTCGATCAAAAGGGAGACAGCGATGCCAATTTGGGTAATTGTTGTGACGATAGACAAAATCGGCTCGACGTTCTTTGTCCGATCCCACTACCACGTGTCGGCGCTGGAAAGGTTAGCGCAAGCGTAGTATCTGACGAGATAGTGAGGACTGCTCCTCCCATGGGGGTGTCCGAATCGAGTTCGGTTCGGATCGTGACCCCGGCGGGTTCACTTCGCATTTCTGGAAGGATGCCTGGCCAGAGAAGCCGCTTTGGCACACGGCTCAGACTTTAGCACCTATTTCATCCTCCAGACCGGATGCTGCGCCAAACAAAGAGAAACTATTCAACTCTGGAAGAGATATGCTGCGAGCGTGTTGTCTCGACTATAAAAGGAAGTTGGTTGACCACCTACGATGGCCGACGTAATCCATCGTCAGCCTACAATAATAGTTATCATCGGTAGGTGTGGAGATGGCACCGTTTGAGGCCCTCTACGGGCGGAGGTGGTATCGTCCCCTTATATACTGGGAGCGATTGTAACCGCTTTCTTTCTATACACATAAACCCACCGCATACAGGCGTACGGAAGTTCGCGCCTTGATGTGTTACGGAAGAAGCGGAAGAGGGAGAATGTCCGCTGTGCTCGCCAAAAAGATTGCTCACGGCGCAGTCAGAGGAACGCAAGCTATGCGATAGACGCGGTGCGATAGTGGTACGCGGTGGGTGTGACCGCGATCTGAAGTTTCACGATGCGAGGCATTGAAGCGGGTTTGGGGTTGCCGAGGCGGAAAGCTAAGCCCTCGTTTCTACATCAGCCCTACGCAGATCTTGGATCGAATTGGACGGTGGCGTACCGAATCTTTACCACTTCACCCGGAGCTTGGCAGTGTGCATGATGTCTTCCACGTTCTCGAACCTCCGACCAAGTATATCCAGACCTTCGAGATGCGAGGCTATATGAGCGCCAGACTTCAGATGATATGAGGCACGAAGATTTCCTGGAGAGATGTTGGCTCGAGAGTGTGCGTAAAAGCTAAGTCGGAAATTCCCTATGTTAAGATCCAGGTGGAGAAATCCGACGATCGCAAACCACTTGGGAACTCGAGACCAGGATGAAGCGAATCATCCTCACTTGTTCGAGGTTGATGGTAAGAGTTTCAATTGAACAATATAAGAGCTTGAGTTGTTCTCAGAGGACGAAACTTTTAAGGGGTGGAGAATTAGATATCGAAATTCGACGATATTGGTTAACCTTGGCAAATGGGCCAAAAGTAGGCCTGACTGAGCGGTTTGCGCAGGTGACAATCGGCATTTCTTCAACAAGTTTGGAAGAGCAAAATAATGTGTTTCTAATAGATGTTGGAATGGACTTGGACAGCGCAATGTCGCGCGAAGTAGGGCCTGAAACAGGAGCGCGAAGATCAGCATTTGGAGCTGCGTGTACCGCGGTACAAGGGTGATGTGTCGTACAGCCATCGCAGCAGGCTGCGTAGCCTTCGGACTGTTGAGTGGCTCCAGAGTGCGGGCTGTCCGGTACAAGGGGCTTGTACGACAAATCCGTACGAAACCGGGAACCAGCACTCGGGTTGCACTCCGGGTATCTGGGTCACCCACGACCTATCTCTCTGTACCGTACAAGTGCCGTTGTACGGATTACACAGGGCACCCAAACAGCAGGTTCAGTTTGGGAAAATAGAAAAGTTGAGGGCGTCTTATTGCATATTGTTATGATTAGAGGACTTAAGCCTCTCTCTCAGCCATTCCTCTCTCTCTCTCCCTCTCATTTAGCTCTCTCTCTCTCTCTCTAACCGTTAGACGAAGAAGAAGAAGAAAGATAAGAGAGAAGAATGGAGAAGAGAAGAAGAAAAAGAAGGGAGACAGCATCTAAGGGAGAAGTAAATGTAAGCTCTTCTCCCACTTTTCAAGCTAGGGCTTGCTTGGGAGCAGAATCCTAACGAGCGTAGTCTAAACCCTAACCCTAACTTTGATTGATTTCTAGGGTTTTGTAGCTTTTTGTTGGTTTTAGTGTAGTTTACTCAATTGGAACCTCTTTTGGTTTAGAAGATGATGGATTTAGGTCGATACATGAGCTAGAACCATTGCTTCCCATGAGTGCTAAAACCTAGGGGCTTGGATTTTGGGATTTTTGGAATATGGGGATTGATCTAGTTGATGGCGTTAGAAACCTAATTTTATGCTCCCAAACGCGTAGGGCGAAGCGTTCGTCGAATCGACGAGGTGAGCGCGGAGATACCGCCGTTTTGAGTGCTCTAGGGTTTGTTTGCGCGAGGATTTGAAGCGACGAAAGGGGATGCGACTGAGAACACGTTTCTTAGCTCTACGGTACTACACAGGGTTGGGTGGTGACCATCCCGACGCCAAGTCGGGTACCTTCTATGTCTAAGTTTTATATTGATTCTATTTGCATATTGTGCATTATTCATATAGGGCTAGAGATAGATGTTATCGCTTATATTTTGCATGCTAGGTAGCTCAATATAATCTATGCTGATTGGTTTATGATCTAGTATGCATGAATGATTATTTCAGAAAACTTAGACCCTATATGAGATGATTAAGCTATATGTTGCTAAAGAACTAGTATGATGTAACTAGTGTTGATGGGATGGAGTCTAAATGACAGGGGCATCTAGTTGAAAACTATGATGGAGTGGCATATGATTGTTCTGATGACCTTGATATGAGAATATTAAGTGTAGTTGAAATACTATAAAGATGGTTAGTTACAAGTATGCTATTACCTTGTATTCTTCATTGAGAATTTACCCTTCAGAGGCATAGGGTTCGTCTTGCCTGTTCGATTAAGTTGTCATGCTCACATGAAGCCTCGCTGCGCTTGGAGGGGTCGCCTCCCCACAATATAGATAGAGGTGGTCACGTAGAGGACAGTCAGGCTGTGCCTGTCGGCGGTCAGTGTGCTGTCTGGACAGTCATTGTGCTGTCCGCAGGCGTTCGGGGAGTAGTCAGTTGAGACTATCCTATGAGATTTACACGTGAGTTATTGGCTTGTGACACGAGTCACCTCGAGATTTGGTTACCATTGAGTCAATGCTCATTATTATTGCTCATGGTAGCTAGCTTTCATTAGTTATGTTGTGTGTTCATAGATGCTTATCGTTACCCAGCTTTACTTTATTGGTTTCATGCATCCATGATATCAGATTGACGGGCCATAGCTTATATAACCTAATGTTCGCATACCTGCCCTTTCAGATCAGTTAGTTTATATTATCACTATATATGCTCTTTATGCCTGCTTGAAGACCTAGTGGGTTAAGTATCGCGGAAAGGTCGCGGCCGACCCACTGGAACTATTCGTAGTTCTCACCCCTTGTTGACGGTGCTAGGTTCGAGGCGTGCCACTGACCGAGCGGAGAGGATCACGCAAGGGGCCTTTAGCCGCCGGGCCAGCGTTTCCAGTTGATAGTTACCTTACCTACTGTTCATTAGCTTACCTGTACATTTGTTTACCTTATGGCAGAGTACATGTTGTATAGGTTGAGGTTTTTGGAGGATATATGATGATTTACTGGATGGTTGGAATAGAATGCAAGTTGTATTAAATGATTAAAATTTAAATGATATCGAAAGAGGTGTAAATGTTTCATTATGGTGTCAAATAGTTAAGTTTCTCTCTTTTGAATACTTGTTTACTGTTGTACCTGTATCGCTTGCTCTTAGTATATAGCACTGTTGTGCTCTCGATTATCGTTGTACTTGATTGGGTATGAATTCACTCCTGTTATTCCTGGGGACTTGTTGCTACACAATATAGTTGTTGTCTAGCCTAGGCGGGCAGGGGAGAACTCTGTCCGTTCGGCACTCACGTCGCCGCCTCGAAGATGACCCAATTGTACCGTTTCGGGATGAGTGCGGTCAGGGGGGGTGACACAACTGCAGGTTAGTTTAATAAAAACCAGATAGACATATATAGTATATACTATTATATTGATTTATGCAACGAATAAGACCATGCATTGCGTCACAACGTAATAATGCAATATTATATGCAAATCATGCAATAATGCAACAGCAACCACTAGTAGTTTATTCGTACTACTTTCATTCTGTAACCATAGCTACGCCATATATTAAGGTTCCTCTTCTTCATATTCATGTCAATCACCTTTTAATTATTAAAGTTTCATCTACCATTTACAAGCAGTTAACACACCGACTCAGGTTTGAGATCAATGTCTGCGGCAGTACCGCACTAGAACCTAGGCGAGGCGATAGAGTTCTACACACCTCAGCCCGTAAATCTCTCAACTGGGATCCAAATCGCATAACTCTAATGTAACTTGTTGTACATTCATTTCCTTATGACCCAATCTTACCGGTAACCATTGTTAAACCCCAATAACTCACACACCAAAATCCCCTTAAATAACGGGGCGGACTCGAACTCCCTGGGACCTCATCTGGGGGATTTACCACGCCAGGTGGTGGACCAACTCCGTGAGCGCACCGCCGGAGGGGGAGCTACCTCCCTCAAGCCAAACGTACGTGAGGTATCGATCCATCCTCAACTGAGGATTCATAGCGCACTCGTCACAATGCATTGTCATAATGGTTTTACCTATTTAATCATGCCTCTCTATGTCAAACTTGGACCAATGTTCATATGGTTAAACATGTTTAACAAACCATTTTTTATGCCAATCATGTCTCTATTTTCATTGTCACCCTTGTTTACTATTGTCAAGTCCGACTTATGTTCTTAACAATAGGGTTTAATGCCACACGATGATTCCAACCTAAGTTCTTGTTGACACTTAGGTTCATTGTGCCAACCTTGTTTATTCACACTAGGTTCATACATACATGTTTCAACCTACCGTTCCTGACTCTAGATTATAGTTGCCACTCGATCTAAGTATATAGATGTCCAATGTCAAGTCATCTATCATAGAGCTTATCAATCCAATTCATGCAATCATTTAGCATTTCATGCATATCATATGCATTCTGACGATGATTATATAAAGCGCAACCATACAAGGCATTGCCTACTTTACATCATGTCTTTACATGCATTCTTCTTTAATGTTAACTACATGCATTCATCTCAATGCCAATCACACATTACAACTAGCATGTAGCTTTCCCAATGCATTGATTATGCAATTATACCTGTAAGTAGCATTTTCATAATCGTCCAATATGCTTATATTGTCATCTACATGTGTCCACATTTAGCAATTTACTCATAACTCATATTATTAACACATATGTTAACATTCAGATTTATATGCCTGACGTTTCTCTAATACCATGTCAACATGAATCTCATAATGCTAAATGCCCCTAGCAGTTTTCACTAAGCCGAGGTACATACTAATATGCAACATTACCAACTAGCATGGCATATGTATACAATGCATATGCCCGTATGCACATACACACTTGCTCATAAGATTCCATATTTCGGCTTGACATGCGGGCGACCAAGTCGTTCGGTAAACACAACCCACCTCATTTCGATTCCGATTGCTTGTTGACATTGCAATCGGCTCCCGCGACACCCGTATCCGGTTGGGCCCGATCTTCTCGCCGACCACCCGACGGGCTCAATTACGATGCCGAAAATTTAAAGGTCTCGTTCAGATGATGCCACGATGCTTCAAATCCGTTTTCACGGGTTTCAGATGTCACCTCGGCCCTCCAGGCGAAACGAAGCCCTAAACCCGATGCCGTTTCTTTAATAACTGTCGCACGGCTCCACGACATCGTCCGCGAACCGACTTCGCCAACGCGTTCGTTTACCTAGCAATTAGGTTACATGATGGGTCAGAAATAGTATCAACCCATAATTACAAAGCCCATTTTTGAGCCCTACCATGAATACCTCTAAATAATCCAAATTAAATAGAGAGAGCAGTTTAGAACACTCTGATATACTAAGAATCATCATTCATGGGGGATTTAATATAAATATCCAACAACTCTTACCAAAACCCGTGAACGCCGCCCACGAAATCACGCGCTCCAACGGGCTCACGGAAAGCTTCGATCCGGTTGCCTCCAACAGCGTTTCGCAGCATCTTCTCCACCAACGCTCCAACTCTTTTAGAGAGAGTTCTAAGAGATGAGAGATATATTAGAGAGTGGTAGACGGTGTTTCTTCTCTCTACTCCATGCGTGCGTGGGTGTGGGTGTGCTCGGGCTGAAGGAGAGGAAGAAGAAGCACATTGCTTCTTATAATACCCCTCAAACACTATTCACTCCAGGCAGCTTGAAATCTGATAGCTTTCGCCGGAGCTCCTTGTATTTCCGTTTGAGCTCAAACTTGACATCACGTTCGGTTTTACGTACTGAGCAAGAATATATTTTAAGTTTTCAGTTTCGACCCCATTTGGTCACCGAAAACTGTGCCGAACTGTAATTTTATCAGATAACTCTCGGATTTTATTTCTCACTCTACGGGTGTCAGAAAAATATGAAACTTTAAATCTAGCCTCATAAAAATATTTCTGACTTATTCTCCAATTTTCATAATTTTCTGAGACTGTGCATTTTCTGCTAATTTATCTGTCCCGTTTCCAAGAGAAAATTCTAGATCTTCTGTTTTCATTCCGATTTCAGCACAAGTCATTTCTGACTTATGTTTTACTTCTCTAAATCTAATAAAAATAGTATCCAACACTATTTTTATTTATTTTTATTTTTATACCAAAATCTGGTATGTTATAACAACCACCCTTAATCATCCTTTTTGCCCTCACCGTCGATATAGTGGCTGTGAAGCGTTTGCCTTTACACGCCGGGTAGACAAACTCCTCTTGGTTGGGTTCACGGAACATGATCACCCTCCGTTCGCAATCTATAACCGCGTAGTACTTGGAGAGCCAATTGATCCCCAAGATTGCCTCGAATCCCCACATCTCTTTTAGCATTAGAAGGTCGATCGGCATAATCCAATCGCCTATTTGCACTGGGCAGTCCAAGCACTCGTTGTGAACGTCGAATGAATGCTCGGGAGTATTCATCGACCAATACTCCTCGCTATGAGTGACCTCTAGGTCGTGAGCTTGTGCAAATGATGCTAATATGAATGAATGAGATGCACCCGTATCAAATATAGCTCTAGCTCTAGTGCCTCTGATCAGAATAATACCTGCTACGACGTCGTCGGGAACAATGATTGGTGGCTCCTCCACCTGAGTGGCAAATACACGCCCACTAGGAGCTCGAGAGGCCTCCGGCTGACGAGGCGCCGACGATCGTCCAACAGATGTCGCGGGTGGCAGTCCCGCCAGCTGTCGCTGAGTGTATTGGACCGAAGCTGATGACGGGGCTGGGGACGCACCGCCCGGGCACTCTCGGCCAATGTGGCCCGCCTGGCCACACCGACAGCATCGCCCCTCTCGCTGAGGGCAAGAGGTAACCTGGTGGTCTTCACCGCAGATCACACATGGATAGGTGATCCGGCTCTGGGTCTGACTCCTACCTCCCCGCCACTGTGATCGCGGAGGTCGCGGGGGTCGCTTAGAACTCGATTGCCCCGCAGACCCACCAGCCGGTCGCTTCTTAGTCTTATCTCTTTCCCTGTCTCTCTTAAAAGTCTCGCGCTCATCACGCGCGATGGCATTCCCGCGCTCCACCCAAAGCGCGCGATCAAGCACTTCCTCATAGGTCTTCAAGCGAAATGCATGGATAACCTTGAAAATTTCGGGTCGCAACCCGCGCTCAAACACCTCCGCTCAGTCCCTATCACCGTGAACCAAGTCCGGCACACAGTTAATCATGTGCGTGAATTCCCTCTCATACTCCCGCACCGATCGGCTTCCTTGCCTTAACTTTCGAAAATCCTCCTTGATTTTCCTTTTGTCACTTTCGGGGAAATACTCCATAAGCAGCATCTCCCGGAATGCTTCCCAAGTAAGAAAAGGGTGCCCTAGCGAGTGATTTTTCCTCGCTTGATTCCACCACAACCGGGGCGACCATCAAAACAATGAGCCGCCAAATGAACTTTATCCTTCTCGAGGGTATAGATATCCTCGAACAAGGCCTCCATCGCAGCTAGCCAATTCTTCGTCGTCCACGGGTCCTTCACGTCACCGTTGAAGGTCGGCGGGTTGAATCGCTTGAATGCCGTCAGCGCCGCCAACGTGCGCTCCTGCTCGGCCTCAAGCACATCGGAAATAGGAGCCGATGAACCCGATGCCGTCGGAGGAATAGCCGTCACTGGCGCTGCCGCCACCGCAGGAGGTGGTGCTACAGGAGCAGCCGGTGGGGGTGGATTCCTTGGCACTGATGCCGCTGCCGCCTATTGCGCCATCATCTCGTGGAGCCGCCCTATCTGCTCCCCTTGAAGCCGCCCTATCTGCTCCCCTTGAAGCTGCATAGCCCCGGCCAAAGCCGCTACTTGGGCTCGCAACTCGCGCACGTCGTCCGACCCCGACTGCCTGGGCTCCTCCCGAGGCTCCGCCGGTGTGGACCTCGTAACTCTCCTTGGCGGTGCCATCGCGTCCTGAAACGCAATGCACACACACATTAGCACTCGAGACACGTAACTCTTACACATTCTAAATAACTACCCAATTAAGCGAAAGCAACAAGCATAATCGAGTCTACTCTTGCTGTCATGTGGTCGGCCGCCCCACAAAGTCCCTTATGTAGACAACAATTAAGCCTTCTAGTCCATCTCTACTTCTTTCCAGAGAAGTGTTACCGTTGACCCAATCACTCGCTTTCGCAAAAACCGAGTTCACGTTAAACGTTTTCCTAAGTCCTTATGGTCTCCATCCTAGGGTTTCTAGGTCATTCCTAGACTTTTGCTTTCCATTTCGCTCTAATCCCATTATATCTGTCACGCCCCAATCCTCGCCAATTTGGTCGGGTTTGGGTCACGTCAACAGACGCCGGACAGACAGAGCCTCCCCTGTCCGCCCAAGGCTCTAACAACATGTATAAATAAGCAATCAACAAGAGATTTGCATATATAATACAAGGCTTGCACGAGGGCAAGCAACAACGGAAGCGAAAGCTCAAAGCTACATCATATAAGATCCATGATACTTGATTGCATTTGAACCAAATACAAGCGAATAAAATTATTACATTTCTATTCAACCATCATTTCCTTTTTACATTTAGCCATCCACCAAAATTACATGATCGTTTACAACCTTACATTTCTAAATCAACAAAAGAAGTTGATACATGTATAACAAAAAGGAAAATGGCTACAAAATGCATAAAGTCCCGGTGGCCGCTATCTACGGCGCTATACCCTTGCCTCGGTCCTCCACCGCCCCACTCGTGCTAGGACCTTTAGGGTTAGTGGTTTGAGAACTACAACAAAGTTCCCAGTGGGCTCGGCATCTGACCTTGCCGACTTACCCACTAGGTCTATCCAGGCATAAGTATTTTAAGGAAAGAAAAGTAACCAGTACTAATGCATCTAATACTATGCCTGCAGAAGAATGTCAGCGGACGCAAATACTCAATGCGATAATGAAATATGCATGCATGCTCAATTCATGAATAAGCTTTGGCTCTTACCCAATCTTACCGGTTAACCTTGTTAACCCCAATAACTCATAATCCAAAATCTCTTTCTTTACCGGGGAGGCTCCAAGCACTACCGACCCGAGGGACCGTCTTCAGGGACCTCGTTCCCTGTGGTGTCGATTTCCGAAAACACACCACTTGAGGAGGAGCGACCTCCTTCAAGCTAAGACTTATTATAAGTGTCGATCAAATCCCCAAGTTGAGGATATTCAGCCACATGTCACATTGCCACTTTTGTGATAGGTTTTCTACCTATGTTTTCATGCCACTTTCTAGTCGATCCCGTCACAATGCCACTATAGTTAAATCTATGTTTAACATCCATTTGTTCAAGTCAATCTATCTTTCTATTGTCATTGTCACCATTTGTTTACTTATGCTAAGTGCAAGTCCCACTATCATGCAATTCCTAGGGTTTAATAATACATGTCCATCATGGTTCCATTTCTCCCTATTTCCAAATGCCCTTGAGATAAACATAATGAAAACAACCAAAGTTCACATGTGCATGAACCCTAATATGCATGAAGGAATAAACAACCATATACTCAAGAATAGAGAAATAGACATAGAAGGGAATCCAACGATTCTGGCGTGCACCCCCCACCTTGTGAGGTAGTAGAAAACGAACGCGATAGTCTCCCGAACCTTACGAATGACGAACCGCGTCCTACAATCCAAAAGGGTGCCGATTTAGGCCCTTGTATACATGAACTATTCTTAAACATTTTCGTTTCGTCAAACGGAGTTGTCCAACGTGTTTACTTGACCCCCAATTAGGTTTCTACGAGGTCAATTTGTCCCCGAAAAATTCTAGGGCAAAAGCCCCAATTTTCAAGCCCTAACAATGTCATTTAGGGTTTCCCCATGAATCGATCTCAACCCTAAGCAAATATTAGCTTAGAATCATCTAAGGAGCATCCTAGCAAGGTTTCTAAACCTTTGGAACCAACCCTAGGGCTCCTAACACAACCTCCAAGGGTTCACCATGAGAGCACCTTGAGCTCTCATGGGTTCCTTGTTGTTCATGGCTCAAAAGACCTTCTAAAACCTCTAAGGAGCACAAAGCTCCAATTCTCTAAACCAAAAACCAAACCGTAGAGGAAAACCTTACAAAACTTACCTCTAGTCCAAACTCCACCAAGATCCTTGTTGGAGAGCTCCTAGAACCTCCAAAGCACCAAATCCACCTTTTTCTCCAAGTTCTTCTTCTTCTTCTCCAAGCTATAGGGGAGTTCTAGAGAAAGAAGGAGAGGAAATTAGAGAGGTTGAGAGAAATGGCTGTGGGAGAGAGGGGATGAGCCATATATAGTGTTGTAATAATTGCACTTAAGCCCCTCCACTTGTTTCCCATTGATCTGCCCAGACTGGGCATTTTTCACCTTCGGGGACCGGTCTCCCCGACCAGGGAACGGTTTCCGAACGGGGGTTTTCGAGGACTTAGCCGATTTTCTGGCTTTTTCAGCTACTGCGCAACGAGGGGCCGGTCTCTCCCCCAGGGACCGGTCTCCCGAGGACCGGTCTCACTACCAGGGACCGGATGCCTCAGGATTTCCTGGCAGGCTACGCATACGGGGACCGGTCTCTCCTTCAGGGACCGGTCCCCGAGAGCACAAAATCTGGGACTTAGCCAGATTTTCTGATTTTCTCTCTCTCGGGTCCCTTTTAGCTTCACTTATGGACTCTAATGCACTTAGGGTCCATTCTAACTCATTCAACTCCGCGTTCCGCTCGTTTCGAAGGAACTTGGCACGATTTACGAGGGATGTGGTATGTTACATAAACCGTTTGTGTATGTTTTCGCTAGTACTTTTCTCTACTTGAAAATGTACAGGTGATGAGCCTTAGGCGGACAGGAAAAACTCTGTCCGGTTGGCGTCTGTTTGACGTGCCCGGGCCGGCCCAAATTGGTATCGACTCCGGGGCGTGACAGATATAGTGGTATCACAGCCAAAGTGAAAGAATAGGAATGGACCTAGAGACCCTTAGGATTGGAAGACCTTAAGGATCTAGGAAACGTGAGTGACGTGGAATCAAGGTTAGCGAAAGCATATGATTGGGTCGAGTCGGGATGTCTCTAATGTGATTAGAGGCTAAATTTAAATTAACGTTCGTTCTCTATTCCTCGTGTTGTGTCGGGCGGCCGACGACATAATGCTTGGGGTGAGAATGAACGCATATGTTTGCTTTCGCCAGATTGGGTATGGTTCAGTAATGTTGGTCATGTAGTTAATGTGAGTTGCTTCATTTTAGGAAGCAATGGCATCCCATGTAGTTAATGTGAGTTGCTTCATTTTAGGAAGCAATGGCACCCCGTCGTCGACCATAGACAAGGTCGATGCTTGAGGAGTCGAATGCGGCGCCCGAGCGATCCGGAGCGAGTGGCGACGGAGAGCTTAGGGAGCAGATGGCTGCGCTTATCGGCGTAGTACGGCAACAAGCGGAGTTTGTTTAATGCAAGGGGAGCAGATTTAACAGCTCCAGGAGGCATTAGAGCGTCAGCAAGCAGCGGCGGCCCAGGCGGGTGTCGAGCATGCCGCACCCCCTGCGGTAGTGCCGAGCGTAGACGAGGGAGCGGCGGCAGCAGCGGCTGTGCCGGTCACGATGGTGCCGGCAGGATTGGGGACATCAAATCCCGGCGCTGCGGCAGTAGAGGCGGAGAGAGAGCGCATGCTGGCGGCTCTCATTCAGTTCCAGAAGTTCAACCCACCTGTCTTTGAGGGTGGAGTGGTGGAGCCAGCGGTAGTGGAGTCATGGATCGACTCGATGGAGACGCTCTTTGAGGACCTAAATACCTCGGAGAAAGACAAAGTGTACCTCGCCACCCATTGTCTCGAGAAGGCGGCAAAAGTGTGGCGGAAACGAGTCAAGCGGGATCGTTCTACCGATCTTCGACTTATGCTGTGGGGGAGTTCAAGCGAGCGCTATTCGCGAACTACTTCCCTACACGGTGAAGCGGAGGCTACAAGAAAGTTTCGCAAGTTGAGACAGGGTGATCGATCGATAGGGGAATATGAGCAAGAGTTCTCTCACATTATCGACTGCGTTCTCGATGTTGTTCGAGATGATCGGGATCGGGCTGATTGGTTCTTGCGAGGACTCCAGCCAAGGGATTTATGAGAAGGTGCAAATTTTGAAGCTTACGACCTTTGCAGAGGTCTTCGATCGAGCCTTATGGGCGGAGCACGGTAGCGCCCATGTTCGAGAGGAAGGGGAGGCTATAGCCGAGACGAAGGACAAAGGCAAGAAGCGAACGGCGGGCGGTGCCAGGGGCTGGCCGAATGCTAAGAAACCCCCTCGGTAACCCCGACAACAGTCGAGGAACTAGACACCACCTTGGTACGTCATTTATGGCGGAGAGCACTGAGTGTCGACTTGCCCGCAGCGAGGCGGCAAATGTTTCAAATATGGCCAACCGAGACATCTTATCCGGGAGTGCCCGAGCTGGACGTCGTCTGCGCCAATGGCGGCATCGGCACCGTCGACCCCGAGACAGCTTATGGGGTTACCACCAGCAATGTCGGCTGGACGCGCATCATCACCACGTCAGCCAGAGGGATCGAGAGCACC
Source organism: Ananas comosus (assembly GCF_001540865.1). Lineage (NCBI taxonomy): Eukaryota > Viridiplantae > Streptophyta > Magnoliopsida > Poales > Bromeliaceae > Ananas > Ananas comosus. The sequence continues at coordinate 4,561,346 of NC_033631.1, read as the reverse complement.
TAGCGGACGGGTTTTTGCAGCTCAGGTGGAGGAGCAGCCTGCAGCAACCGACGACATTGTGGCAGGTATAATTATGATTAATGGCACTAGAGCTAGAACACTGTTCGAAACTGGTGCATCACGTTCATTTGTAGGCGCATCGTTTGCAAAGACGCATGGCATAGAAATGATGCCGATACTGGATCAATACTGGATCATGCCGATAGATCTGCTAGTACTAGACCGGATGTGGGGATTCGACGTTATCTTGGGGACCAATTTGTAATATACCGAAAATTCGGAAAATAAAAGTCGAACTTTAGTCAAATTGACCAAAGTGCGAGGATGGTACACTTCGGAAAGTCCGAAGGTGTTAAAATGATTAAAAGTGAGTTGTGGAAGGTTTTCGAGAGCTAAAGAATTGAATTCTGCAAAACCGTAGATTTTCAGCTCTCGGGGACCGGTCCCTGGTGGGAGAGACCGGTCCCCGAACGCGTAAGAAATGAGACAGCCGAAAAATCGGCTAAGTCCTGGAAGATCAGCTCTCAGGAACCGGTCTCTGCCTGAGAGACCGGTCCCCCAGAGACCGGTCCCATAAGGAGGGACCGGTTGCACTGCGCGCAGCAGCTCTGGCTGCGCTGGGACAACATTCGGGAACCGGTCCCTGTCGAGTAGGACGGTCTCTGCCCGCGAAACGCCAGGTCAGGCAGTTGCAAAGATGGATAGAAGTTGAGGGGTTTATTTAGCTTTTGCACCATTGAGCTATGTTGTGTTGTATGAGTGGGTGTTTTCCTTCATTCACTCTATCACACTCTCTCCTCTTTTTCTCTCTCTGGAGACAAAAGAGAGAGAGATAAGATAAGAAAGAGAGGAAGAAGAGGAGAAGAAGGTGGAGAAGAAGAAGAAGAGTGAAGAAATCTTTCAGTTACTCTTAGCTTGGAAGGAAGGAAGTGTTGAGGTAAGCTTTGAACCTAGTGTAGTAAAACCAGAAAGGGTTATGAATTTAAAATAGAATGGTATTAATTGATGTTTAGATTTTTGAGCTTATTTTTGCTTCTTTAGAGATCAAAACTGGGTTTTGCTTTAGAGGTGAGTTCAACCCCTTAATGGTTGAAATCCAAACTAGGCGTTTTGGAAAGTCTAAGATGGTTATCAGGTCTGGACTAAATTAGAGATTAATGATACTTTTGCTTCCCAAAGAGATAAACCCTAGTTTGACATGGTATTGGAGTACGGGCAAATATTGGGGGCTTTTGCTCATGAGGGTTTCTAGTGTATTGACCCTATAAAACTATTGGGGGTATTTCGACGCGTTGGTGCTGCTAGATTAACTACGAAAAGCCAAGTAAGTTATGAGCAAAATTGCCTAATAAGGCGTTCTTTTTGCCTGGCAGGTAAAGACGAGCATCTAAAAATCCCAAGAAAGTATGGGAGGGCCTTTGGAAGCCTACGATGTGTGGGGGGGTGCTTTCCAATCGATTGAATTCTGTCTATGTAATATGTCATTATATTGAGTCATATGTTCCATATATTGTTGCATGCATTTTAGGGTAAAGTAATGATGAAATGTGATGATTGCATGATTGTGAGTACAACTTGCATAATGGGATGGTTGAGAACCTAATAATGTCGAAAACCCTATATGTATGCATGAGAGAAAATGTGAGCACCCAAAGTGAGCAAAAGAACCGAGTGGCACATGACATAGATCGAGTGGCAACTAGATAATGTAAAGTAAAGTGACACTAGAGTTAGTGTGAAGCAAAGAATCGAAGTGATATAAAGAATGATAAAGATCACTAAAGCTAGAGCAAAGAGAGCAATAAAGAACGTATAAAGAATAACGAATGTGCAAAGTTGAAGTAAAGTGGGGCAATAAGAACGAGAAATGTAAAGAACATAATTGCTAGAGTTAGCAAAAGTAAAAGAAATGTAAAGAATGTGATTGCATGAGTTTGCAACTTAAAGTGGTGTAAAGAGCACTAGAGCTAGTGTAAAGTCAAGATTGAACTTATAAATCCTTTGAGTTAAGGATATGATCATGCTTGCTATGAGTTCCGTGCTCGAGGGCGGTCGCTCCCCCTCGGGCGATGCGCTGCGGAGTTATGCATCCGGGTTGGAGTAAACCCGTAAGGACGGTCCTAGCTGGTGAGTTCCTGCGATGATGGACTTAATGTGAAGCAAGTTAAGTGGCGAAACCCCCGGGCTAGCCTTAATGATTAAAGAACAAAGAGCAAAGAACAAAGTGTAAAGTGTAAAGAGCGAAAGAACATGCATAACCTGCATCTATTTAATGTTGAGCATATTTCTTGCTATTTGTTCAGGCATATTAGCATTATGTTATAGATTGGTTACTATATCCTGCTTATCCTTTTTATTATGCCTGAGTTAGCCCTAGTGGGAAAGTCGGTGATGTTGGGGCCGAACCCACTGGGAACTTTGTTGTAGTTCTCACCCCACTATTTTCACAGAGTTGGGACCGAGCGAGCCGGCGAGCGACCGAGGTAAAGGTATCGCGCCCTAGTCAGAGGCCACCAATGTTGGGTACATTTTGTTAGTAGACACCCTTTTATCATCTTTTGTACTTGATGATTAGTGATGTAAAGAAAGAATGTAAAGCTTATTTTGAGGAAAATGGGTTGTAAGAAAGAAATGATGAAACGATGTAATGAATGTAAGAATTTGATAAATTACTAAATGAATGCAATGTGTATGATCTAAAGTGAATCATATTACTTGTGAATATTTAGTTTCCTTTTCTTTCACTGATGGCTATTGCTTACCCTCGTGTAAGCCGTTTGTGTATGTTTCCGCTAGTGCATTTCTTGTTTGAATTTGTACATGTGATGAGCCTTGGGCGGATAGGGGAAACTCTGTCCGTTCGGCGTCTGTTTGACGTGCTCGGGTCGGCCCAAATTGGCCTCGGTCCCGGGGCGTGANTCTTTCACTGATGGCTATTGCTTACCCTCGTGTAAGCCGTTTGTGTATGTTTCCGCTAGTGCATTTCTTGTTTGAATTTGTACATGTGATGAGCCTTGGGCGGATAGGGGAAACTCTGTCCGTTCGGCGTCTGTTTGACGTGCTCGGGTCGGCCCAAATTGGCCTCGGTCCCGGGGCGTGACACAATTGGCTTTCCAAATACTACACGATCATAGATTGTGAAACCAAGGTTATCACTTTTCATGAGCCTAACCAAGAGGAGTTAGTGTATCGGGCGTGAAAAGGCGCGCGTTTTGCGGCGACCATATCGTAAGTGAGGGCCAAAAGAATGATTAAAGGAGGGTGTAAAGCCTATTTGGCAACTATGGTTAATGGTCGAAGGGAGCACCCCGAACTTGAGGGTATCAGGGTAGCATGTGAATTTCCGGATGTATTTCCAGCGGAGTTACCGAGACTGCCACCGGACCGGGAAGTTGAATTCATCATTGACTTGATTCCCGGGGTGGCGCCAGTTTCGAAAGCTCCGTATAGAATGGCACCGGTGGAGTTAGTGGAGCTAAAGGCCCAATTGCAAGACTTGCTCGATAAAGGCTTCGTGAGTGTAAGGAAGCGGATTCTCGAAATTCGAGGGTTTGACTTCGCCCAGGATCGACTAATTGTCGATCGAGTACCCTTCGGGGAAAGCTAAAGATGTCCAAAGTACAAAAGTGCATTGGAAGTGAGTCCACGAGAGCAATGATGCAAAAATCTGCACTGGGTAGATTTTCCTCTCGGGGACCGGTCCTTGGCAGGGAGAGACCGGTCCCCGAGGCTGGTGGTTGCTGAGGATTCTTGATGCAACCGGTCCCAAGTTGAGGGAACCAGTCCCCGAACGCGGCACCAGCGAGAGAAAGCCAAAATAATGGCTAAGTCCTGAAAATCTAGCTCTCGGGGACATGTCTCTCAGGCAAGGACCGGTCTCCCGAGGACCGGTCTCTCGGGGAGAGACCGGTTCCCGAACGCGTGATATCTAGGGAGGCTCTCGGGGACCGGTCCCAGGTCGGGGAGACCGGTCCCTCTGGGCGAAAACTGCCTAGTGAGGGCTGTGTACAAGATGAAAAGTAAAGGGGCTAAAATGGATTTTGTTATATTAGAGAGGGATATGGGCCCTCTCTCTCCCTCAGCCTCTCATTTCTCTCCCTTTCTCACACTTTCTTGCTCCCTCTCTCTCTCTAGAAAGGAAAGAACAAAGGAGAGGAAGAAGAAGAAAAGAGAAAAACAAGAAGGAGAAGGAGAAAAGAGAAGAAGAAGGAGGAGGAGATCAAGCTCAAGGAGACTTGGAGCATCTCCCTCTTCCTCTCCTCACCATTGAAGTAGCTCAAGAGGTAAGCTCTTGAACCCTAGCTTATCGAACTTAGGGTTTTGGGTTTTGAGCTTTGGAAATGAGGTCAAATGGACCTCTAGCACCCTTGTTGGTGGCTTAGAGCTAGAGGCTAGGGTTCATGGTGCAAATGGCAAGATGGAACCCTAGGGCACCCAAAATGGGGTTTTTGGTAAAGTATGAAATTGATCTCATTTGAGGCCTTGTAAACCTAATTGCTAGGTGTCTAAATGCGTGGGCAAAGTCAGAATTTCGATTCGTCGAGCGGGAGAAAAGCTATCGGCAAAATAAGGCCGATTGAGCATCGTTTTGGACCAAGGAGGCCAAGACCTCGTCGTAACGTTCGGCGAGAGGCATTTCTAGAACCTCTTCAACAAGAAAAAGTGGGGGGTGTCATCCCGAAGCAACCGAGCTCTTTTCTATATCTTAGAATAGCATAATCTCATCTCTTGCATGTTGCATTGTATGATTGCATTGAATGCCTTTTCCTTATACTTCTAAATGTTAACCTAGTGTACATGGAATACTTGGTGAAAATGGATAGATAAGGATTGGGTCGAAACGTGGATCCTACAGTGCTAAAGAAAAGAGATGGACACGATGGGTGTTGGGTGACATAGAAAATGGCATCTAAGTGTTTAAAGAACATATTGAGTGTCATTAATGTAGTGTATTTGACACTAGAAGTCTATGGACTTAGGGATAGGTGGAATCCCTTAGAAAATGACTTGCGAACAATGAATTTAGTAAAGCTAAGTGTTTTGCAGGATTATCAGAATAAATGAGTTCCGAGAGATGTTGGCCCTAGTTCGTAGGGTATCCTCACATGGAGAGGACATAGACGAGTTTTGATTGAGATGTTGACCCTAGTTCGTAGGGTATCCTCACTTGGAGAGGATAGATCTAACTCACGGTCTGTTATTTGGGGTGGTATAGCTATTCATATCCTCACATGGAGAGGATTGTTGTCGAGTACTCCAGAGTGTCGGGCGATAGGGACCACATGGAGGTCCACAGACAGTCCCGGGTTTTGGGGCACATGGAGCTCCCCTACCCAATTGGGATGGAAAGGTGAGTTGAGGACGAACCCAAGGGTCTCGCCATAGATTGGATAAATGGAAAACGAGTATTGTCATTGAACATTATTATTCGAACATGGATCGAACTTGTTAGCATGGTAGTAAACCCTTGCTATATGATGCATGCATTCATTACACATGATTATGGGCATTATAGCATAGATTTCCTATTATGTCATTTACAGCTTTGAGATATCCATCTATATATCTATCTTGTTGTTACTTGTGCCCACTTGGACCTTGTGGGGAGACCGGCGGAGTTGGCGGTCGAGCCCACTGGAAACTATGAAAGATAGTTCTCACCCCACTCTATTTCCAGTGGTAGGTACAGGGTTGCCGAGAGAGGACCGCGGTAACGGCATCGCGCCCGATTAGTGAGACCGTGGTAGTATAGTAGCTTTCCTTTTGCATTAGGACACCTATGTATTGAGAGAGATTCTTGTAGGTGAGGTTTGGAGAGCTATGTATTTTGGATGATCAAATGTATTCATTTTGAGAAAAGATGTAAATATAAAAGAAAGCAAACTATTGTAATAGTTAGTAAAGTACTCTCTTTATTTCACTTGTACACCTATTGGATTACTTGCTCTTGTTGTTGTTGGCACTGTTTGTGCCCTGTTGATTGCATACTTATAGAATTTAAATTCCTGGGTAAATTCTTGTACTCAATCTGTTGTTAGGCCTTGGGTAGGCAGGGGAGGTGCTGCCCGTTCGGCGTCCGTTCGCCGCGCCCGAACCGCGCCAAATTGGTAGGGGTTTCGGGGCGGGGGCATGACAGTGAGGCCGAGCGTGTCACCGTGGGGAGCTCCGGTGCTATTTGTGAAGAAAAAGGATGGTACGCTTCGACTCTGCGTAGATTATCGTGAGTTGAACAAAGTGACAATAAAGAACAATTACCCGTTGCCTAGGATTGACAATTTATTCGATCAGTTGCAAGGGTCAAAGGTGTATTCGAAGATTGATCTCTAATCGGGGTATCATCAACTAAAGATCAGGCCGAAGGATGTGCACAAAAGGGGGTACCGTACACGGTATGGCCATTATGAGTTCACGGTAATGCCGTTTGGGCTTACTAACGCCCCGGCAGCATTTATGGACTTGGTGAATCGGGTCTTCAGACCGTTGTTAGACCGGTGCGTCATAGTGTTTATAGACGACGTATTGGTTTACTCGAAGAGCGAGGAGGAGCACGAGGAGCATTTGAAAGCTGTGCTGCAAATACTCCGACAAGAAAAGCTTTATGCTAAGTTGAAGAAGTGTGACTTTTGGCTAAAGGAGGTCACATTCTTGGATCATGTGGTATCGGGCAACGGAGTGTCAGTAGACCCGAAGAAAGTGGAGGCGATCAAAGATTGGCCTCGCCCGACAAGCGTAGCGGAGGTCCGTAGTTTTCTCGGACTTGCGGGCTACTATCGGCTGTTAGTGGAGGGGTTCGCTAAAATAACCACTCCGCTAACACGCCTTACTCACAAAGGAGTAAAATACGTATGGAGCGACGATTGCGATCGAAGCTTTGAGGAGCTGAAGAACAGATTGACGTCAACCCCGGTGCTTGCCTTGCCGACTCCGGGGAAGACCTTCGTAGTGTACAGCGATGCCTCGTATGTCGGTCTCGGGTGTGTACTAATGCAAAATGGGCGAGTCATTGCTTATGCATCGTGCCGATTGAAGAGTTACGAGAAGAACTACCCGATTCACGACCTTGAGTTAGCCGCGGTGATCTTCATGCTAAAGCTTTGGAGGCATTACTTATATGGTGAGCATTGTGAGATCTACATCAATCACAAGAGTCTCAAATACTTGTTCACCCAGAAAGAGTTGAATATGCGACAGCGGTGGTGGTTAGAATTGCTAAAGGACTACGATGTCACCATACTATACCACCCCGGGAAAGCCAATGTCGTTGCCGATGCTCTAAGAAGAAAATCGGCGGATAACCTAGCGACGGCAATTACGCCTCAACCACTATTGCACAAGAAAATGCAAAGGCTTGGGTTGGAAGTAGTAGCGCCGGGAGTACCGGCTATTCTTGCCGCATTAATTGTGCAACCGACCCTATTTGAAAGGATTAAAGAGTTGCAGGCTTCGGAACCTTACCTCCAAAAGGTTCGAGGTGAAGTTGAAAGTGGAAGTGCCGAGGACTTTGGCATTGGAGCCGATGGCACACTCCGATTTCGAAATCGTTGGTGTGTGCCTAAAGATGATGATATTCGAAGGGCGATTTTGCAAGAAGCGCACCAATCCCCTTATAGCATACACAATGGCGGCACTAAGATGTACCAAGATCTAAAAGTACATTATTGGTGGCGAGGCATGAAGAAAGATGTTAGGGAGTTCGTGGCGCAGTGTCTCACGTGCCAACAAGTTAAGGCGGAGCGCCGGTTTCCGGCGGGAAAGCTGCAAAGTCTGTCAATAGCTCTTTGGAAATGGGAAGATATAGCGATGGACTTTATTACCGGTTTGCCTCGATTGCAAGGCGGACACGATGTGATATGGGTGATAGTGGATCGACTGACGAAGTCGGCTCATTTCTTGTCGATTCACACTACGTGGTCAGGAGACAAGTTAGCTCAAGTGTATCTCGACGAGGTTGTGAGACTTCATGGGATTCCGATATCTATTGTATCGTATCGCGACCCCAGGTTCACATCCCATTTTTGGAAGAGTTTGCAAGGTGCGTTGGGCACATGGCTCCACTTCAGTACAGCGTTTCATCCTCAAACTGATGGTCAGTCGGAGCGAACGATACAGATCCTTGAGGACTTGCTTCGAGCATGTGTGCTAGATTTCAAAGGAGGATGGCATGATTTCTTGCCGATGGCGAAGTTCGTGTATAATAACAGTTATCAAGAGAGCATCGCGATGGCGCCATTTGAGGCATTGTATGGACGGAAGTGTCATTCTCCTGTCCATTGGAGTGACGTGGGCGAGAGGGCGGCTCTCGGCCCGGATGTAGTGCGGGAGGCGGAAGAGAAAGTTCGCCTTGCCCGTCAACGGTTAGCGACGGCGCAATCTCAGCAAAGGAGTTATGCCGACAAATGCAGAAAAGACCTAGAGTTCGCGGTTGGAGACGTATTTTTGAGAGTGTCGCCGATGCGTGGAGTAAAGCGATTTGGGGTCCGCGGGAAGCTAAGCCCCCGTTACGTTGGGCCGCGGGAGAGACCGATCCCCGAGAGACCGGTCCCTCAGAGAGAGACCGGTTGCATCAGGCTGGAGCTCTGCCAGCTTCAGGGAAAGCTCTCTGGGACTGGTCCTAGGTCGGGGAGACCGGTCCCCGAGCCCGAATTATGCCCAGTCCAGGTAGTGTAATAAGATAAAAATTGAGGGGTCTGAATGCAAAAATGCATTATGTGGGCTATGTATGAGGGGTGTATGAGATATTTCCTCCCATTCTCACCCTCTCACACTCTCCTCTCTCTTTCTCTCTCTAGAAGACAAGAAGGAGAAGAAGAAAGAAAGGAAAAGGAGGAAGAGAAGGAACAAGAAGAAGAAAAAGGTGGAGAAGAAAAAGAAGGAGTGAAGTAACTCCCTCTCCCTCATCTCTAGCTTGAAGAAAGGAAAGCTTACAAGGTAAGCTTCTTCCCCTCTCATGGTAGAACCCAAACTAGGGTTTGGATTGAGCTAAGAATGGTTTTTATAGAACCTTTAGAGTATTTGAAGCTCTCTTTTGCTTCCTAATGAGATCAAACCCTAGGTTTTGTATATGTGTTAGAGCTAGGGCACCCAAATTGAGGCTTTTGCTTATGAGGGTTTCAAAGTAAAATTGACTCTCTAGAAACCTAATTGGGGTCCAAACGAACGCGTTAGTGCGCTCGGTTTAACGTTACGAAAAGTCTATGCAAAGATATGAGCAAAAAGGCCTAATGTGGCTTCGTTTTGCCGCAGGTAGCGAACTAGGCGGCTAAAAATCCCGAGAAATTCACCGTAGCACCTAAGTAAGCCTACAAGGTGAGTGGTGCTCTCCAAACTTGTTGGAATTCCTTTTATTCTAATGTGTCACCTCTTGAGCAGCCGTGAGTATGTTGTTGCATGCATAGTAGGGTAATGAGATTATAAATATGTGAATATTTGCATTTTGTGAGTTCAAGTGCATCATGAGATGGTTGAGAACCAATGAGAATGTAATAACCCTATATGTGCATGTAAAAAGAGATAAGAACTTAGTAAAGTTAAAGAACAAGTGACATGTAACATGAGGACAATGTAATGTTGAGAATGAAAGCTAAAGTTAGCATGACGTATGACGTAAAGAACACTAGAGCTAGTGTGTGGCATCAAAGAGAACAAATGTGGTATAAAGAATGATAAAAGCTAGAGTTAGCAAATGTGTAGCATCAAAGAATGACAATTGCTAGAGTTAGCAACAAAATGTGGCATAAAGAACAATGACTAGAGATAGCATTAATTGTGTGGCATCCAAGAACACTAGAGTTAGTGTAATGACATAGTCAAAGTAAAGAATGCAAAGAACATGAGATTGAGACACGATGATATACAACCTTAGAGCTAAGGGTCATTTGTGCATAATTCCTTAGAGTTAAGGAACAAATTGAACTGAACATCCTTTGAGTTAAGGATTTGATCATACTCGCTATAAGTCCTTGTTCGAGGGTGGTCGCTCCCCCTCGGGCGATGCGCTCCAGAGTTTGTCATCACTGGGTTGGTGCTGTTCCCCAGAGGATGGTCCCCATCGGGTTGTAGGAGTCTCTTCGACGTTTTGGGATTTTGAGTTGGTGAGTTAATGAGACGAAACCCATGGGTTAGCCATGAGATTGAACGAAAGATCAAAGAACTTGCATTCTACATGAGTTTTATATTGAGCATATTTATTGATAGCATTGTTCAGGCATATTAGCTGCATTTGTATAGTTGGTTATTTATCTGCTTTCTTTCTATTATGCCTGAGTTAGCCCTAGTGGGAAAGTCGGTGAGATTGGGACCGAACCCACTGGGAACTTCGTTGTAATTCTCACCCCACTATTTTCACATAACCGGGACCGAGTGAGCCGGCGAACGACCGCGGTAAAGGTATCGCGCCATAGACAGCTACTACCCGAGTCAGGTTTACATTTTGTTAGTAGCCTACCATGTATCTTCTTTGTATTTGAAGATGTTTATGTATAAAGCAAATGAGAGAAAAGAATGTAATGTTTCATTTTGAGCAAATGTGATGTGAAGAAAAGATGATGCAAAGAATGTAAAAGTTGAATGAAATGTATATGATCAAAAATGAATCATAGTACTTATGTAGTAGTCAGCTTCATTTCTTTCACTCATGGCTATTGCTTACCCTCGTGTAAGCCGTTTGTGTATGTTTCCGCTAGTGCTTTTTTCTACTTGAAAATGTACAGGTGATGAGCCTTAGGAGGACAGGGGAAACTCTGTCCGTTCGGCGTCTGTTTGACGTGCCCGGGCCGGCCCAAATTGGTATCGACTCCGAGGCATGATAGGAGGTGCTGTCCATTCGGCATCTGTTCGATGTGCCCAGATCGGTCAAAGGGATCGGTCCCGGGGCGTAACAGATATAATGGTATCAGAGCCTAAAAGTGAAAAAATAGGAATGGACTTAGAGACCCTTAGGATTGAAGAACCTTAAGGATCTAGGAAACGTGAGTGACGTGGAATCAAGTATAGCGAAAGCTTTTGATTGGGTTAATGTCAGTATGTCTCTAAGGTGGTTAGAGGCTAATTCAAGATGAAGTTCATTCTCTACCCCAGGTGTTGTGTTGGGCGGCCGACAATGCAATGCTTTGGAATGAGAATGAATGTATTTGTTTGCTTTCACCGGATTGGGTATGTTTGAGTTATGTTAAGCTTGTAGCTGATGTAAACTGCTACATTTCAAGGAGTAATGGCTCGTGGTGGACCTCGAACAAAGTCGATGCCAGAAGAGCGGAATGCGGCGCCCGAGCAATCCGGAGCTAGTGGCGACAGGGAGCTTCGGGAGCAAATGTCCGCACTAATTGGAGTAGTGCGACAACAAGCAGAGTCTGTTCAACGTCAAGGGGAGCAAATTCAAAGGCTCCAAGAAGCCTTAGAGCGGCAGCAGGCGACGGCGGCGCAAGTGGGCGTCGAGCCTCCTGCGCCCCCTGCAGTGTTGCCGAGTGCGGCCGAGGGAGTGGCGGCGGCGGCGGAGCCGGTCGCGGCTGTGCCAGTCACGGCAGTGCCGGCCTAATTGGGAACTTCAAATCCCGATCGTTCGACAGTAGAGGCTGAGCGGGAGCGTGCATTGGCGGCTCTCGTCATGTTCAAGAAGTTCAACCCACCTATTTTTGAGGGGGACAAGGTGGAACCGTCGATGGTGGAGTCATGGATTGACTCGATGGAGACACTCTTCGAGGATATTTACACTTTAGAAAAGAACAAAGTGCACCTCGCCACTCATTGTTTGGAGAAGGCGGCGATAGTATGGTGGAAGCGCGTAAAGTGGGATCGGTCTTCCGATCTTCCGCCTATGCAATGGGAGGAGTTCAAGAGGGTGATGTTCGCGAACTACATCCCCGAGACGGTGAAGCGGAAGCTGCAGGAAAAGTTCCGCAAGCTAAGGCAAGGAGACCGCTCGGTGGCGGATTACGAGCAGGAGTTCTCCCACATTATCGATTGTGTCCCGGATGTTGTTCGGGATGACCGGGATCGTGCCGATTGGTTCTTGCGAGGACTTCGGCCGGTGATTTATAGAGCTGTGCAGTTATTCAAGCTCACGACCTTTGCTGAGGTCTTTGATCGCGCATTGTAGGCAGAGCACGGCGAAGCCCACGTGCGAAAAGAGCGTGAGGCTATGACGGAATCGAGGGACAAAGGTAAGAAGCCATCCGCAGGTGGTGCCGGGGGCCGGCCAAGTGCTAAGAAACCCCCTCGGTATCCCCGATAGCAGTCGAGGAGTTGGAGGCCTCCTTGGTGCGTCATTTGCGGCGGTGAGCACCGACCGGTGATGTGCCCATATCGGGAAAGAAAATGTTTCAAGTGTGGCCAACTAGGACACCTTATCCGGGAGTGCCCGGGATGGGCGTCGTCTGCGCCGACGGCGACATCAGTTTCTCCTACCCCGAGACAGCTTGCGGGGTTACCACCGACTATGTTGGCTGGGCGCGCGTTATCACCGCGTCAGCCGGAGGCATCTAGGGCACCTAGTGGTCGGGTTTTCGCTACTCAGGTGGAGGAGCAGCCTGTAGCACCAGTGTAACACACTGGACCTTTGCAAATTGCGAGGTTCGAGTGTTTGATCTGTGTGTCAAGCATTTTCAGACTTTCTGAAAGGTCGTAGACAGTGTTCCGACCTATGGCTCGCATCCCGAGAATTGTGGTTTTAAGCTGGTGCCAAAAGCCCAAAAAGATTGGACCTTGGTCAGCTCTCGGGTAGCCTGCAACAGAGCTTGTACCGAAANTACCTATAGCACTTGTATTTGGGATTTCCTATTGTATTTACTTTATGTCTTATTTAGTGAATTTACAGTTTCATCCTTATTCCTTGTTGTAGCATTTAGACATTTATTATGCTCTGATACACCTAGATGTCTTTTATTATTGCTTTATTATTGTTGTTTTTAGACGCCTTATGCGTTTTAGACGTATGGCGGGTCTGGGCACGTGCCGGGCGGGCTTCCGCTAGGTCCCGGGGCGTGACAACTTCACTTAGCACTTGTTATAGGTCCCTATTGTACTTACTTTATGTTTTTATTTAGTGGACTTTCAGCTTTATGTCCTTTTCTTGTTATAGAACTAGTTATACAATGCTCTGATATCACTAGATCTCTTGTATTATTGTTTTATCTATCGAAATTTTTGTAGACGCCTTATAAGTTTTAGACGTATGGCGGGTCTGGACACGCGCCGGGTAGGCTTCCGCTGAGCCCCGGGGCGTGACAACCAGATGATGTCGTGGCAAGTATAATTTTGATTAAAAGCATTAGAGCTAGAGCCTTGTTTGATACAGGCACATCTCATTCATTCATTGGCGCATCATTTGCTTGAACTCATAGCATAGAGATGTCTCATAACGAGGATTATTGGTGGGTGAATGCTCCAGAGCATTCGTTCAGTGTTCATGACGAGTGCTTGGCTTGTCGAGTTCAAATAGGCGATTGGATTATGCCGATAGACCTGCTAGTACTAGATCGAATGTGGGGAATCGATGTAATCTTGGGGATCACTCCAAGTACTACGCGGTTATAGATTGTGAAAGTAATGTGATCACATTTCGTGAGCCTAATCAAGAAGAGTTGGTATACCGCGTATGTAAAAGCTCGCGCTTCGTGGCGACCGTATCGGCGGCGAGGGCGAGGAAAATGATTAAGGATGGATGTGTAGCCTACTTGGCGACAATGGTAGAAGCCCAAAGGGAGCACCCAGAACTGGGGAACATTCGAGTAGTATGTGAATTTCTGGACATATTTCCGGTGGAGTTACCAGGATTGCCACCGGACCGGGAGATCGAGTTCGTTATTGATTTGATTCTCAGGGCAGCGCCAATTTCAAAGGCTCCGTATAGAATTGCACCGGTGGAACTAGTGGAGTTGAAGGCGCAACTGTAAGACTTGCTCGATAAAGGCTTTTTGAGGCCGAGCGTGTCACCGTGGGGAGCTCCGGTGCTATTTGTGAAGAAAAATAACGGCACACTTCGACTCTGCATGGACTATCGCGAGTTGAACAAAGTGACAATTAAGAACAAGTACCCATTGCCGAGGATTAATGATTTATTCGATCAATTGCAAGAGTCAAGAGTGTATTCAAAGATTGATCTCCAATCGGGGTATCATCAGTTGAAGATTAGGCCGAAGGATGTGCAAAAAACGGCGTACCGTACGCGGTATGGCCATTACGAGTTCACGGTAATGCCGTTTGGGTTTACTAACGCCTCGGCAGCATTTATGGACTTGATGAATCAAGTCTTTCGACCGTTGTTGGACCGGTGCATCGTGGTGTTCATAGACGACGTGTTGGTCTATTCGAAGAGTGAGAAAGAACACGAGGAGCACTTGAGAACCATATTGCAAATACTTCGTAAGGAAAGCTATATGCCAAGTTGAAGAAATGTGACTTTTGACTCCCGGAGGTCACTTTCTTAGGCCATGTGATATCGGGCAATGGAGTCTCGGTTGATCAGAAGAAAGTTGAGGCAATTAAGGATTGGCCTCGCACGACGAGTGTTGCGGAGGTCCGCAGTTTCCTTGGACTTGGGGGCTACTACCGGCGGTTCGTGGAGGGGTTCGCTAAGATAACTACTCCACTAACGCGCCTTATCTACAAAGGAGTAAAGTATGTTTGGAGCGACGATTGCGATCGGAACTTCAAGGAATTGAAGCAAAAGTTGACATCGACCCCGGTGCTTGCTTTGCCGACTCTGGGGGAAACCTTTGTAGTGTACAGTGATGCTTCATATATCGGTCTCGGGTGTGTGTTAATGCAAAATGGCTGAGTGATAGCTTATGCTTCACGCCAATTGAAGAGTTATGAAAAGAACTACCTGATTCATGACCTTGAACTAGCGGCGGTTATTTTGGTGCTAAAGTTATGGAGGCATTACTTATATGGTAAACATTGTGAGATCTACACCAATCACAAGAGTCTTAAATACTTGTTCACCCAGAAAGAATTGAATATGCGACAGCGGCGGTGGTTAGAATTGCTTAAGGACTACTATGATGTCACTATTCTATACCACCCTGGAAAAGTGAATGTGGTGGCCGATGCTCTAAGTAGAAAAAATCGGTAGAAAACTTGGCTACAGCAATTACGCCTCAACCGTTATTGCAAAAAGAGATGCAACGGTTTGGTTTGGAAGTAGTAGCGCCGGGAGTGCTGGCTACTCTTGCCGCATTAGTTGTACAACCAATCTTGTTGGAGAAGATCAAAGAGCTGCAAGCTTCGAATCTTTATCTTCAAAAGGTGCGGAGTGAGGTTGAGAGCAGTAGTGTTGATGATTTCAGCATTGGGACCAACGGCGCACTTTGATTTCGAAATCATTGGTGTGTACCTAAAGATGAAGGTATTCGCAAGGCGATTATGCAAGAAGCACATCAATCTCCCCATAGCATACACCCGGACGGCACTAAGATGTACCAAGACTAAAAAGTGCATTATTGGTGGCCGGGCATGAAGAAAGACATTGGGGAGTTCGTGGCGCAATGCCTTACGTGCCAACAGGTAAAAGTGGAGCGCCGATTTTCGGCGGAAAAGCTTCAAAGTCTATCAATACCCATTTAGAAATGGGAAGATATCGCGATGGACTTCATTACCGATTTGCCTCGATCTCAAGGCGGACACGATGCGATATGGCCAATAGTGGATCGATTGACGAAGTCAGCGCACTTCTTACCGATTCATACTATATGGTCGGGAGACAAGTTGGCTCAAGTATATCTCGATGAGGTTGTGAGACTGCATGGGGTTCCGGTGTCCATTGTATCGAATCGAGACCCTAGATTCACATCTCACTTTTGGAAGAGCTTGCAAGACGCATTGGGCACACGGCTCGACTTTAGCACGGCATTTCATCCTCAGAGCGATGGTCAGTCGGAGCGGACAATACAAATCCTTGAGGACTTGCTTCGAGCGTATGTACTCGATTACAAGGGTGGTTGGCATGATTTCTTGCTAATTGCAGAGTTCGCGTATAATAACAGTTATTAAGAAAGCATCGCGATGGCGCCATTTGAGGCATTGTATGAAAAGAAGTGTCGCTCTCCTATTCATTGGAGCGACATGGGCGAGAGAGTTGCTCTTGGCCTCGACGTGGTGCGAAAGGCGGAAGAAAAGGTTCGCCTTGCCCGACAACGACTTGCGACGGCGCAATCTCGGCAAAAGAGTTATGCCGACAAGCGAAGAAAGGATTTAGAGTTCGCGGTTGGAGACCGCGTGTTTTTGAAAGTATCGCCTATGCGAGAAGTAAAGCGATTTGGGGTCCATGGGAAGTTAAGTCCCCGGTATGTTGGACCATTCGGGATATTAGAGCGCGTGGGAGCGGTGGCCTATAAGCTCGCACTACCACCGAGACTCGCGGGAGTTCACAATGTATTTCACGTGTCGAATCTCCGAAAGTATATTCGCAATTCGTCACATGTATTAGAATATGAACCCGTGGAGTTACGCGAGGATATGACGTATGAGGAGTACCCGGTGTGCATCCTCGATAGAGAAGAGAGGAAGTTGCGGAGTCGCACAATTCCATATGTGAAAGGCCAGTGGAGCAATCATGCGGTGCGTGAAGCCACTTGGGAGCTTGAGGAGACTATGCGGAAGGAGTATCCTCACCTATTCGAGTCGACGAGTTGAGGTATGTGTTTAGTTTCACGGACGAAACTATTTTAAGGGGTGGAGAATGTAATATACCGAAACTTCGGTAGAGATTATCGAACTTTAGTCAAATTGACCAAAGTGCGAAGTTGGGACACTTCGGGATAGCCGAACGCGTCGAAAATGCATAAAGTGCATTGTAGAAGGTCTCGGAGAGCAACCTAGTGCAAATCTGCACAATTGCAGGTTTTTGTGCTCTCGGGGATCGGTCCCTGGTGGGAGGGACTGGACCCCGTATGCGTGGGAAGCGCAAAATGCCAGTCTGCACAAAAGTGTGCTTTCGGGGACCGGTCCTTGGTGGGGGAGACTGGACCCTAGCTGCGTAAACTGCAAAATGGTGCTCTCGTGGTCCGGTCCCTACTAGAGAGACCGGTCCCCCCAAGCAAAAATTGCCCAGTCTAGGCAGTGTGAGAGGCAACAAGTTGAGGGGCACAATTGCAATTATGCATTAAGTGGGATATGTATAGGGGCAAATAAGGGCTTTCTCTCATTTCTCCCTACACTACACTAAAAGGAGCTCTCTCTCTCTCTAGGATCTCTCTCTCTCTCAAGAGGTGGAGCTAGGAGGAGGATTTGGTGGAGACGGAGGCTAAGGAGTGAAGTAACTCCTTCATCTTCTCCATTAGCTTGAGGAAAGGAAAGCTTTAGGGTAAGCTTCAAGCCCTCTCATGGTAGAACCCTAGAATGGGATTGGAATGACCTAGAATAGGTTTTAAATGGACCTCTAGATGATTTCAAGCTTGTATTTGCTTGATTCAAGTGGGATTATAGTGTATGTTGCTATAGTGCAATAATAGGGCACCCAAAAGAGGGGTTTTGCTTAAGTAAGGTTTTGATCTAAATTGATCTCATACAAACCTAATTGGGGTTATTTTCGACACGTTGGTGCGCTCGGTTCGGCAATCCGACGAGTGTACACATAGATATTGACAAAAAAGTCGATATTGGTACAGATTGCCGCAGCATGCGGAATAGGCAGCTAAAAATCGTGGAACTTGAACTCTAGCACCTAAGTAACCCTACAAGGTCGGTGGTGCTTTCTAAACTCTTTGAATTTCCTTTTATATCTAATATGTCACTTATTGAGCATATGTATATATATTGTTGCATGCATTGTAGGGTGATCGAGATCGTATTTGTATAAATTGTTGCATGTTGTGACTACAAATGCATTATGAGATGGTTGACAACCTATGAACCCTATGTATGCATAATTGGTGATGAAAACCTAGATGAGGTAAAGAACAATGTGACACTATGACAAGTAGATCGAGTGGCATTAGTAAATGCAATGAAACACTAGAGTTAGTGTGTGTGGCATTAATGAGTCAAGAATTGCTAATGCACAAGTGTGGCACTAAATGAATATTGAATGCTAGAGCATGAACCACTAGAGTTAGTGTGTGGCATTATTGAGAATTCAATGCTAGAGAATTGAGAATAAAGAACTTGTGGTGTAAATGACACTAACGAAAGTCGAAAATGCAAGTGCATGTGAGAGTTGGCATTATGACATAATAACCTTATAGTTAAGGGTCATATGAGCATTGCTTCCTTATAGTTAAGGAATGGATTGAACTTGAAATCCTTATAGTTAAGGATTGGATCATACTCGCCTATAAGTCCTTGCTCGGAGGGTGGTAGCTCCCCCTCGAGCGATGAGCTCCGGAGTAGTCATCACTGGGTCGTAGAAGTTCTCCCCAGAGGACGGTCCCATCGGGTTGTAGGAGTTTCTCCCTGATACTTGGGATTATGAGTTGGTGAGTTGCTTGGGCGAAACCCACGGGTTAGCCTAGAGATTGGGGATTGGAAAGTGACCTTGCATTCATCATGAGCATTCTTGTTGAGTATCCTTATTGATAGCATTGTTCACGCATATTAGTTGCATTTATATAGTCGGTTACCTATCTATCTGCTTATTTCTTCTATTATGCTTGAGTTAGACCTAGTGGGAAAGTCGGCGGGGTTGGGGCCAACCCACTGGAAACTTTGTTGTAGTTCTCACCCCACTATTTTCACAGAGCCGGGACCGAGTGAGCCGGTGGACGACCGCGGTAAAGGTATCGCGCCGTAGACAGTGACCACCCAAGTTGATTATGTTATTTTTCTAGTTGCATACCTATTTTGGATGTATATATCTTCTTTTGTCTTTGAAGATGTAACTGTATAGATGATGCAGGAATGTAAAAAGTTCTATTTTGAGGAAAATGAGATATATGAAATAAATGATGAAAAGAATATGAATGAAAGGTGCATGCATGTATGTGGTTAAAAGTAATCATATTACTTGTATAATTGTGTAGTTTAGAATCTTTCACTTTTGACTATTGCTTTCCCTCGTGCAAGCCATTATATATGTTTCCGTTTGTGCATTCTTTCTACTTGAATTGTACATGTGTTGAGCCTTGGGTGGACAAGGGAGGTGCTGTCCGTTCGGCGTCTGTTCGACATGCCCGAACCGGCCAAAGGGATCGGTCCCGGGGCGTGACACCCTCCTCTAGTTGCAGCACAAAAGAACCCCTCAAAAGGGTGGGGTGCTATTTATAATGCTGCAACAATTACAAAGAGAATCCCCAAAAACATGCAGGCTGCACGCAGCACTGCGTACCGGTATGCGGGCAAGAGTACCGGTACCAGGCAGCAGCACGTGCAAACCCGAGCCTCGGGTTCGCAGAAAAATACACTGGGTACCGGTACAAGTCCGATGCTGTGCCGGTACTAGGTCTGGTTCTGATACAGGCCCGATGCTGTACTGGTGCTCTGCTCTGCAGAGTCCAATCTGAGAGGAGCCTAAAATCTTCACTTTAGAAATTTTAGTGCTAAGTTTTAAACCTCGATTTTCGAAATACGAGCCATAGGTCAGAACACTGTCAACGACCCTCTAGAATACCTGAAAAAACTCGAAACACAGATCAAACACTCGAACCTTGCAATTTGCAAAAGTTCAGTGTGTTACAGCGAGCATCCCGGTGCATTTTCCAGATTCCCAACGAGTTCGAGAATCAGTTTTGGGAAATCGATCCCGTAGGTTATTTTGAGTTTGTGAGCGATGTCTTTTGAGTCAATAGGTTTGGTTTCTGACTTGGTAGACCTGTCGTAGGTCCGGTTGATGGTTTTGCACACTGCAGGAGCTAGGTGCAACTGCGACACTGGTGGGTATTTCGATCCGAAGTCAGTTCAGTGGAGCAGACTAGGTGATGTTCCCTTCATCCTTACCTTTTACTACTTATATATATATACATATCCAGTACTTGAGATCTTCACCACATGACTTCGACCCTTGCTCTACTTAGTGTACTCTCCCGTTTGCCATGACATAGAAGTAGAGCTGTAGTGACACTTGCATTTATATTCCAGTTGACTTGAGTGGTCGGTGCTCGTGTACTTATAATGTCATTGATCTCACACTTTCTAGTTGACCTGAGTGGTCGGTACTTGCATACTTGAGAGGATGTTGAGCTTGTCCATCCTAGCTGACCTGAGTGATAGGTACTTATGTTTCCGTATAGTTTCGATGACCTGTTAGTTGGTGTGTCCCGAGGGGCAGTGATTGTCGGCTATTCGCCGTCAGTTGACTATTGATCATATCCACATTGATCGCCAAAGCTCGAGAGCATTTCATGAACATAAGTGGTCTGATCCC
The DNA here is from genome assembly GCF_001540865.1 of Ananas comosus. Classification (NCBI taxonomy): domain Eukaryota; kingdom Viridiplantae; phylum Streptophyta; class Magnoliopsida; order Poales; family Bromeliaceae; genus Ananas; species Ananas comosus. Next base: position 4,541,053 of record NC_033631.1, on the reverse strand, counting down.
ATGTAGGAGGGTGTTCTTTTTCAGAAAAGTAGTTGGTTGCCAACCTGTAAGCCCAGCAGCCATTGTTAGGGTTATGTGCTAGACAAAGCGGTTGTGGCTTCCCTGAGGTCCTTAGACTGACACGGCGGTATAAATTCAGTACATTTGGACTTTTCGTCCGGTTGATGCATATAGCTACAGTAGCGGTTGTTGCATGCTTACTTACAGTTCATCTCTCTTTATACTTACATTGCTGCTATAGGACTTTCTTTACTTACCTAGTTACCGGTAAGTACGCTTGCCTTCGTTGGCTTGTGGTACCCACTGGAAGACCCTCGTTGGTTTCTCAATCCTATTTCCCCACAGGTGACACGGGTGGGATTCGTCAGGACGGAGCGTGAGGCCTTAGCTAGTGGGCGGTTTTAGAGGTCTCGATCTACAGTATACATTTTGACTATACTCCATACTTAGCATTGACATACATATGATAGCATAGTTTACCCCTACACTTGATAATAGACATTTATTTGTGGTTTAGTTGACATTCTATACTTGCAAATTTTTGGATGATCTACCTATGAGGTTTTTGGATACTTGTAGTTTTGGAAGTCTTGTGGCTTCGGTTTCAGTTTTCAAACGTGGCTTTCTACCCCTCGTGGTAGTGTTTTCAAAATAAAGATTTCCGTGTGGGAAATGGCTTTCAAATAATTTTTTCGGCATTTTCTACCCCTTGTGATAGCGTTTTTCAAAATAAAGATCTCCGGGTGGGGGATAGTTTTCAAAATGGTTTTTCGCAATTTTTCGTTGAAGTTAGAATTTCAAACAAAGTCTTCGTATGGGAGACATTCCAACCAATAGGACGAGTGAGAATAAATGTGAATGGATGTGACGAAGAATCGTTAGCTGTATGTTGATGAATATTATTTCTTGTACATCCTGTACTGCTGTGTGTGTGTGTGTGTGTGTGTGTGTGTGTGTGTGTGTGTGTGTGTGTGTGAGTGGAGGTCTGATTGCTAATTGTACATGTGATTCGCCGTGCAAATATAGGGAAGACGTTGTCCGTTTGTTCCGAAAATTTACTGTATTTGTGGCGGGTCTATTGCACCCTTGGGGTTCAAAATTTTGGGGAAAAAAAAAGATAGGCAGTTTTTTGCTTACTTTGATTTATAAAGATACACTACAACAAAAACGGTCTATAGCGACACTTTTAAATGTAAGTACATGTCAAAAAAGTGCTGCTAGCTAAAATTACCGACACTTTTAAAAAATATTGTTATATGTGGGGTCGCTAGGTATATAGTGACAATTAAAGAGTGTCGCTATAACCTAAAAGGGTGCTGCTGATTTACCAACACTTATTTAAGCATTTAGCAACCGTCGAAACTCTATCTCGTTGGCTGCAGTGGCGGAGGAGGACGACAGGAAAGGCTCTTCGTCTAGAATTTCAGTGGATTGAGTGAAGAGAGAAGAAAAGATGGTAATTGATTTTTCTTTTTTTTTTTCTTTTCTGTTTGTAATCGGGCCAAATGGACTTGGTGTGGTGTATTGAGTAGAGTAATCTTTTATTTTTAGTTGGATCGGGCTTTATATTTAGGCATTAGTAGATATTTTTTTAAGTTTTAATATAAATGGGACACTTACTCAAAAGTGTCCCAAACATGTGTCCCTATAACCTAATTCTGTTGTAGTGATAGCCCAATTTCAAATTGACTTTCAAAAAGGAACCCCAGTGCATGACACGATGGTTTGCCGTGCTCCTTTTTTTTTCCCTTTTTTTTGCGGGTTCTATGCTACAATTTTTATATCCATTATCTTACACCAACTATTAGACTTAATTTGTCATCTTTTCGAAAGTTTGTGGTTCACCGGATTATATATATATATGGATTGCTCTCATATGTTTGTCCTAAGTATGGGTTTTTTTGGTACTTACTCTATTTCTACTATTATGTTCATTTGCTGTTACGGTCTTATTCTCAAGAATTAAAAAGTGGATTATCCTACATTTTTACATTGTAGTTCCTAGCCCGCAAAAGATGAGGAAAAAAATATGTGAGTTGTATCTCAGACATTACACATGTGCATATATTTGTTGACTCTATTCGAATTAATATACAAACATCTTGTTTGGTATATATTTTTTTAATTTATTCAAAACTATGTAATATTTAATAGATAAAAAGTGTGATCAATAATCTAAAATGGATATGTATCATATTCGATGTCTTAAGTCAATTTTTCATAGTAGGAAATTATATTTGAGTAATATTAGGTTACACCTCAAAAGTAAGTGTATACTTTACACACCATTCATCCTAGGGCTCTCTCACTCTCTATTTGTCTTATCAACTTTATTTTATTATATTTTATTTTTACTAAAACTTAATTTAGATTTTTGTAGATCCTAAGATAGAGAGATTATAAGATTTACACATATAAGTAGGTGTACAACCTACAGGTAGTATTTTTTATTACATCTTAGATGAAATATCCCATCCTACACACCAAATCAACAATGAATGTCAAACTATTACATAGCGTGAAAATTTAACTCTTTAATTAGCATTCAATTATATAATAATATTTTTTTATGTTGTACCTGTTATCATAAGATTCCGTATCAAGATTTTCAAAATGGGCCCAAGTACTGTGCTCCTTATCTTGATCCAACCACCCTATCTAATTAAGAGAAACAGAGAATAAATAAGAAGACACGTGGGAAGGAAACAGCTATATATATGCGCTGGTTGTCAGAGATTTTCAAGTCGGGATCGACGTCCCTTGGCATGTACCGAGAGCCGCTTTCCAGCTAGCTTGCATACAGCTTGCATATTTACAAAGCATTAATTAGTTATGTTATGGCCGAACAAATTTGTTGTTGACTCAATCTAAAACACAATACCCTGCGCTATAGATTTACTTATGGCTTACTTAATTTGAATGTATGAACATTTGTTATAGATTAACTTATTAGGGTTTACCTATGAGACTATTACAAGAAAATCACTTAAAGGCTGTCTTTGATATGAAATTGATCACACTTTTTATCTACCAAAAACTATAAGCTTCATTAATTAAAAAATTAATATGTTAATTAGATAAAATATTTATATATACAAACAGGCGATATAGTATTTATTATATTAAAAAGTATAACCAAATATTTAGTAAGTCATATTACATTCGGCTTTTAAACCATTTTTTAGAAGTAAAAATAATTCAAATCGATACAGCAAAATACTAGAACTTGTTCCCTTCAGGATATATACAATAGCTCTATTCTTGTTATGTGACTTTATCAACTCTTCATAAACATATGAGCCCAAAACTTCACTAAGAAGAAAAACTTTTTTTCACCCCTTCCCTTCAAATAGAATAGAGACAGTAAAATTAGAATTATAAGATTTAGTTGTGTATTCAAAAGAGTAGAAAAGCTCTTAATTTGTAGGGCACCACAAGCCTAAAAGTTACTGGAATTAAGTGGTGATAGGTTATAAAAGTTAGTGGTTAGGAGTTTATAAAAGTGAATGAATAATGGTTACGTAAAATTAAATAGCAAATTGAAAAGTTAGAGAAATATTTTGCCATAATTAAAAATGTAGGAAAGTAAAAATTGTAACACCATTGTGAAATATGAATAAAAAATTATTTTATTTTAATAACTAAATATCATAACAATTTGTATAGTAATGAATAAAAAGGAGAGTCATTCCAACAACCAAATGAGATAAAATATCCATAAATTTTTAAATATTTGAGGAAGTTTGTTACTCGTCCCCATAATTATTAGTCTCCCCCTAGAATAGGTATATAGGTAAATAAATATGATAACATTAATGACCACGTTTTAGGCGCCTTGATTTTATAGAAATAAATAAATTAAAAAATAAGAATAAAAAAGTGAAAGAATAAAAAAAATACAAATAAAAGCAACTAAAGAAAAAACAACAGTTGCTATAGTGAAAGCATTAAAATAAAAATATTTGAAAATATGCCTCGTAGTTCGAGCTAAAAATTACAACTAATTAAAATATGAGATCGAAAGCGTCACATACTTTATAATTTGAGAAAAAAATATAACTCATTAAATTTGAGGACTAAAGTGTCACACGTCTTATAGTTTTAGGATCAAAAGTATAATTTGTTCTTTTTATATTTTAATTTTATTACAAATAAAGATAGAGATTGAGCATCGATTGGTTTTGTTCAATCAGTAATTTTATTCACAAAAAAGAATATGTTAAGTTTTCTAATAAATTTTAATATTAGATTTGAGTCAATAAATGATACTTTTACTTTAAAATTTGAATGCTTCTTTTAGCTTTACAGATTTAGTTACTATGCTTTATGTAATTTTCATAACTAAATTTATTAAAATAAATAATTAAATTAAAGTTCATCATTTTTTCCTTTTATTTTTCAGTATACAATCTATATGTTTTAATTTTATAAATTAGATTAAAAAAATAAGTCAAACTTTATAGTCTAAATAAAAGAAAAAAATTAAAATAAAAAATTAAAAAAAAGGTCTACTTCTAGTGGGCCCCACACCCCAAACCCCGAAAAATTCTAGAATGCAACAGGTATATCAGTGCCGTGGCGCAACAAACCAATCAAATGTATCCTTTTAGGAATATATATCCCATCAAGATTGTAAAAAAATATTTTTATTGTACTTTTGTTTAAAAAGAAGGAATATGACTGACTTGTTATTGATGATGTGGTGCAAGTGTGACAGTGTAGAATTCCTCCCAAACCGCACCCGTCCCATTCCCCCTCTTTCTCCCGCTCCGCCCGCCACGTGGCCTCCAACTCTCAATTCATGATAATTAATTAATAGATAATTTAGGTGTGAGAAACCAATATGTATATTAATTCATGGAAGCTCCGGTACTGTTTATGCATATACTTGTTTTTTTGAATTAATTGCATTGATCCTCAATTTTTAGTTTATTAACAATCTCTTATTTTATGCAATCAGATCTTTATCCTTTAAAATTAATTTGCACTATTGGTCTCTAACCCATATGTATTCTTTTTTTGTATTTTGGTTAATTTTTCTGTCATATATATATAAACTTATCGTGTTAAGTCTAATCTGGTCATTTTTCTTCGGTCCTACAAACAACTTGACCTGTCACGCAATGCCCACTGCTTCTCTCACTACAACAGAATTAGGTTATAGGGACACATGTTTGGGACACTTTTGAAAAAAAAAAGAAAAATCAATTACCATCTTTTCTTCTCTCTTCACTCAATCCACTGAAATTATAGACGAAGAGCCTTTCCTGTCGTCCTCCTCCGCCACCGCAGCCAACGAGATAGAGTTTCGGCGATTGCTAAATGCTTAAATAAGTGTTGGTAAATTAGCAGCACTTTTTTAGGTTATAGCGACACTATTTAATTGTCACTATATACCTAGCGACCCCACATATAGCAACACTTTTTAAAAGTGTCGGTAATTTTAGCTAGCAGCACTTCTTTGACATGTACCTACATTTAAAAGTGTCGCTATAGACCGTTTTTGTTGTAGTGTCTTTAAACATCTGACATTCTTAGCATCGAGCTGGGTGTACCACCAAGCTCCGTAAAAAATTTTGAATAGTTGATTTCAAATTTCACTTGGTAATCTACATTGAAGATGAGGTGGCTTATTCCATCAAAAATAACAAAAATTTTAATTATTGAAACCAAAAAAAAATATAAAACCTAGAAATCTAATAGTAGAAAATAAAGAAACAGGGTTAAAAGACAAAAGCTTAAAAAGGGACAAAGTTATTAAGGGATACTATTAAAGCAACTAGCCTTTATCTTTTTAAGATAAAGATAGCATGCTACCCGCTTTATTCATTTAAAAAATAAAATTTAGCTACGAAAATTCAGACAATAGAGCCTCGAGAAAGTGAAAGGCGACAAATGAAAAAATAGAAATAAATAATATAGAGATTACACCACTAATTTGAAATATATCAGTTAGTACTGCAAACTTCAACCCAATCTCTCTCCACATCCCGAAGTCATCTAACAGCCGCTAAGGGGTTTGAAGATTGGTTCTTAAATATCATATTGTTTCATTCCCACTAAATTGTCCACCAACAAGCTACAACCGAAGCTAGCACCTTTGCTGTAGTTCCTTGGGTGCTGTCCCCAACAGAAGCTCCCTGACACCCCTAACCTCCACAACAAAGCATAGAATTTGTCTACCTTCTACAATGTTAATATCAAAAATCTGTTAAGTACGCATCCAACAAGCAGATGATCGATAGTTTTGACTTCAGTGCCACACATAACCCATTGTTGGTTCCCAGAGCAATTTCTTTTGAGAAGATTATCAACCATGAGTAGGAGTTTCTTAAAGGGCTAACCAAATAAAAAACTTAACTTTAGACAATATTTTCAGATCTCATACTTTCAACAGAAGAACATTTCGAACACTCTCATCACTGATCAACATGTACACTGATTTAATGGTGAAACACAGCCTCGAATTCTATCTCCAACAGATTTTGTCAGTCTTGTCTATGATGTAGAAATTTGAAAGTGTTGGTAGAAAATAATGGCCAAAAGAAAATGCTAAAATCATATAGATTTTTACATACCTCTTTCGCAGCGGAATATATTATGATTATCAGGATCTGATATTGTCTTGTTTTACGAACTCTTCTATCCGCTCGGAATCTGTCACGCACGTTATTTGTAACATATCGTATCCCCGACGAGTTGTACCGAACTTCCGTCAAATTGACCGAAGCGCCGTCGGACGAGTTAGAACGGTCCATTGTTCATTCCGAATGCTTTGGGGTGACTTGTGTAGGGTCTATGGACATGGGAGAGCAAACTGGAAAATTTTCAGCTCGAAAATTGCAAATGTTGCTCTCGGGGTCCGGACCCCGAGAGCGAAAATGGCCAAGGATGGCTGAGTCCTGTTTGGAGAGGGGGTTATGTGTAATTGTATGTGTGTGAGTGTGTATATATGGGAGGTTTAGGGTTTTGGCCTTATTTCCTCACACTCAACACCTAAGAGAAATCCCTTTCTCTCTCTAGGAACTTTTCTCTCTCTCTTCTTCTCTCTCACTAGGGTTGCTCCAAGAGAGGGTTTTGGGTGGAGAAGAAGCTTGCCTGGGTGGAAGCTAGCTTGTGCAAGAGGGCTTGGAGAAAAGCTTGGAACCTAAGGTGGGTTTTCATGACTCTAAGCTAGGGTTTAGTGGTAGTTCCTTCTGGTTTGTGTTTCTAGAGGATGTAGTGGTGGATTTGATCATGTTTCTCCATGATTTGAGGACTTTATTTGGAGAAGATGGTAAAACCTAGGGTTGTTTTAGGGTTTTGTGAATATGGAGATCTAAGCTAGATTTGATCTCTTGTAACCCTAATCGGCGGGTAGTCTGACGCGTTAGAAGACTCGGTTCGAAGTTCCGACAAGTCTACGCGACAGTATTGGGGAAAATCCCCATTTGGCTTCGTTTTGCCGTAGTTGGGAGAAATTGGCAGCTATAAATTCTGAAAGTTGGATCGTAGCTTCTTGGCATCCCTACAAGGTGGGTGGTGCTCTCCATCACTGAATTTCTCATTATGTCTTTGTCACCTCTTTGAGCATATATGTGCATAGTAAAAATCATGCATCTTAGGGTTATGTGACATGTAATGGTGATTGAGAATCAATTGTATGCTTCTAGGTAGAGAATATATGAATTAGGTAGGAGAACATATGAATTGATATATTGGACCATGTGTATTGGAACCCTATGAATGTGTGATATCGACATGGACTATGACAATAGTAAACAAATGTGACATTGACATTAGCAGGCATGATTGGCACCGAGAACAAGATATGCTAGGTAGGGTAAAACCTTAAGAGCATTGTGGCATTGTGGCATTGTGGTAAGAATAGCAAGTTTGGCTATACATCCTCAAATTGAGGATTGAATCATACTCACATTAGGTCTTGGCTTGAGGGCGGTAGCTCCCCTTCAAGCAGTGTGCTTCGGAGTTGTCACCACTGGGTGTAGCGGAATTCTCCCCAGAAGACGGTCCCTCGGGTTGCAGCGGTATTCTCCCCGATCGACAGGGATTTTGGTTGTAAGCTTTTGGGGTTAACCATGAGTTAACCGGGTTAATTGGGTGAAAGCCAAGGTAAATGGAAAAGCATGCATTATCATTATACTTGTGATTATATATTTGTTGACCCAGTTTTCTTGTAGGCATTGTAATAGTATTAGTTTGGTTTGCGATCTATCTATCCTTTTCTTACATATATCTGAATAGACCTAGTGAGTTAGTCGGCAGAGGCGGCGGCCGAATCCATTGGGAACTTCTTTTAGTTCTCACACCACTAACCCTGCAGATCCTAGCGCGAGCGGGGCGGTCGAGGATCGAGGCAAGGGTATTGCGCCGTAGATAGCGGCCACTGGAGTTTAGTCGTACCATGTATAGGTTCAACTTTTGTTATGTTGAACATTAATGTATAAATGATGTAATCCATATGTTTTGGTTGGATGTGTTAAATAATGTATATGTATGAAAATAAAAAAAATGAATGTAAAATAAGTGGTTAACTTGTATTTGGTTTAAATGTAATCAAATGACATGTATGGTTGTATGGTTGTATGAAGTAGCTTTAGAGCTTTCACTTGTTTGGTAGTTGTTGCTTGCCCTCACACAAACCGTGTATACTTGCATTCTCTTTGCTTGAATTGCTATTGTTATACATGTGTGGGTAGAGCCTTGGTCGGACAGGGAAGGTTCTGTCCGTTCGGCGTCTATAGACGTACCCGAATCGACCAAATTGGTGGTCGCGGGGCGTGACATTATTCTTTCTCGTTGCAATCCGGCTACTAGAGTCGATCGCCGCACACCGCCCAAATTCCTAGAGTTTTTGATGGTGCCCTAGAGCAAACCCAAGAGATAGAATTTCGTGGAGAGATTTTACTAATTTTTCTTGTGTCATGTATGTGGCCAATACCTCATATATTTATAGGCCATAAGAAAGATGTTAATCCTAATCCTATTCTAACTGTATCTCACATGGATAGAAATTTAAACAGATTAGGATATATTTATTAGATTTATTCTTTATCCCATGTGGACTAGAAATATTTCAGATAATTATAAATATTTATTTCTTATCCCATATGAATTAGAAATATTTTAGATAAGTCCCAATGTGGACGAATCCTAACAAAAAGTAACACCTTGAACTCTATAGTTTTGCTATCGCCCCTAGGCATTCCGACCCCGACTCCTCTCAGAATATTTCTCCTTTTCTAACTTAGAGAGGAGTACCACTCTTTGATTAAAACTTACTTCCGTGCTACTATGACATAAATATCGGGAAAGAGTGTTTTCAATGGAGCGTCACCACATCACCTATTATACCATAAATTGATGAATCCCCATCTTCCAGAGTAAAGCACATACTACTTTTAAATATTTTCTTAGTGGTTAGCACACTTTTTCACTATTGGGAAGGAGGTCTAAACATCCTTCCTTCTCCCAAAGGCTTTCACATGTTATGTATAAAGTTCTAATAAGGTTGTTGCATTGAAAGTCCCATTATGTGAATAAATGTCACCACCATTTAGACAGTAAAGCATTTGCACTCCCATCTAGAGGTGTATATTTTACACTCTCATAATTCAAAAATTTTAATCAAGAGAGGTTATCGTTCCCCAAAGTGCTCGAACAGACGCCCGCATTCTTCCATCGGGTGTTATCGTTCCCCGAAGTAAAATACATTTTCCCCTCGATCAAATTAGAAATTTCTTAGAACGTAGGTTGTATGCTATAGTATGGAGTGTATGGCTAGTATTGTTCAAAAATAAGGGGATAAACTTTAATTTACTTTCCTGTGTTATAGTATATTTTCATTTTGTCACTCCGTGTTTTAAAAACTTTTTCTTAATTATCTTATAATTTTATTTTTATTCCTCCAAAAGAGTATGCCATCAACTAGGATAGTAAAGCAACATTTAATTTTTTTAAAATCACACAGAGTACCCTGATTAATAATAAATAATTATAATTAAAAAACAACATGGTAGTTAAGTATAACACATTTTGAATCACGGAATGACAAATTGAAGACATGCAAAACCATAGGGTAATCAAGTCTAACTTTTTAAACTACAAGATGGCAAAATAAAAAAATGCGATATTCCGAGAGAGCAAGTTGAAGTTATCCAAAATAAAATTAACTTCTGCACGTTTAAATAATGGATCGATTCTTATTTCAAGCAAAGAACAAACTTAATTAATTAGGAGGAGATATTGCACTTGCCGTAGCATGCACTACGCAGGTGAACGTCTAAGAAAATTACATTAAATTGTCTTGCTTTACATTGATGATGAGCAATGAGAAGGCTATTCTTGATTTAACGCATAAATGAAAAACATAATTTCTTTCTTTCTTTATATTATCAGAAGTAAGTAATGAGATAAAATTGATAATTAAAATGCACTTTATTGGTTTACCTAGGCACATATATAAAAATGCAATGGTTTTCATTTGGAAATAGAAAATCAAGCTCTACAATCAATTATGTTATGTACTAAACCTTTTTAATTTTTAGCAATTAAGCATGAGACGGGTAGGGTATATATGACCATCATCCAAGAACAGAAAACCATTCAAGACTCCGCTAGCTAGCACCATTAAATGCCATTGACGCATTATTCTTTCAAAAAAGGGGCCTGCTAGCTGATGCCATTTGTTACGGCAGCGCACCTCTATTTGTTCTTTCAACTCGCTATGATGTATATAGATTTCCCAAGAGAGAGGAAGAAAATTAAACTAATTACACTGAGATGTTTGGCAGAAGCAAAAACTATTTTACTGGAGAAAGATATATATATATAT
>NC_033631.1:4493647-4530206 GCF_001540865.1 Ananas comosus | reverse complement strand
TATTCTTATATATATATATATATATATATATATATATATATATATATATATATATATATGGAGCCTGCTAATTAATTGGTCAAACTACTGAAAAAGTAATTTTTGCCGAATTAATTTTAGTTTGAAGAAAATAATTTTGAATAAAATTTTTAGAATGTTTGGCTCAATCTGATATAAAAGTAATTTTTTTGTATAATTTTGTAAAAATATTTGGTAAAAATAATAACTTTTCACTGAGTTTTATTTGAAAATTAAATTTATATTTTAATTTTTAAATTTAAATATAAAATATGAACAAACTATTAAATTTAATTTTCAATTTAAAATCTAAAATACCGTCCGTCTCTAGAGTAAGTGGCAAAAGGCTTAGTGGTTGATACCCGAGGTCCCAAGTTCGAAGCCTTGTTGATTCACATTTCTAGATAAGTTTATTTCGAAATGAAATAAATAAAGCGGGTAGCATGCTACCTATATCTCAAAAAAAAAAAAAAATTAAATCTAAATTTTAAATTTTAAACCCTAAACCTTTTCGACTTTTTTATTAAGTGTTGGAGAATCTCGTGCTCTCATGCATGCAGCAGCTATACTCGGCCAAGTTCATTAAAAACAGTCAAACTTAATTAATCCTAGTACCCATCACGAGTGTGTATATTATACTAAAAATAACTAATATCTGAATTAAAAAGCAATTTGAGGTAAAATAACTAAGTTAATTCTAACTAAATCTCATCAATTAACGTTATCTTTAATTGCATGTACGGATTTCACCCTCATAGATCTGAAAATCACCTTACGGTGCTATGAGTTGATTAGGCAGCGTCATTCTCCTCCTAGAAGCCGCTTCTCATTGGCAACTACCGGACACCACTATCTTATTTATGCCCATGTGTGCACAGCTTATGGGATAGAGCACTATATCTATCTCACTTAGCTTTATATTTCCGTCCTATCTCTAGTTAAGCTCAACCAATTCTCCATGCACGTGGTAGTGGAGAGCTCGAGAATCATCAAGCCTGCACACAATGCTGATCATATTCGTCCTCCACTTACGACCACTCAACACATTCCACTGAGTGTGTTCGACAAGGTGACCTTCGACACACACGTCGCCGTCATCTACGCATTTCGCCCGCCGACTCCTCCCAACTCCGTGATCGAGGAGGGGCTTGCAAAGGTGCTAGCAGAATATGGAGAGTACGCGGGTAGGTTCGGGGAGGACTCCGAAGGCAACCGAGTAATACTCCTCAGCGATGAAGGAGTGCGGTTCGTCGAGGCCTCTGTCGACACCACCCTCAGCAATGCTATGCCCTTCAAGCCCTCTCCTTCTCTGCTGGACTTTCATCCGAGTGCCGACGGTGTGGAGGAGCTGCTGTTGGTCCAACTCACGAGGTTCGCTTGCGGATCTCTGGTTCTAGGTTTCTCGCTACACCACGTTATCTCTGATGGCCATGCCACCAGCAACTTCTTGGTCTCGTGGGGCCGCGCATCACGCGGACTTTCCATCAATCCCCTCCCGCTGCACGACCGCACCTCGCTCTTTGTCCCCCGTCAGCCGCCGCAGCTCGAGTTTGAGCATCGTGGCGTGGAGTTCAAGAGCAAGAAGAGTAGAGACAGCAACACGGAGAACCCACTAAAGAATGAGGTGGTCATTCACAAGGCACACTTTACTAAGGAGTTCCTCTCCAAGCTCAAGGCCATGGCATCCGCGGGGAGAGACCAGCCATATACTACGTTCCAGTGCATGGTGGCTCATTTATGGAGGGTCGTGACGAAGGCGCGAGGCCTCAACGGTTGCGAGACCACCCACGTACGAATTGCCGTGGACGGACGCAGGAGGATGATCCCAGCTGTGCCTGATGGGTACTCAGGCAACCTAGTCCTTTGGGCCTTCCCTCGCGCCAACGTGCGGGAGCTGATGAAGAGGCCGCTCCAGTATGCTGCGGATCTCATCCGCACAGAAGTCGCCAAGGTGGAGGATAGCTATTTCAAGTCGTTTATAGACTTTTCGAGCTCTGGAGCGGCCGAGGAGGAGGGTCTGATGCCGACTGCTGATGCGGATGAGATGGTGCTGTGCCCTAACCTAGAGGTGGATTCCTGGACAAGGTTTCCCTTCTACGACCTGGATTTTGGCGGGGGTAGCCCGTACTACTTCGTACCCTCTTATCTTCCTGTGGAGGGGCTGCTTATACTCTTGCCATCCTTCATTGGAGACGGGAGCATTGATGCGTTTGTGCCCTTGTTCCATCATAACTTGGATTCCTTCAAGCTTTGTTGCTATTCCATGGACTAGTCCATCCTTCTTGCACACGTATGTTTAGTTACTCTCTCTCTCTCTCTCTCTCTCTCTCTCTCTCTCCTGTGATATTAACCTGACCAAATACTTTGCTACATGCAACAGGTTTACATAGATGTGCACGAATTTTGAAGAACTAGTGATGAGTCGTGAAGTGCAGGCGAAAGAAAGAAAAAAAATGGAATCTTGCAATGGTAGTCGCCCAATCAAAAACTTCTTGTGTGCCTAAAATGCATGTCTACGAGTGTCACCATTTGATGCTTTTTTTTTTTTTTTTTTTTTTTCCCTTTCCATTACTTTAGTTGTGCGTGAAAAATGAAAAATAAGAAATAATCAATTGTTAAACTCTATGCACTGGCTTTACTTAATTACATAGTCTATTTATTTGATGTCTCACTTAATTATGTGCGTGCGTGTGCGCAAACTTGTGATAGCTGTATAATAAATAAGAGAAATGTCGTTTGTATGAATTAAGCAATGTATATCTCACAACATTCTATTTCAGAGTTTAATTTTCTCTTTTGATTTTTTCGTACTTGAAAAAAAATAGAGAATAATAAAACTGATATGGAAAAATTATTCTGCCTGTTGATGATAATATTCCGAGAGATATATCAAAAGGTTATTTAACAAGTCACATTGCTCATAATTAACTGACGTAAATAATATATAATGTAATGACATCCACTGGCATTATAACAATACGGATTTCTGAAACCCATTTAGAATTAGATAATATTATTATAGATTATGATGGCCTAGCTCCGGCCCAAAAATTTTTTGCATTCAATATAACTTCTAGGTATAATTAGATTTTTTTTTTTTTTTTTGAGAGATAGGTAGCACGCTACCCGCTTCGAAATAAACTTAGCTGTAAATGTAAATCAATTAGGATTCGAACTTGGGTCTCGGGTACCAACCACCAAGCCCTTTGCCACTTGCTCTAGGAACGGTCGGTATAATTAGATTATATTATACAATAAATTACAGATTTGTTTACTTTCTATACTGTAGTACTATTTTCTCAAAGGCACCAGTACTTCATGTAATATCTGAGATATTTGTAATTTAAGGAATTTAAAATTTAAATTTTAAATTCGAATTTCAAATCGAAATTCTCTTTCGCTCTCTCTCCTATATATCTATCTATATTATATTATATATAAAAAAAGCACGTATTTCAAATTTCGGTCTGTCGACAGACCCATGTTTTGGCAGGAAAAGAAAAATGATTCCTCTTTCCTTACGTAAAATAAATAACGTAATAAACAAACTTTTAATTTTTCTTTATCTCTAAAATAGAAAAAAAAATATACTTGTCCAAATTTTTGCCAACCGAAGATATCTACTATGAATCATTATTTTAATTCGAAATTTGTTTAGTTTCTTTAAATCTCTGAAATAGAAAAAAATTCATACTTATTCAAAATTTTGCCAGAATATCTACTGTAAATCTATATTTCAATTCAAAATTTAAAATTAATTTAAAATTTTAAATTTGGAACAGTCAACATATTACAACGAAAATAATTTAAAAGATACATTGGTTGATAATTTGTAAGTTATATTTTTGAATTAATATGATGTACAAATTTATGATAAATTTGTAAAAAAATATCTCAAATAAGAATGGGCGGTTATGATCAATTTATTAAAAAAAATATTTATATTCATCCATAAATTTAATTCTACGAACGGTTATGATCATTGGTTAAAAATATTTAAAATAAAAATGAACGGTTATGATCAATTTGTTAAAAAATAGCACTTCTGATAATTTGTAAGTTATATTTTTGAATTAATATGATGTACAAATTTATGATCAATTTGTAAAAAAATATCTCAAATAAGAATGGGCGGTTATGATCAATTTATTAAAAAAAATATTTATATTCATCCATAAATTCAATTCTACGAACGGTTATGATCATTGGTTAAAAATATTTAAAATAAAAATGAACGGTTATGATCAATTTGTTAAAAAATAGCACTTCTATTTATCTATTTTATATTAAAATTTAAATTTGAGTTTAAATCGTGAATTAAATTTAATTTCTAATTTTTGATAACAAATCTATCCATCTATTTTATATTAAAATTTAAATTTGATTAGGGGTGGAACTGGGCCAGGGCCTAAACAAGGCCTGGCCTGTTGGGACATGTTTGGGCTGGGCTTTGGGTTTTGAAAATATTACTTTGGGTTCAGGCCGGGCGTAAAAATTAAGACTCGAAAAAATTTTGGGCCTATTTAGGCATATCCAAGCCCGGCCTGAGTTCGACCCAAAGCCCGAAATATTGATTACCAATATATATATATATAGAGTTGAGCTAAAATACTATCGGTAGCAAACTGGCTCCGTTGCCACCCATTTATTTTCGATGATGGAGCATCCAAATCGATGGTCCGCACTGTTGAATATGATCTATACCTCTTGAATATTTAAAAATCAAATTTCATACTTTTCGATATTGTTCTCTTGTTAATCAAGTGGGCGTAAAAATGAACGGCCGAAAATGAATATCCTCTAAAAAGTGATGATAGGAATTTTGTAATTAAGATTGAGAGTATAGATTTTATTCTAAATAGTTTAAAGAATTTTCTAACCAAAAATCAATTGATTTGAATAGCTTTACACCCTTAAACGAGAAAATGCCTCATATCTACCATTAAAATTATAAATTTTGAAACCCTTTGATCATTAGGTCATTGATGTCGAAATGATTTGAAATTTGGTTTCTAGATACTTTAAGTGGTATAGCTAGATCATGTTCAACGGTGCCGATCGTCAATTTAAAGGCTCCATCATCGAAAACAAATGGATGGCAACGGAGCCAGTTTGCTACTGATAGCATTCCAGCTCAACTCTATATATATATTATAAATATATAAATATTATTTATATATAAGATATAATATTATATATATTATATATATATATAATATAAATTATTATTATTTTATATATAATTTATCATAAAAGGAATAAATTAATATAGTTCTATAATGTTATTAATGATACTATTTAAACATTAATAAGAGGATATATATATATTAAACAAAATATTTAGTTCTATATTAGATATATAAATAGTATTATTATTTGAATAATAGCTAATTAATTATACAAATACTTGGTAATACAATGTATCTATTATCTAATACAGCTGTACATAACTTACTAAATACAATATTTATTTTAAAATTTTTTTTAAAAATTAAATTAGGACCTTCCTATCACAATATTACTATATATCTTAGTTTTAGTTATCTTTTTTTTTTTTGCGTTACACATTTATTGATGGAGATAAATATTGGTAGATAGTTAATAATATTACTATTGATGTTAATACTAATTTCTTGATTGTGATAAAAACCGCAATAAAAATATGATTTTTTTTCTTTAATTTTATACAATTAAAGCATTATGTCTGTATAATTAAATGCATAAAATGGGCCCCACGAACCCATGGTATTGGGTTTGGTTTGGCTCGGGCTCGGGCTTTAATTTTTAAAAATAATTAGGTAAAGACCCGACCCGAAGCCCAAATTTCTTTTGGTCAGGCTTTGGCATAATATTCCAACCCAAGATTCGGCCCAGTGTCCACCCTAAATTTATTATATAGATATTTTCTAAATAAAATTAACATTATAAATTACAAAATATTTTATCTAATTTTGAATAAATTATGATTTACAAATTTTATGATTTAAATAAATTAAAATAATATTATGGCATTTGCACGTTATGCATAATGCTATATATATATAGTATATATATATATATAGTATCAATATATATATAATAGGCCATGGCTACTATACGATTTATGAGTTACTTGGAGCCTCGTACTATAAGTTGTTTTCCAATGTATAGAGGTCTCCAAATCGATGATCCACTCGTTAAATATTGACTAAGTATTGAAACTTTCTATGAAAATGTAAATTCGTAAATTTTCGAAATCATAATAAAGTCCAGTTCAAGTGTTCTAAAATTGAAACGGTTTCACAATCGACGACGTCTCTAAAAAATGATGATCGAGTCCTTGCAATTCAAATCGAGTATTTGATCTTTTACTATAGTAGTTATAGAATTTTTCTTATCAAAAATCAACAAATTCGATTTATACACGTTAAACTAGCAAGTATCCCATACGGCCGTTAAAATTGTCAAATTTTGTGACATCTTGATCAGTCTAAGGAAATATTTGAAAAATTATAAAATTTAATTTCTAGAAGTTTTAAATACTGTAAATAATGTTTAACGGTGTGGATCGTCAATTCGGAAGCTCTATCATCGAAAACAACTTATGAGTACGAGGGCGATCGTACTCATAATAGTATAGTAGCCGGACCCTATATATATATATATATATGTGTGTGTGTGTGTGTGTGTGTGTGTGTGTGTGTGTGTGAGAGAGAGAGAGAAAAAGGGGAGATCGGATTTTCACGAATCCACGACCAAATCACGTGAAACAAAAATGTGATCACGAGGGCCAGAAGTGCTGAATGCGCCAAAGTCCGTTCGTAAATCTGATCGATGAATTTACCGCAATTGCTCGATAACCAAGGAGTAAAATTGGGAAAATTCGAATTCCGAAAAATCCCCCAATATTTTATGCTTCGAATTGCGTAAAATTGCGCATAGGGTTGCCGTTCTGCATTTTACGCGTGCTGTGAGGGTTTTGGCTAGGAATTTGGAGTTTTTTAGGGCTTTTCTGCAAAAATGTCACATGAGGACTTAAACCCATTTTGGGCTCTTCTCCTCCGTCTCTCTAAACCCTAGCGTATTTCGCTCTACCCCTACCACAACCACCCTCTTTTGTGACGCCCCGACTTCCCAGGGGGTCACCCATCCTAGGACTACTCCCGTCCTAGCACGCTTAACTCTCTTAACCTCTTGAGCCTTGCCACCGCCCAAAATGCTTAAGCCGGGTTAAGAGTTTAGCCCTATTATATCATATATATAGGACTATCTGGGGTCTCACAATCTCCCATCCTTTAAGCCCTAACGTCCTCGTCAGGCTCAGACTTATAAGTATCAGGCGATGTGAGACTCGTCTCGCTAGCCCGTCATCCTGACCCTGGCTCAGCCGAGACTCATTTCACACTTCCGGTTGGTAATTGGCTCTGATACCATCTGTGACGCCTCGACTTCCCAGGGAGTCACCCATCCTAGGACTACTCCCGTCCTAGTACGCTTAACTCTCTTAACCTCTTGGGCCTTGCCACCATCCAAAATGCTTAAGCCGAGTTAAGAGTTTAGCCATATTATATCATATATATAGGACTATCTGGGGTCTCACATCTTTACCTTCCCACCCCTGTGCCGTGCGCCGCCACCCTAGTAGAGACTGCCGCCGGCCACTGAGAACCCCTATTCAACTCTCTCTCTTTCTCTCTCTCCCTCACACACACACATTTTCCTTTCCCCCTTTCCTTCTCTCCTTGTTCTTGGAGCCCCAGCACAGAGGAAGGCCCGAGCCACTCTTCCTCGACCTTTCCATTTGCCCTCGTGCTCCGGCCAACTTCCCCGATGTCCCTATGCTCCACCGGCACCGCCGCGGCCACGGGATCTCCTCTTTAGCCACTTGGGGCAAAGAGGAGCTCATCTCCACAAATCCACGATCGCCACCGTCGCCGCCGCCGACCCTCCCCGCTAACTCCTGCGGCCTTAGGAGGTCTGCTGCCGACGACATAGACCTCCTTCGGCCGCCGCCGACTCCACTTGGCTCTCCCTAGCTTGACTGCAATTTGTGCTGGCCGAGCTTCTCCAGCTACCGCCGCCATGCCGTTCCCTACCACCAGCCATGGGGAGCACTGTGCTCCCTTCCCCCTCCGCTGCCGACCTTAGCCGAAGCGTGTGCCGGCAGGCCATAGGGAGCTGGCAGGAGAGCCCTAAGCCCGCAGTCCCTTGAGCTAGATCTCAAATATGGGCCTCTCGCTATTCTTGGCAGTCTGACGCTCCTCTATCTTTTCGAAGGCAAGCACGCCAAACCCCTCGACTTGCTAAATGTTGTGCCCACCTCCGTTGCTATCGTGACGCTCCGTCGCGGAGATTCGGCTCCCTCGCTCCCGGAGCCCTTTGTGCATTGAACTTGACAAGGCTCCACAGAGCTCCTCGGCTATCATGCACGCTCTAGACAGTGAGCACGGTGTCCAGTACATTGAGACCTGTCAGCCGGTGCCCTCGCTCCGTCCCGAAAGTGTGCAGTTTTCGGTAACGGCCCTAAATGTCGCAACTGTCCCGCCCCGATGCCGCTACCAATTTGGTCCGGTTCGGGCGCGTCGAACAGACGCCGAACGGACAGCACCTCTCCTGTCCGCCCAAGGCTAAACAACCAGATCATGTACAAACAAGCGCCCAGGAATGCTTAGATGACATACATGATCCAACATAGCACACACAAGTGCAATCCATCTAAGAGCAAGAACCACAAGTAATATACTAGTGTATAAAGAGAGATAGTCTAACTATTACATTCATTCAATGGCTACATCGTTTGATTGCATTACATTTTCCATCCACCAAAATGTAAATACATATTTTCCTCAAAATACAAGTAGCTCTCCCATATCTATCCAAACATCATCTAGTACACGAGGGTACTCTAATGCATAAAGGAAAAGCTACCAACTAAACTCACTTAGGGCGCTATGCCCTTACCGCGGTCCTCGCTTGACTCGCCTCTGTGTGTACCTGTACCCCAAAACCACACGGGGTGAGAACTATATAAATATAGTTCCCAGTGGGTTCGGCCGCCGACGCCGCCGGTTTTCCCACTAGGTCTAAGCTGGCACAGATAGAGAGATAGATAGATATACAAAGATAAACTGCAACTACTCTATCATGCCACCAATGATAATAATGCATGCAACAACTACTATCATGCTAGTATCATGTCATGAGTATATAAAGGTGCATAGTAATGTAAACTACAACATACACTATGTCTACTCAAGGTAATAATGCAAGTCTACTATGCATTTCATGTTTCTTACCCAATTCACTTGGTTAACCCGAAGGTTAAACCCTCGACTCACTCTCAATCTCATAGGTGAGGAGAAACTGCACTCGCACACCGAGACCGTCTGCGGGACAACTACGTCTGCCCCTAGTGAAGTACTCCGGAGACTCGTGCCTCGGTGGAGCGACCACCGACAAGCAAAAACAGACTAGTGAGTATGATCCAATCCTCACAAGAGGATACCCTGTCTACTAGGGTCAATGTGCCTCTGCTGCACAATCATGATATATAATCAATGTTGGGACTTCTACTATCCCTAGGTTCATGTCAAATTTACTACACTAGACTCGATGCCACTCGTTCGATCATTGTAGTAAGTTTTCTACTAATTGACATGCCACTCGTTCAAGTTTAGTGTCTCTACTACACTAGTTCAATGCCTCTCTACTAGGCTATGTCCAAGTTCGGCTCTTTATGCCGCTATAGGATTCTATGCCATAAGACCCAATCCTCATGCTACCCTAGTCTAGGTGTTCAACTCATAAGTACACTACTAAGAAGCATGCAAGGAAAAAGGAAATATACATTTATTAATCCTATAATGCAATATGATCAACACATATGTAACTTAGACATAAAAAGAAACCCGGATGTTCCGGAACGACACCCCCCACCTTTTGCGTATAAGGAGGCTCTAGAAGTGCGCTTCGGCGTCCTTTACGACGAAGCCTCGGTCTTCTTGGTCCAAATGATGCTCAATCGGCCTTATTTTGCCGATAGCTCTTGACCCGCTCGACGAATCGAAATTCCGACTTCGCCCCCGCGTTTAGGCACCTACCAATTAGGTTTACAAGGCCTCAAATGAGATCAATCCCATACTTTACCGAAAAACCCTATTTTGGTGCCCTAGGGTTAGCATCAAGCTAAACCCATCTCAAAACCCTAGATTCTAGCTCTAATCCTTCCATTCATGGTGCTAGGGATCCATTTGATCCCATCCAAAGAGCTAAAACCCAAAAACCCCAAATCTCACAAGCTAGGGTTAGAAGCTTACCTCTAGGTTAGCTTAAAAGAGAGAAGAGAGGATGAGGGAGAAGTCCAAAAGCCTCCTTTTGTTGATCTCCTTCTTCTTCTCCTTCCCTTTCTTCCTTCTTTCCTTCTCCTTTCTTCTTCTTCTTCTTTTCTCCTTCTTTTCTAGAGAGAGAAAGCAAGAGAGTGTGAGGGAGGGAGAGAGAGTGAACTGAGAGAGAGTGAGAGGGAGAGAGGGACTAATAAGCCCTCTAATGTAACAATATCCAGCTGGCCCCCTCCACTTTTCACTCTGTGCGCAGCCCTCACTGGGCGTTCTGCGCGCGGAGGGACCGGTCTCCCCGACTTGGGACCGGTCCCCGAGAGCTTCAGCTCGGGTCACGCGTTCGGGTACCGGTCTCTCCCAGAGAGACCGGTCCTCGGGAGACCGGTTCCTTCCTGAGAGACCGGTTCCCGAGAACTGGGACTTCAGGACTTAGCCAATTTTTGGCTTTTCGCGCTGGGATCACGTTCGGGAACCGGTCCCTCACTGCCAGGGACCGGTTGCCTCAAGCAACCCCCGCAACACCAGCCGATGGGACCGGTCTCTCCCTGCCAGGGACCGGTCCCCGAGAGCAGTTTTGCTCCAGTGCAGATTTCGCACTATTCGCTCTCGTGGACTCGTTTTCAATGCACTTTTGGTGATTTTAATATCTTTGGTTTTTCCAAAGTACACCAACACGACCCTTGGTCGATTCGGGATGAAGTCAAATCCTCGTATTTCGAGAATTCACTTCCTCACATCCTCCCCTCCTAAAAAGGAGTTTCGTCCTCGAAACGAATTCAATACCCAATTACTCATACCTTATTGCATTTCCTCAAAGAGATGAGGATAATGCACTTTCATCGTCTCCTCGAGTTCCCACGTGGCCTCACGATCGTCGTGACCGGTCCAACGAATCTTCACATAGGGAATCTCGCGATTTCTCAATTTTCGCACCTCTCGAGCAATGATCATCGCCGGGAACTCTTCGTAGCTCAAATCTTCCTGTAGATCCGGCGGTTCATAGTACATCACGTGCTCGGGGTCGTGGACATACTTACGAAGGTTAGAAACATGGAATACGTTATGCACCCCCGCGAGCTTCGGCGGTAATGCAAGTCGGTACGCTACCGCTCCAACACGTTCTAACACTTCGAATGGCCCGATATATCGGGGACTTAGCTTTCCCCGCACTCCGAAGCGTTTCACACCTCTCATAGGTGAAACCTTCAAGAAAACGCGGTCGCCTACCGCGAATTCCAAGTCTCTACGGCGTTTGTCCGAATAGCTCTTTTGTCTTGACTGTGCCGTAAGTAGTCTTTCGCGAGCAAGACGGACCTTCTCTTCCGCCTCCCGCAATACGTCTAGGCCCACCGTCGCAGGCTCACCTACATCACTCCAACATATAGGAGATCGGCACTTCCGTCCGTATAGGACCTCAAACGGCGCCATCCCAATGCTAGCCTGATAACTATTATTGTAGGCGAACTCGGCCATCCTCAAATGGTCTGCCCAACTACCCTTGTAGTCAATGACACACGCCCGCAACATATCCTCCAGAATCTGTATAGTCCTCTCTGACTGCCCATCTGTCTGAGGATGAAACGCGGTGCTGAAATCGAGCCGTGTGCCCAGTGTTTCTTGCAGACTCTTCCAGAAGTGCGAAGTAAAACGGGGGTCTCGATCTGACACGATCGACTTCGGAACCCCGTGCAACCTCACAACTTCATCCAAGTACACCTGTGCTAACTTGTCGCCCGACCAGGTGGTGTGAATCGGTAGAAAGTGTGCCGATTTGGTCATACGATCCACAATCACCCAGATCGCGTCATGGCCACCCGTCGAACGGGGCAATCCGACCACGAAATCCATCGCGATATTCTCCCATTTCCAAACGAGAATAGGTAGACTTTGGAGTTTTCCGGCTGGAAATCGACGTTCGGCCTTCACTTGCTGGCACACTAAGCACTGTGCCACATAGCGCCTGATGTCAGCTTTCATCCCCGGCCACCAGTACTGCATCTTCAGATCACGGTACATCTTGGTGCCGCCCGGGTGAATACTATAAGGAGTCCGATGCGCTTCTTGTAAAATTACTTTCCGGACCTCCTCGTTTTCCGGTACACACTATCGGTTTCGAAACCGAAGCGCACCCTCAGCGTCTATACTGAAATCACCGCCACGTCCACTCTCGGTGTCCCGCCGCACCTTTTGGAGATTGGGGTCTACAGATTGCAAACTCTTAATCTGCTCCAACAAGGTCGGTTGGACAACGAGAGCCATAAGCATAGGCGGGGTTTCCGGAGCTACTACTTCGAGATCCATACGTTCCATCTCTTTCCACAGTGGCTCTTGACGTGTGACCAACATAGCCAGATTCTCCACCGACTTCCTGCTAAGCGCGTCGGCCACCACGTTTGCTTTTCCGGGGTGGTATAGGATTGTAACATCGAAATCCTTTAGCAATTCTAACCACCGCCGTTGCCGCATATTAAGCTCCTTCTGCGTGAAAAGGTACTTCAGGCTTTTGTGGTCCGTATATATTTCACATCGCGCGCCATACAAGTAGTGCCTCCATAACTTGAGTGCAAACACTACCGCGGCTAACTCTAGGTCGTGGACAGGGTAATTCTTCTCATAGCTTTTTAGCTGACGGGACGCATAAGCGATCACCTTCCCGCCCTGCATCAGAACACACCCTAAGCCCGATTGTGACGCGTCGCTATACACCACAAAGTCTTCATCTTGCACCGGTAAGGCGAGCACCGGAGTCGAAGTTAATCTATCCTTCAACTCTTGAAAACTCCAGTCGCACTCGTCATTCCAAATAAACTTGGTGCCTTTCCGAGTTAGACGAGTAAGTGGTCCCACGATTTTCGAGAATCCCTCAACAAACCGTCTATAATAACCCGCTAAACCCACGAAGCTTCGAACTTCCGTGACGTTAGTTGGGCGAGGCCAATCCTTGATCGCCTCCACTTTCCTCGGGTCAACAGATACTCCGCCCTCGGAAATGGCACGCCCAAGAAATGCAACCTCACGGAGCCAAAAGTCGCATTTCTTAAACTTAGCATACAGCTTCTCCTCCCGAAGGACTTGAAGTACCAATCTCAAATGCTCGGCATGTTCCTCGTCATTACGAGAATAGATCAGGATGTCGTCTATGAAGGCCACGACAAATTGATCCAAGTACTCCTTGAAGACACGGTTCATTAGGTCCATGAACGCTGCCGGGGCATTAGTGAGCCCAAACGGCATGACCGTGAATTCATAGTGTCCATACCGCGTACGAAACGCGGTTTTTTGCACATCTTCCGGCTTAATCTTGAGTTGATGATAACCGGACTGTAGGTCAATCTTTGAATAAACCCGAGACCCTTGCAACTGGTCAAATAGGTCGTCGATCCTTGGTAACGGGTACTTGTTCTTGATCGTGACCTTATTCAACTCGCGATAGTCTACGCAGAGTCGAAACGATCCGTCCTTCTTTCGCACGAACAGTACCGGGGCTCCCCACGGCGATACACTCGGCCGTATAAACCCTTTTTCAAGGAGATCCAACAACTGAGCCCGCAATTCCTTCAATTCCGCTGGCGCCATCCGATACGGAGCCTTCGAGATAGGCGCGGTTCCTGGAACCAAGTCTATCACGAACTCGATCTTCCGGTCTGGCGGCATTCAGAGTAATTCTGCGGGAAATACATCCGAAAATTCCCGAACCACAGATAGCTCTTCGAGCGTAGGAGTCGTCCTGTCGACTTCTACAACGGTCGCCAAGTAGGCCACACAGCCGCTGTTAACCAGCTTCCTTGCCCTCGTCGCTGTCACTATAGCGGCGAAGCGCGACCTTCTACAGGCCCGATAGGTGAATTCCTCTTGGCCCGGCTCTCGAAACGTTATTACTTTACTTCTGCAGTGAATAGTCGCATAGTACTTTGAGAGCCAATCCATTCCTAGAATGACGTCGAAGTCTTTCAACTTCTTGAATACCAGCATACGGATGGGCATTATCCAGTCGCCCAACCGCACTAGACAAGACGAACACTCCATCCGGACTAGAAAGTCACGTCCGGGGCCCGACACCCTCCAAGTGCTATTACTCTCTTGTAGTTTTATGTCATGCATGCGTGCAAATGACCTACTGATGAATGAATGCGTAGCACCTGTATCAAACATGGCCCTGGAGCGAACTCCGTCAACTAAAACCATACCTGCGAGTACATGGCGATCCTCCGCTTCGGCAGGTTCCTCGGCTTGAGTTTGGGCGGCGAACACCCGCCCACTCGGAGCCGATCTCGTCGCCTCGGGTTGGCGTGGTACCATCGCACGTCCAGCCGATGACGCAGCAGGAGGAACTCCTCCATAATGCGCAGGAGTCGCGGGAGCCGACGCGACCGAAGGGGCAGGCGAAGCCCTCATTGGACAGTGGCGGCTGATATGGGCCGCCTGTCCACACGTGAAGCACTTCCCTTCTCGTTGATCACATGTCCTTGGCTCGTGGTTCCCACCACAAATTGTGCATCGCTGCGGTCCGCGGCCTCTAAACTGCGTTCGCGGGTACTTCGGGGGCTTCCTTGACTTGGTCTGAGCTCCCGAGCTACTCTGGGCCCACTTCTTGCCACCGTCCTTCTCGGACGCTTCTCGCTCCTCCCGGATGTGAGCGTTTCCTTGATCCGCCCACAACGCCCTGTCGAGCACCTCTGCGAAGGTAGTGAGCTTCAGTATATGCACCGCCCGGTATATGTCAGCCCGGAGCCCTCGCTCGAACCAGTCGGCTCGATCCCTGTCATCCCGCACTACGTCGGGGACACAGTCAATGATGTGAGAGAACTCCCGCTCATATTTCGCTACCGTGCGGCCACCTTGCTTCAACTTTCAAAACTGCTCCTGGAGTTTCTTCTTCTCACTATCGGGGAAGTAATTAACATAGAACAATCCCCGAAACTCCTCCCACGTCAACGGCGGAAGGTCGGAAGCTCGGTTTCTCTTAATTCGCTTCCACCAAACCTTCGCCGTTCGCTCCAGACAATGAGTGGCGAGGTAGACCTTGTCCCTCTCTAAGGTGTAGAGATCCTCAAACATGGTCTCCATCGAGTCCACCCACGACTCGACCATCCACGGCTCGACCTTCTCTCCCTCGAAGGTCGGTGGATTGAACCTTCGAAACTTCTCGAGAGTCGCAAGTACGCGCTCCCTCTCCGCCTCAAATGCCATCGCATCGGGTGTCGTGGAACCCGACGCCGCCGGAGGAACGCTCGCCGGCGGAGGACGTGCCGCCACCGGAACTGCCGCAATGCCCTCACCCTCAGCCGCCATAGGCGCGCGAGCTGGAGGTGGGGGCGGACCACGGCCCTCAGTCGCAGCTGCAGTTGCTGCAGCAAAATGCCGCTCCATAAGCCCCTGGAGCTGCTCGAACCGACTCTCTTGGCGCTGC
Source organism: Ananas comosus (assembly GCF_001540865.1). Taxonomy (NCBI): domain Eukaryota; kingdom Viridiplantae; phylum Streptophyta; class Magnoliopsida; order Poales; family Bromeliaceae; genus Ananas; species Ananas comosus. The sequence continues at coordinate 4,514,462 of NC_033631.1, read as the reverse complement.
ACAATGCCGGTTAATGCCGACACTTGCGCCCGTAACTCCTGTACTTCACTAGATCCAGCTTCCTCGGGCACCTCAGGAGGTGGTATCGGAGCGGACCTTCGTACGTAGCGTCTTGGGGACATTATCTCCTGCAACGCAACAATTGGGTTAGCCACTTAACCCACTTAACTCCATCGCATACACTATATTACGCGACTCAACTCCGCCCTCAGCGGAGGTACACTTACACTAGTGTATTAGTCCTAACTCTTAGCGTCGTGTTGTCAGCCGCCAACACAAACTCCTCGAGCTCAGAACTAACACCGCTCAGATCTACCTCTAGCCACACTAGAGATCTATACTCTATCCGACCCAATCGGATTCTTCCTCAACCGATTTAGGTTTACGTTTCTCTCACGTACCTATACAACCCTAGGGTTCACCGTCCTAAGGTCTCTTAGGTCCTCCTCAACCTCCTAAAAAGGAGTGTTCGTCCTCGACACGAATTCATTAACTCATACTCATCTGCATTTCCGTAAAAAGATGAGGATAATGTACTTTCATCGTCTCCTCGAGTTCACACGTGGCCTCACGATACGTCGTACGCGTCCAACGAATTTCACATAGGAATCTCGGCGGTTTCTTATTGTCCGCACCTCCTCGTGCACCATGATCATACGCCGGGAACTCTCGAGCATCAAATCTTCCTGTGATCGGCGGTTCAATAGTAAATTCACGTGCTCCGGTCGCGTTGGACATACTTAACGCAATGGTTAGAAACATGGAATACGTTATGCAGCCCGCCGAGCTTCGGCGGTAAATGCAAAGTCGGTACTACCGCCAATAGTTCTAACACTTTCGAATGCCGATATACGGGGCTTAAGCTTTCCCCCACTCCGAAGCGTTCACACTCTCAAGGTGAAACCGTTCAGAAAACGCGGTCGCCTACCGCGAATTCAAGTCTCTAGACTGCGTTTGCCGAATGCTCTTTGTCTTACTGTGCTGCGTAATGCAGGCGCTCTCGCCGAGCAACGACGGACCTTCTCTTCCGCCCCCGCAATACGTCTGGGCCCACTGTCGCAGGCTCACCTACATCACTCCAACATATAAGCGGAGAATCTGCACTTCCGTACGTATAGAGTCAAACGGCGCCATCACAATCTAAGCTTGATAACTGTTATTGTAGCGAACCTCGCCATACTCAATGTCTGCCAACAACACCACCCTTGTAGTATGCAACGATCTCCGCAAAGTATCCTCCAGAATCATGTATAGTCCTCTCTGACTGCCATCTGTCTAGGGATGAAAACGGGTGCTGAAATCGGCCGTGTGCGCGAGTGTTCTTTGAGGCTCTTTCCAGAAGTGCGAAGAAATCGGCGGGTCCGATCTGACACTGATCGACTTCGCAACCCCGTGCACACCTGCACAACTTCATCCAGTATCCTAGTCTACTTGTCACTCCGACAGGTGGTGTGAAATCGGTAGAAATGTGTGCTTGGTCATTACGTCCACAATCACTCAAGATCCGTCATGCCACCCGTCGAACGGGCAATCGAACCACAAAGTCCATCGCGATATTCTCCACCATTCCACACGGGAATAGGTAGAACTTTGGAATTTTCCCGCTGAAAATCGCGTTCAGCCTTCACTTGCTGCTACCTAAGTATCACTGCGCCACATAGCGCCCAATGTCCACTTCATGCCCGCACTCAGTCCTGCACTTTTAGATCACGTAAATCTTGTGCCCCGGTGAAATACATACGAGGAGTCCAATTCGCTTCTTGAAAAATTACTTTCCGACCTCCTCGTTTTCCGTACCATGCATCGTTTCGAAACCGAAGCGCAACCCAGCGTGCTACATGAAATCACGCACGTCCACATCTCGATGTCCGCCGCTTTGCGATTGGGTCTGGCAGATTGAAACATCTTAATGCTGCTCCCAACAAGGTCGGTTTGACAACGAGATGCCATAAATCCGCATAGGCGGGGTTTCCCGGAGCTACTACTGTCGAGATCCAATACGTTCCATCTTCTCCACATGCTCTGACGTGTGACCAACATTAACTGCCGATTTACCACTGACTTCCTGCAAGCGCGGTTCGCCACCACGTTTGCTTTTCCCGCGGGTGTATACAGGATTTGTAACATCGAAATCCTTTAGCAACTCTATACACCGCCCGTTGGCCGCATTGAGCATCCTTTTGCGTAAAAAGGCGTACTGCAGGCTTTGTGGTCCGTATATATTTCGCATCGCAGCGCTCATACAAGTAGTGCCCTCCATAACTTGAGAGCAAATCACTAACCGCGGTAAACTCTAGGTCGTTGGACAGGGTAATTCTTCTCATAGCTTTTTAGCTGACGAGGGACGCATACGATAACCTTCCCGCGCGCCTGCAATCTAGAACACACCCTACAGCCCGATTAGTGACGCGTCGCTATATAACCGCACAAGTCTCATCTTGCACCGGTAATGCGACACCGGGGTCGAAGTTTAATCTATCCTTCAAAACTCTTGAAAACTCCGGTCGGCACTCGGTCATTACCAAATGACTTGAGTGCCATTCCGAGTCAGACGAGTAATGGACGCCCACGATTCTTCGAGACATCCCTCAGCGAACCGTCTATAATAACCGCTACAACCACGTAAGCTTCGCCATTCCGTGACGTTAGTTGGGCGAGCCGAATCCTTGATCGGCTCCACTTTCCTCAAGTCAACAGATACTTCCGCCTTTGGAAATGACATGGCCCAATGAAATGCAGACCTCTCGGAGCCAAAGTCGCATTTCTTAAACTTAGCATACAGCTTCTCCTCCCGAATGACCTATGAACACGATTCTTCAATTCTGCGCATGTTATTCCTCGTCGCTACGAGAATAATCAGATGTTCGTCTATGAAACGACAAATCGATCCAAGTATCCTTGAAGACACGTTCATTAAGGTCCATGAACCTGCTTGGGCAATTCGTGACCCAAAATGGCAATGACCGTGAACTCATAGTGTCCATACCGGCTACGAAACGCGTCCTTTTGAAACGTCTTTCTCGGCTTGATCTTGCAGCTGGTGAATTCAGCCGGACTGTAGTCAAAGTCTTTCGAATAAACCGGTGATCCTTGCAATTGATCAAAAACAAATACTCAATCCCCCGTAAAGCTTACCTCTAGGTTAGCTTAAAAGAGAGAAGAGAGGATGAGGGAGAAGTCCAAAAGCTTCCTTTGTTGATCTCCTTCTTCTTCTCCTTCCCTTTCTTCTTTCTTTCCTTCTCCTTTCTTCCTTCTTTCCTTCTCCTTTCTTTTCTAGAGAGAGAAAGCAAGAGAGTGTGTGAGGGAGAGAGGGAAATGAGGGCTGAGGGAGAGAGAGGGGTCCCCCATGCCTCATATTGTAATAATATCCCAATAAGCCCCTCACCTTTTCACTCTGCACACTGCCCTTACTGGGCGTTCTGCGCGCGGAGGGACCGGTCTCCCCGACTTGGGACCGGTCCCCGAGAGCTTCAGCCCGGGTCACGCGTTCGGGTATCGGTCTCTCCCAGAGAGACCGGTCCTCGGGAGACCGGTTCCTTCCTGAGAGACCGATTCCCGAGAGTTGGGACTTCAGGACTTAGCCAATTTTTGGCTTTTCGCGCTGGGATCACGTTCGGGAACCGGTCCCTCACTGCCAGGGACCGGTTGCCTCAAGCAACCCCCGCAACACCAGCCGATGGGACCGGTCTCTCCCTGCCAGGGACCGGTCCCCGAGAGCAATTTTGCTCAAGTGCAGATTTCGCACTATTTGCTCTCGTGGACTCGTTTTCGATGCACTATCGGTGATTTTAATATCTTTGGTTTTTCCAAAGTACACCAACACGACCTTTGGTCGATTCGGGATGAAGTCAAATCCTCGTATTTCGAGAATTCACTTCCTCACACTAAACATTGCTATTTTTTTATATAAAGTTGCAATTAGTTGGTCCCATTAGGGGCCTTTATGTAATTAGGGCTTTGTGTGTCACACCCCGAGATAGCCACTTTGGTTGGTCCGAGCGCGCTCACAGATCGCCGAACGGACAGAGCCTCCCTTGTCCGTCCAAGGCTCAACAAAACATGTACATTGAATTTCACATAGGAAATACAACATGATACAGTTCTGCATAAGGGCATCACACAAGAGCAAGAATGTAAACCTAATTATTACATGTTAAGGATTTTCTAGGTTGGCGGATTTTGTAAAGTCGAATGAAGTCTTGAAGAGTTGATCGCGGAGGTTTGAAGAGAAGATTCACTTTGAAGAATCAAAGACTCATTCGGAAAGCTCAGCACCTCAGGTATGGATGTTAGATCGTTTGTGGTATGTTTAAATACTTAAATATATGTTTAGAAAACTTGGATTGCGGTAGAAAAACTCAAACTGAGGTTTTCAATGTGCTGGGACCGGTCCCTTGAGATGAAAGACCGGTTCCCAACAGTCCTCTCTGCATGAAATTCCAAGGCAACTGGTCTCCTGATCTGAGGGACCGGTCTCCAGGGCGTGGCAACCAGTCTCTGTCACAAGAGAAGTGTAACATACCGAACTTATAAAATTATGAAGTTACGGTGTACGTTTAAATGGTTCCGGTGAGGTTGCGGTGGAATGTAACATACCGGATTTTAAATATAAAAATGAAAATAAATAAAAATAGTATGAGATACTGTTTTTATTGGATTTAGAGAAGTGAAATATAGGTTGGGAATGACCTGTACTGAAATCGGAGCGAAAACAGGAGATTTAGAATTTTCTGTTGGAAATGGGACAGATAAATTAGCAGAAAATACACAGTCTCAGAAAATTATGAAAATTGGCGGGGATGTCAGAAATATTTTAATGAGGCTAGACTTAAAGTTTCATATTTTTCTGACACCCGTAGAGTGAGAAATAAAATCCGAAAGCTATCTGATAAAGATTACAATTCGGTACAGTTTTCAGTGACCAAATGGGGTCGAAACTGAAATATTAAAATTTCTTTGGACTTATTAAGTAAAACCGAACATGCCTGTCAAATTTGAGCTCAATCGGACATTCAGAAGGGCTCTAACGAAATTTATCAGATTTCAAGCTGCCCGTAATGAATAGTGTACAATTAAGGGGCAAAATGGTAAAAAGGGCGAAGCGACAAAGTTCACATCTTCGAGAAGCGGTGCGATTGTGCTACGGAGTTTAGGTAAAGGTACTAAAATGCTGCAGCGGAGCCGGGAGGGCCGCCTGGGCTTCGGATTTGCAGGCAAAGAAATTATTGAAGCGTTGCCGAGCAGCCTAACGGCTTGGCAGAAGCGGTTGCGCAAAGCAATGGATCGTTAATCCAAATGCCTACCAGTTTAATCTAGTTTGGGCGTATAAAACTTTTAATCGTAAAACCTGGGATCCAAAGTGGATAATGTTCTTTAGTAATTTAACTAGGCACTAAATTCGTTGTTAGTAGATAAATCGTAGTATCCTAAGGTGATTTAGGTAAATATTCCATAAAATTGGTTGGTAATTTCTAGATGGTAATTTCCGATCGTTTTCGAATGGAGAGTTCGAACGGGAGTTCCACCTCTTCTACTACTACTTCTGCTACTTAGGAGAGAATCGAAGTTAGAGGTGGTTTTAGGAGAAGAAACCCTCTCTAAATCTCTCTCTTTCTCTCCGAAGAGAGAAGAGGAAGGTACGCACACACCCACACAGCACCCACGCCAAACCCCGACGATGCCGACTCGTTCCTCTTCTTCTTTTCCCTAAATTAGGNGAAGAGAGACATTGGCAGATTTGTGGCTCAGTGTTTGACTTGCCAACAGGTGAAGGCCGAGCATCAGATGCCTGCTGGCAAGCTTCAAAGTCTGCCAGTGCCCGAGTGGAAGTGGGAGTACATCACTATGGATTTTGTCGTTGGATTACCTAGAGCGCAGGGTGGCTACGACGCGATTTGGGTGATAGTGGACAGACTGACCAAGTCCGCTCACTTACTACCGGTTCAGACTACCTGGTCCAGAGAGAGACTCGCACAGCTATACTTGGATGAGATAGTTAGGCTGCACGGCGTGCCAGTGTCGATTATATCAGATAGAGACCCGAGGTTTGTATCACATTTCTTGTAATATACTGAATCTTGAGCCTCTTGGTAAGTTCGAGGGTTGGATCGGCTTTTGGAACTGGTCTACGACTTTTGCAAGACTATTGAAAGGTTTTGACAAGTTACTGAAATAAGAAAGTAATGGCAATTGAAAAATTGCATCGTAAATGCATTATCAATTGCAATGCTTCGAAATTGGTCAATTGCGAAGTTCGAATGCGGGAAATGGTATATGAAACTACCCTACATATTCTAAAGGGCTTAGACAAGTTTTTGGACAAGTTAGAGGGTGATTGGAAAGCTAAAAGCAAGAAAGTGCATTGCTTTGGCGAAATCAGCATTTTTCTGCTTGCTGTACCGGTACAGCCATATCGTGTACCGGTACACAGTGGCAGATACGTGGCAGTAGGGATGTTTTGGTAATTTCACATCTTGATCCCTATCTACTTGACCCAGCACGACTCCAGGAGCTCTGTGGAGGTTGTTAGAGATCAGAGGAGTGTTCTTCCATCTTCTTTTCTCTCTCTCTCTAGGGTTTTTCTCTCTCTACGTCGAAATCGCGGATTTCGCTCGTTTTCGTCGCCGCGCTTGTTCTTCGTTGTTTACGAGCGTCGCAGAGCTTACGTGGACGTGTGGGAGTGTGTTTTGGAAGGCTTTTCGCAGCTCTGGACCAGCAATTCACTGGTTGGAAGCTTGAGAAGGTAAACGACTCGATTTTTCCGTTATCGGCGTTCTATTCGTCGATTTGATTATTGATTTTGAGTTTTGCTTCCAACTGACTTAAACTGAGAATTCAGCTATTAAATATGAGTTAATTAGCTGTGAATGAACCTCCTTAGACCTGGGATAAGCTACTTTAAAGCTTATTAGAGATGTTCCGCTATTTATGAAGTTATGTCGGACTATACGCGGATTAATCGAGCGAATTGATGCAGTTTGAGCTTTTATCTTCCCAGCAGGTTTGCGAATCACAGTAAGCTCTTTTGGTAACCTGGGAGGCTAGTTTAGAAGGTATTCTACCCTGAGGTAAGCAAGAATTTCAGTTAGAGGGCTGAAATTGCAGGAATTCGACTAGTATAGCTTATAAGCGACTATAATGACGTTGTTTTGGTATTGTTCGCAGCAAGACGGTATTTGACTCTTGGACTGTCTTTGACTGGCATTGGAGGGCCTTTTGGGAAACTTAATTTGAGGTATTAACTGAACCCAAAATAGGGATTCAAGTTATTACTTTGTACTAAGTGCAAATTGTACCGAAATTGGACATTTCGGCCGTAGTTTTGATACGCTTTTCGTGTTTCGTTTTCAGCAGCGTCGAGGCTTCATTGAGCAGGGTTCGTGACTCCTTTTGGCTGGATTGAGCTTGGTGATAGGTGGGTCGGACCTTCCCGAAATGGGTGAATTTTCCTCTATGTCTCCTTTGACATCTGAGTTGAAGTTATTCCATATGCATGTGAATATTTATATAGTTCCGGGCATTGCGACATGCATTGATGTGTAGATCATATCGGATATGATAGCATCGGTAAATGGTAATTACAGACTTATGACTTGTCCATTCTACATGGTTACCTGTTAAGTACTATGGATTCATGACACTAGCAGCTGACATATGCAATTTTGGCTTGTTGTTATCCACGAGGATAGAATGGTAAGTTTGTGAATGGACTAATTAGTTCTGTTGAACAACAAAGAGATGGATGCATTTAGGAATGAGCTATGCAATGGTATGTATAATTGCTATACTCTGAAAGATCAGGTAAAGGCCTTTGTTTGGCATATGCATTTCTAATTGTAGAATGAATGGCATAGAGATCATGTGAAGAGTGTTTTATCGCTTGTTTTACTTGCTTGCATTACCTTGTTAGTTTCTACTTTCACATGATAGCCTTGTATTATGGTATATGTTCTAGTAAGTAACGAGACTTTCATATGATGGCATAACTTGAATGATTATTCAACTGAATATAATCTAGTAAATAACTAGATTTGGATATGATAACGTACTTGTATAGTCAAGTAGAGATTTATATTGGACTACAGGATATGTGCCATGAGTCTATGAATTATGAATAGAACCTTAGTAAACCACTTTCCTTATGTGTAAGGAGTGGTGAGAGATGGTGAGTGACTGACCAGGTATAGCCGGATAGAATCACTAGTGTGATGTAAAGCTTTAACTTGTTAAGTTATCGTAACGACTGAAAGAATCTTGTCAACAAGTTGTTGATAGTGACTTATGATTGGGTACTACAGTGCCGACCTTGGGTCGAGTTGAGATTCCATGTCAGAGACATGATGCTGTTGAGATATTTGTACCCTGGACTATAGCTAGCATGCCATTATGCTCTTTCGTACATGCTTGCGGGGGTCGCGCCCCCCCAAGCCCCGCGTTCCGGAGTGGCTTGAGTTGAGATTCCATGTCAGGGACATGATGTTGTTGTGAGACTGGTACTTTGGACTACGGCTTGCATGCCATTGTGCGCGTTTGCACACGCTTGCGGGGTCGCTCCCCCCCAAGCCAGCACTCCCGAACAGCTTAGCGACAGATGCTCGCAAATGTACGAAGTGAGCGCCGAAATGGAATGCCGTGGGGGAGGCTCATTCCTCGAGTGGGGATGTTGACTACCACGGGGCCATTAGGCACGGCGCAGCTCGAACTTACCTTGTGTAAGTCTGTTAGAAATTGGGTTAGGTCAAGTACTTTAATCTTAGCTGGACATAGTAGTAAAGTACTTTATGTCTTTGGTTAAGTGAACTTATTGATGAACATACTAGAAAGTTGACATCTAAAGTGAGCTTAGTGATGAACAACTTAGAAGTTGACATCATGATTGGTTAGCAACATAATGAATGACATTATGTCTCTTTCTTGCTATGGAACAAGGTAATTACATGATATCATCTGTAATTTCAGTAAAGTGAGTTATCTTGCATACATTCTGATATATGTTTGGTTAAATGGTCAAGTAATATGATTGATAGAATCTATCATGATAACTGATACCTGCAATCTATTGTTATTTATTTATAGTTGAGCGAATAGCATGAGTAGTTTATTTCCATATCTGTTGCATATAGTTGCTTATTGTATTATCTGCATTTACTTGCTTATTTATTGCTACCTACTCATGCCACAGTTGACCTAGTGGTGTACTTCGCCACTCTCGGCGGCTTACCCACTGGGAACTATTGTTTAATAGTTCTCACGCCCTCTTTGTTGTTGTTTTCACAGAGCCTTCCACCGCGGGAAAGGCTAGGGTTTTTGGCGAGGGGTCTGCGACTAGCTAGAGCCTTTTTGGACGTGTACTAGACGATCTCCACCAGTTTATGTAGTTTCGTACAGAGATGTAACTTACATTGTTGTAAATTGTACTATTTTCTTATTTACTGTATTAAGGTTTTGGATTGTATAAGTTTAAACTTTTAAGTCGTGCTCTGATTACCTGGTTAGAATTATATGCTTTTACTATATGGTTTGTAGACGCCTTGTGTGTAGACGCCTTGTGTATACTTGTGTTGTGGTGTACACGGCGGGTCTGTGCACGCGACCGGATATGCTTTCGCTGGTACCCGGGCGTGACATTTCTGGAGGAGTTTGCAGGAAGCCTTGGGTACACAGCTGCATTTTAGCACGGCGTTCCACCCACAGACAGATGGTCAGTCAGAGCGAACCATACAGACTCTAGAGGACATGCTGAGGGCATGCGTCCTGGATTTTGGAGGAGGGTGGTATCGACATGTGAGACTGGTTGAGTTTGCGTACAACAACAGCTATCAAACGAGCATTCAGATGGCTCCGTTTGAGGCGTTGTATGGACGCAGATGTTGATCCCCCCTGTTTTGGAGTGATGTGGGTGAGCGGAGGACACTTGGACCGTAGATTTTACTTGAGGCTGAGGAGAAGGTTAGAGTCGTTCGACGACACCTTTTGACAGCTCAGAGCCGACAGAGGAGCTACGCCGATACCAGGAGACGAGACTTAGAGTTACAGGTTGGAGATCATGTTTTTCTCAAAGTCTCGCCGTCCAGAGGGATACGCCGTTTTGGAGTACGTGGAAAGCTTAGTCCACGATTTGTTGGTCCTTTCGAGGTATTGGAGCGTATCGAACCGGTGGCTTACAGGATAGCTTTACCCCCGCGACTTGCTGGCATCCATGATGTTTTCCACGTCTCAGCATTGAGGAGATATGTTTTCGATCCCTCTCACGTGATTGACTTCACTCCACTTGAGATTGGCGAGGATCTGAGATACGAGGAGCGACCGTTGCGGATTCTTGCTCGTGAGATGAAAGAATTGCGCAACCGGGTCATCCCGTATGTGAAAGTGCAGTGGAGCCATCACGAGGAGCGGGAGGCGACCTGGGAGCCTGAGACGGTGATCAGGGAAGCCTATCCCTATCTGTTTGATGCCTGAGTAGAGGTACGTTTCAGTTTCGTGGACGAAACTTTTGTAGAGGGGGAGGATGTGAGATCCCTGGTGTTCTGTTGTGGAGGCTTGTCGACAGCTCTGGAGAGTGTCGGGACAAGTCCGAGTCGCGTTGGCGTCAAATAGACGTAAAACGGACTCCGTGCGACGCGAGGGCAGCTTATCGCGATGAATTCTGCGAAGCAGCAGCATTTTCTGCTTGCTGTACTGGTACAAGCAGAGTGGCTGTACCGGTACAACCATCGCGCAGAGGCTTAGCAGCTCTCGGGTTGGCTCTTGTACCGGTACAAGAGCCCGTGTACCGGTACAAGAGGGTAGGTAGAGGGTTAATTTAGTAATTCTCTCCCTCGTTTGTATCACCACTCCACCTACCTCTTTATACAGACGTAGAGAGCTTGAGAGGGAGTTTTATTGCTGCTCCTTTTTCCCCTCTCCCTCTCTAGCTTGGTTCGACCGTGGAGGAGTTCGGTTGGAGCTCGGATTCGACACCGACGTCGCGCCGCGAAGCCGTTCGGGGATACGGTTGGGATCATAGCGCTGCGAGGAAGCTAGGCGAGGGTGCGTTTTCGCCGTTCTCGGCGCCATGTCGCTGACCGATTAGCCGTTGAGGTGAGCGTTCCGTTGCGTTGCATCAAGTATTGACATTTCGAGCTAGGTGCTGTTTGCTGATTCCCATCGTCGACCGTTAGTTTTTCAGCTCGTTCTCGACGTAGGAGCATCAGATTGTGACCGGACTTGGTTCGTTGGATTCGGGACTTCAAGAGGAATCCACGAAGCCCTTACTTGCTGGATTCGGTGAAGGTTAGCTTGGTCGAATCTCCGTTGTACCTCACTGCTGTAATTTCTAGACTGAATTGGTGAATTTTGTTACATAGAGCTCGAGATTAGGCGATTTCTGTACTCGGCGGGTTCCGGGTAATCCAGCAGGTTGCTCTTCACCAGTGGGAGTCCTTAGCTGCTAGAGATTAGCGTTTGAGGTGGGTTACATCGGTTTCTACTCCTAAGTTCATATTCGTCGGCATGTATAATCATCGACCTTTGGATACTTTATTCTAGCTCGAATTCATGGATTATATGATAGAATGCAAATCTGAATTTGGAGCATGTGGTAATAAATTAAGTAGATTATATATGTTGGACTTGGAAACTGAATTAGGAGAAAACCTGCGATTTGGACCTGTCACTTGACTAAACTGCCTGATTTAGCTTTAGGAGCCGTAGTAAATTGTACTATCGAAGTATCTTCGAGACGAGTACTCCAGGTAGTTTAGAATACATTTACGCTCGTGCTGGTATGCCGAGTGGATTTTTACAGGGTCGCTCAGGTTGTTCCGGACTGTTGGGTGCCGTCAGAATTGACGGTGGACCCGTATCGCCTTTTTGGCGTCAGATTGTGCCGAGGGCACGTTACCTGTTGGTTGTTAGACCAGTTTGAGTCGATTTCTTGACTTTGGCTAGTTGGAGCCTGATTGAGCTCGACAGAGATACGCTGCATACTCGGTTGGGTAGCGCCCACGAGTGCCACTCCGGAGTCAGGCTTGTGCTTTCGCGTTGGTGTCGCTCATGCCAGTTGGACTTGCTCTCCACGGACCAGTTAGTGTGGATAGAGCTTGATAGTCGCAACGGGGCAGGGACGGGTGTATTCACAGTCCAGGGGACGGGTATACTTACAGTCACGATTGGATTAGGTCAGATTTGAAATGTCCTACAGTTGGTTAGTGTAGAGCATGATAGTGTAGTGATTGATAGCGGTAGAGTGTACTTCCTGCTTTTCCTACTATTCTTGCTCCCTTCTGTAGACTTAGTGGGTGACCGATGTTGTTTTGGGCGGTACCCACTGAGGACTACTTGTTTTTACAGTAGTTCTCACGCCCAGTTGTTACCTATGTTTCTGCAGAGCCACAGGTTCCGGCTGCTGCACCGTCCGTGGACCAGGATCGAGGCAAGGGCGTCACGAGTTAGTGCCCTACCCGACGTGCTGAGCTAGAGGTGCCCCTACTGCAGGTAGATGTTTTGTTTCGAGTTTATGTACATAGTTGACTTAACTCGCTAGTGCGAGTAGCTCTGTATTTTGGTTTTGGACTATGTATATGAAACTCAGTTTGTTTAGCTTTTGTTTTCTCTAGCAGCTCTCTACTACTGTTCGTAGTAGTGTTTGATTTACAGGTACAGCTGTCGCTTCGTATATATTGAAAATTTCTTTGTATACGGCGGATTTGTCGGCGTGCCCAGGGAACGAGACAACCGGGGCGTGACAGATTAAGTTGGTATCAGAGCCTTGCTATAGGTCGTTGGGATCTAGGAAACCTAAGTTTGGCAAACCTTAGGAAAGTAAGACGCGAGAGGCGTAATTTTATTGCGAAAGTCAATGATTATCTGTTCTAACTCCTCCTAGAGTGGGGTGAGTGATTGAAGGAGTTCCTGTTTTGGCCTGAGAAATTATGTTGGCTGCAGACGACATAATTTTGGAGGAAAACAGGGACCGCCTTCTAGACTTTCGTTGATTGGGTCGAGAGTGTTGCGTTGTATCTGACCCCGATTTGTTCCTTTCAGCTATGTATCGTCGCCGAGGTCGACCGTCGTTGCGAGAGCGTGCCCAGTTGGTGCGGGATCGTGCGGCACCCCCGGATCTGAGTGCACAGCTGGCTGCCCTGACTGAGGTGACGAGGCAGCAGGGGGAGTTGTTGCAGAGGTTGTGTGAGAGGATATCTCAGTCACCGAGTTCAGCACCGAGTGTACCAGAGCAGACTGTTCTACCACCAACTACTCCAGTGACCGTACCAGCTGCAGCAGTTCCTCCGTCGGCAGCAGTTCCAGTAGCTCCAGTTGCGTCGGCTAGGGGGGCAGTACCGTTGACTGAGGCCGAGCAGGAGCGGTGGACGGAGAGGTTAGCTCGTTTTCGGCGATTTGACCCACCGATCTTCGATGGTAGCGGCACTGAGGCCTGGGTTGTTGAGGGATGGGTCAGTGCGATGGAGAGGTTATTTAAGGATCTGTTCGTTCCGGAGGGGGAGCAGGTACCACTGGGAGTACACTGTTTGTCAGGTGATGCACGTGACTGGTGGAGGAGAGCGAGGCGAGATCAGGGACTGGTGGCGGCGCAGCTGAGTTGGGATGAGTTCTGTAGAATACTGTATGGGATGTATTTTCCCAACAGCATGAAACAGAAAATTGAGTAGGACTTGAAGAGGATCCAGCAGGGCGAGCGGACAGTTTAGGAGTATGTTTGGGAGTTTACTAGACTCCTGAACTGTGTTCCGTTTGTAGCCAGAGATGAGGCACATATGGTCTATTTGTTCGAGCAGGGTTTGAGACCTGATCTATTCAGGTTCGTTAGGGCGCAGAGGTCGAGGACTTTGGATGCGTCCATTGAGCAGGCATTATGGGAAGAGAGATGAGAGGTATCGCTGCGGGAGAGGACTCAGGGGCCGGGACAGAGTCAGGATAGGAAGCGCCCAGCTCCAGACGACGGAGGCCAGTCGAGTAGCAGACGTCCGCCGAGGCCTCCACGATCGCGTTCTCAGGGTCGTGGGTTCTCGGGACGTTAGCGATCAAGGGACTCTCGTCAAAGGGGACAGCCAGAGAGGACGCCGCAGTGTGTGATCTGTGGAGGACCACACTGGCCCAGACAGTGCGAGCAGAGGGAGGGCCGGTGTTACGGATGTGGTCAGCCGGGACACATGAGGGCAGCCTGTCCCCGAGCAGCATCTCCAGCACCATCATCAACTTCGGCTCCACCAGCACCTCAGCAGTCATTCAGAGCAGCACCGAGTTACCGCCAGGAGGATAGGTCGTACGTGCCGCGACAGGGTGAGCGACGACAGCAGGCTCCGAGTGGCAGAGTCTATGCAGCTCAGGTGGAGGACTCTACAGCAGCCAACCGAGTGGTGGCAGGTATCACTTTGATTTTCGGCATTCGTACTCGTACTCTTTTTGATACTGGAGCCTCGCATTCTTTTGTTAGCGGAGCATTTGCATTGTTGCATGGTCTAGAGTTAGGGGCATTGTCACAGGCACGAGAGGTGCAGATCCCGGACCATGTTTTACAGGTTGCAGAGTGTTGTTGGTCGTGTCCGGTGCAGCTGGACTCGTGGGTCATGCCCGCAGACCTGTTGGTGCTAGGGCAGCTGCAGGATTTCGACGTTGTGCTCGGTATGGATTTGCTGGCGCGGTACTATGCTACGATTGATTGCGGAGCGAGGACAGTGACGTTCCGTGAGCCAGGCCAGGAGGAGTTCACTTACAGAGGCTGCAGGAGCACGTTGTTTGCCACCTGGATATCTTCGGCGAGGGTTCGACAGATGCTGAGTAGTGGATGTGTCGCTTTCCTAGCGACTGTTGTGCAGGTACCTACGGTGGCGCCGAGACTGGAGGACATCCCAGTAGTCCGCGAGTTTCCGGATGTGTTTCCCCCCGAGTTGACGACGTTGCCGCCGGAGAGGGAGATTGAGTTTGTGATTGATGTAGTCCCTGGAACTGCACCAATCTCAAAGGTACCTTATCGGATGGCGCCGGCAGAGCTGAGAGAGCTAAAGACACAGCTTCAGGATTTGATGGATAGAGGGTTTGTGAGACCCAGTGTATCGCCTTGGGGAGCACCAGTACTATTTGTAAAGAAGAAGGATGGTTCACTCAGGTTATGTGTGGATTACCGGGAGCTGAATAAAGTGACCATCAAGAATAAGTATCCCTTGCCGCGTATTGATGATTTATTTGATCAGCTGCAGGGATCTCATGTCTTCTCGAAGATTGATCTTCAGTCAGGTTACCACCAGCTGAGGGTGAGGGCCGAGGATGTTCCCAAGACGGCTTTTCGGACTCGGTATGGGCATTATGAGTTCACGGTGATGCCTTTTGGAATGACGAATGCCCCTACCGTATTCATGGATTTGATGAACAGAGTGTTCAAGCCATTCTTGGATAGATTTGTGGTAGTCTTCATCGATGATATCCTGATATACTCCCGGAGTGATGCTGAGCATGAGGAGCACTTGAGGATTGTACTACAGCTTCTGCGAGAGAAGAAGCTGTATGCCAAGTTGAAAAAGTGCGAGTTCTGGCTACGGGAGGTTGCTTTCTTGGGCCACGTGATTTCAGCCGAGGGTGTAGCAGTGGACCCGAAGAAGATTGAGGCTATTCGAGATTGGCCTAGACCGACGACGGTGACTGAGGTACGGAGTTTCTTGGGACTGGCAGGATATTACCGTCTGTTTGTGGAAGGCTTTGCGAAGCTTTCCACACCCCTCACGCGCTTGACGCGAAAGGGGATTCGTTTTGTCTGGAGCGACGACTGTCAGAGGAGCTTTGACGAGTTGAGACTGAGGTTGACGTCGGCTCCTATCCTTGCCCTTCCGGTGATGGGGGAAGGATTTGTGATCTACAGTGATGCATCGCACAGTGAATTTGGTTGCGTGCTGATGCAGCATGGTAGGGTGATTGCTTATGCTTCACGGCAATTAAAGGATTATGAGAAGAATTACCCTACGCATGACTTGGAGCTTGCCGCAGTGGTATTTACTTTGAAGCTCTGGCGGCATTACTTGTACGGCGAGCATTGCGAGATCTTCACCGATCATAAAAGTCTCAAGTATCTGTTCACACAGAGGGAGCTGAACCTGAGGCAGCGCCGGTGGTTGGAGTTACTGAAGGACTATGACATTAGTATTCAGTATCATCCCAGCAGGGCGAATGTGGTGGCAGATGCGTTGAGCAGGAAATCAGTGCAGAGCCTGAGTTTGAGGATGACTGAGCAGAGACCCCTACTCGAGAAGCTACAGCGGCTGGGACTCGAGATAGTACCCCCTGGGTCTACGGCGAGGCTGACATCTCTTGTGTTGCAGCCCACTCTGTTGGATAGGATCCGCGAGAAACAGAGTGGAGATCCGTATTTGTTGAGGATTAGAGAGCAGCTAGACAGGGGGCAGGCTGAGGGATTTGCTTTGGACAGTGCGGGAGTACTTAGGTACAGGGACCGACTGTGTGTGCCTGTGGATCCTGAGATTCGAGCGGACATTCTGAGAGAGGCTCATTGTTCCCCTTATACGGTTCACCCTGGAGGAACCAAGATGTATAAGGATCTTAAGGCACGGTTCTGGTGGCCTGGAATGAAGAGAGACATTGGCAGATTTGTGGCTCAGTGTTTGACTTGCCAACAGGTGAAGGCCGAGCATCAGATGCCTGCTGGCAAGCTTCAAAGTCTGCCAGTGCCCGAGTGGAAGTGGGAGTACATCACTATGGATTTTGTCGTTGGATTACCTAGAGCGCAGGGTGGCTACGACGCGATTTGGGTGATAGTGGACAGACTGACCAAGTCCGCTCACTTACTACCGGTTCAGACTACCTGGTCCAGAGAGAGACTCGCACAGCTATACTTGGATGAGATAGTTAGGCTGCACGGCGTGCCAGTGTCGATTATATCAGATAGAGACCCGAGGTTTGTATCACATTTCTTGTAATATACTGAATCTTGAGCCTCTTGGTAAGTTCGAGGGTTGGATCGGCTTTTGGAACTGGTCTACGACTTTTGCAAGACTATTGAAAGGTTTTGACAAGTTACTGAAATAAGAAAGTAATGGCAATTGAAAAATTGCATCGTAAATGCATTATCAATTGCAATGCTTCGAAATTGGTCAATTGCGAAGTTCGAATGCGGGAAATGGTATATGAAACTACCCTACATATTCTAAAGGGCTTAGACAAGTTTTTGGACAAGTTAGAGGGTGATTGGAAAGCTAAAAGCAAGAAAGTGCATTGCTTTGGCGAAATCAGCATTTTTCTGCTTGCTGTACCGGTACAGCCATATCGTGTACCGGTACACAGTGGCAGATACGTGGCAGTAGGGATGTTTTGGTAATTTCACATCTTGATCCCTATCTACTTGACCCAGCACGACTCCAGGAGCTCTGTGGAGGTTGTTAGAGATCAGAGGAGTGTTCTTCCATCTTCTTTTCTCTCTCTCTCTAGGGTTTTTCTCTCTCTACGTCGAAATCGCGGATTTCGCTCGTTTTCGTCGCCGCGCTTGTTCTTCGTTGTTTACGAGCGTCGCAGAGCTTACGTGGACGTGTGGGAGTGTGTTTTGGAAGGCTTTTCGCAGCTCTGGACCAGCAATTCACTGGTTGGAAGCTTGAGAAGGTAAACGACTCGATTTTTCCGTTATCGGCGTTCTATTCGTCGATTTGATTATTGATTTTGAGTTTTGCTTCCAACTGACTTAAACTGAGAATTCAGCTATTAAATATGAGTTAATTAGCTGTGAATGAACCTCCTTAGACCTGGGATAAGCTACTTTAAAGCTTATTAGAGATGTTCCGCTATTTATGAAGTTATGTCGGACTATACGCGGATTAATCGAGCGAATTGATGCAGTTTGAGCTTTTATCTTCCCAGCAGGTTTGCGAATCACAGTAAGCTCTTTTGGTAACCTGGGAGGCTAGTTTAGAAGGTATTCTACCCTGAGGTAAGCAAGAATTTCAGTTAGAGGGCTGAAATTGCAGGAATTCGACTAGTATAGCTTATAAGCGACTATAATGACGTTGTTTTGGTATTGTTCGCAGCAAGACGGTATTTGACTCTTGGACTGTCTTTGACTGGCATTGGAGGGCCTTTTGGGAAACTTAATTTGAGGTATTAACTGAACCCAAAATAGGGATTCAAGTTATTACTTTGTACTAAGTGCAAATTGTACCGAAATTGGACATTTCGGCCGTAGTTTTGATACGCTTTTCGTGTTTCGTTTTCAGCAGCGTCGAGGCTTCATTGAGCAGGGTTCGTGACTCCTTTTGGCTGGATTGAGCTTGGTGATAGGTGGGTCGGACCTTCCCGAAATGGGTGAATTTTCCTCTATGTCTCCTTTGACATCTGAGTTGAAGTTATTCCATATGCATGTGAATATTTATATAGTTCCGGGCATTGCGACATGCATTGATGTGTAGATCATATCGGATATGATAGCATCGGTAAATGGTAATTACAGACTTATGACTTGTCCATTCTACATGGTTACCTGTTAAGTACTATGGATTCATGACACTAGCAGCTGACATATGCAATTTTGGCTTGTTGTTATCCACGAGGATAGAATGGTAAGTTTGTGAATGGACTAATTAGTTCTGTTGAACAACAAAGAGATGGATGCATTTAGGAATGAGCTATGCAATGGTATGTATAATTGCTATACTCTGAAAGATCAGGTAAAGGCCTTTGTTTGGCATATGCATTTCTAATTGTAGAATGAATGGCATAGAGATCATGTGAAGAGTGTTTTATCGCTTGTTTTACTTGCTTGCATTACCTTGTTAGTTTCTACTTTCACATGATAGCCTTGTATTATGGTATATGTTCTAGTAAGTAACGAGACTTTCATATGATGGCATAACTTGAATGATTATTCAACTGAATATAATCTAGTAAATAACTAGATTTGGATATGATAACGTACTTGTATAGTCAAGTAGAGATTTATATTGGACTACAGGATATGTGCCATGAGTCTATGAATTATGAATAGAACCTTAGTAAACCACTTTCCTTATGTGTAAGGAGTGGTGAGAGATGGTGAGTGACTGACCAGGTATAGCCGGATAGAATCACTAGTGTGATGTAAAGCTTTAACTTGTTAAGTTATCGTAACGACTGAAAGAATCTTGTCAACAAGTTGTTGATAGTGACTTATGATTGGGTACTACAGTGCCGACCTTGGGTCGAGTTGAGATTCCATGTCAGAGACATGATGCTGTTGAGATATTTGTACCCTGGACTATAGCTAGCATGCCATTATGCTCTTTCGTACATGCTTGCGGGGGTCGCGCCCCCCCAAGCCCCGCGTTCCGGAGTGGCTTGAGTTGAGATTCCATGTCAGGGACATGATGTTGTTGTGAGACTGGTACTTTGGACTACGGCATGCATGCCATTGTGCGCGTTTGCACACGCTTGCGGGGTCGCTCCCCCCCAAGCCAGCACTCCCGAACAGCTTAGCGACAGATGCTCGCAAATGTACGAAGTGAGCGCCGAAATGGAATGCCGTGGGGGAGGCTCATTCCTCGAGTGGGGATGTTGACTACCACGGGGCCATTAGGCACGGCGCAGCTCGAACTTACCTTGTGTAAGTCTGTTAGAAATTGGGTTAGGTCAAGTACTTTAATCTTAGCTGGACATAGTAGTAAAGTACTTTATGTCTTTGGTTAAGTGAACTTATTGATGAACATACTAGAAAGTTGACATCTAAAGTGAGCTTAGTGATGAACAACTTAGAAGTTGACATCATGATTGGTTAGCAACATAATGAATGACATTATGTCTCTTTCTTGCTATGGAACAAGGTAATTACATGATATCATCTGTAATTTCAGTAAAGTGAGTTATCTTGCATACATTCTGATATATGTTTGGTTAAATGGTCAAGTAATATGATTGATAGAATCTATCATGATAACTGATACCTGCAATCTATTGTTATTTATTTATAGTTGAGCGAATAGCATGAGTAGTTTATTTCCATATCTGTTGCATATAGTTGCTTATTGTATTATCTGCATTTACTTGCTTATTTATTGCTACCTACTCATGCCACAGTTGACCTAGTGGTGTACTTCGCCACTCTCGGCGGCTTACCCACTGGGAACTATTGTTTAATAGTTCTCACGCCCTCTTTGTTGTTGTTTTCACAGAGCCTTCCACCGCGGGAAAGGCTAGGGTTTTTGGCGAGGGGTCTGCGACTAGCTAGAGCCTTTTTGGACGTGTACTAGACGATCTCCACCAGTTTATGTAGTTTCGTACAGAGATGTAACTTACATTGTTGTAAATTGTACTATTTTCTTATTTACTGTATTAAGGTTTTGGATTGTATAAGTTTAAACTTTTAAGTCGTGCTCTGATTACCTGGTTAGAATTATATGCTTTTACTATATGGTTTGTAGACGCCTTGTGTGTAGACGCCTTGTGTATACTTGTGTTGTGGTGTACACGGCGGGTCTGTGCACGCGACCGGATATGCTTTCGCTGGTACCCGGGCGTGACATTTCTGGAGGAGTTTGCAGGAAGCCTTGGGTACACAGCTGCATTTTAGCACGGCGTTCCACCCACAGACAGATGGTCAGTCAGAGCGAACCATACAGACTCTAGAGGACATGCTGAGGGCATGCGTCCTGGATTTTGGAGGAGGGTGGTATCGACATGTGAGACTGGTTGAGTTTGCGTACAACAACAGCTATCAAACGAGCATTCAGATGGCTCCGTTTGAGGCGTTGTATGGACGCAGATGTTGATCCCCCCTGTTTTGGAGTGATGTGGGTGAGCGGAGGACACTTGGACCGTAGATTTTACTTGAGGCTGAGGAGAAGGTTAGAGT
>NC_033631.1:4488869-4493547 GCF_001540865.1 Ananas comosus | reverse complement strand
TATATATATATATATATATATAGTTGAACTGGGCTACTATTAGTAGCAAAATTCCATTGTTGCTACCAGTTTTTTAGCCTTTGGATCAACTCTTTTCATTATTTCTAATCATTGGATTAAATACTATAATCCAGTGGGGACCACTCAACCCTAAGGGGACCATTCAACTCTAGCCGACTAATATCATCCTAACCCTACAATTTTTCATTCAAGGGTTAAAAATTTGATAGCAAAAAGAGCGTTTTACTATTAATAGTATTCCAGCCTAATTCTATATATATATATATATATATATAAAACTGTAAAAATTTACCATGCAAAGTTGAGAAATTACGTTCCATTCGTACCCCTTACCCGCGTTAGGTGGACAGAAATGAGGATGAGCATGACCAAACATAAGATAGGAATTAGCGCGAAGTAGGAATCTAAGGTACTAAGTTTGTGTAACAATTTGGTGCGACAACTAATATATAGAGAATAAGATACTACGTAAGAAACAAACAGAATAACTTTATCATATATTCTTATTGCATATAATGTATTTTTTTTGGAATTTTAAAGAGAACTTACAAGCAACTACCAACTACGAACACCAACAACTTGCCACATTAACTGCTTTGCAGAGAGAGGCCTCTTCACACCAGAGCATTGCCAACCACATGCACATATATATACATGAATTTTCAAGTATCAATTAACCAAGCAATTAATGAACCACAAACAAATCACACAATGAACAATAATACAACACAGTCACACCAAAACACACCTACACACTACACTCATCCATCACCTTGGCACCCATCCACACCCTCACCAAAGGCACTATTGCTCCTCTCCACCTTCTTCCAACACTGGTGCTTCCAACACTGGCACGTTGACTTCGTTGACCTACTCCTCCTCAAACTCTCCACCCTCTCCACCACTCCCCCCTCCTCCCCCTCCCTCCTCACTACACTCCCTCCTCCTCCTCCTCCTCCGCAGCCGCCACCGCCGCCATTGTCCTTGCTGCTCAACCACAACTCCCTCATCCGCCTCCGCACCTCGCACGCGCCCTCTTCGTGCCCGGTTTCGCCGCAGAACCCACACTTGCGGTTGCCGCCGTCCTCCGCCGTCGCCTTATTCAAACGCCGTCTCGCCTCCCTCACGCCCTCCGCCCGCTCCCAGCTCATTGCCAAGCCCACCGCCTCCGCCAGCGTCTCCGGCTTCTGCGTCACGACCCACTCCTGAAAGCCCTCCCTCAGCCCGTCGATGAATATCCCCTTCAGCAACGCATCCGGTATCCCGTGCTCCGGCCACCGCTTCAGTATCCACTGGAGTCGTAGATGGTACCTGTTGAACATAAAATATTAAAATGATCGATAACGGGCAATGCATGCTATCACCAAAATTGATTTAGATATTGACCTGGAATGATCCACCATAAAAAAAAACTCAATTTTTTTAATAAAATGATATTTTATACCTTCTATTAGACTACTCATAATTTTAATTTAATTTAAATTTGAACAAAATAAAAAAAATCACTTTACAGCATAAACTAATTAGACCTGCCTAATGCAAGGAATTACAAACAACATATATAATTAAAATTCACGTACTAAATATTCATTAAAGCTAGAGACGCAGAAACCAAGCGCAGAGATTACAATAGGCATTTTAAATATTTAAGTTTTTAGAAGAAAACGGTTATTACGACAATACCGGCTCGCTGACTCGGCCTCGCCCTGGCGGAGGCTCATGAGCTGGGCGCGGGCGCGCTCGGCGAAGTCGGGGGGGCGGAAGGCGAGGAGGAAGGCGGAGCGGACGGCTGGCCAGGACGGGGCGGGGCGGAGCGGGGCGACGGCGAGGTCGTACCAGAGGGCGGCGTCGGCGTCGAGGGAGGCCGGGAAGACGCGCGCCGCGACGCCCGGGTCGGCTGCGTTGTTGGCGCGGCACGCCCGGTCGAACCGGGCCAGGTGCTCGACCGGGCACTCGCCAGGGTCCACCCCGCGGAACACCGGGAGCGGGGCCACGTTCACGTAGGTGGGAGGGGTAATGACTGGGGAGGAGTTAAAGGAGGAGGAGGAGGAGGAGGAGTCGGCGGCGAGTTCGGTGTCGTCGCCGGTTTCATGTGGGTCGTCGTCGTCGTCGACGTAGTCGGAGGAGGGTTCTTGGGACGATGGAGGGGGCGGCTCAGCGCGGCGGCGGCGGCGGCGGGCGCGGCGGCCAGGGGGAGGGGGAGAGGTGATCGGGTGATGATGAGAGACGCATATTGCATGTTTAGGGAGAGAGAGAGAGTGTGTGTGTGGCTGTGATGGGGTGTTACGGAGCGAGAAAGAGTTTTAACTGTTAGGCGTTGACTAGTCGCGTTGTTTCGGTTTCCCCGTTCGAGCGACAGTGTTCGAAATATTGCGTACATCTAGTCTACCACGCCATCCGTAGTCCGCCGGATAATCTATAATTTAATTTTCCATTATATTATATATAGGGGCAATTTCATCCCTGCCCCCGACAAACTTACAAATTTCGTAAATACCCCTCTGAACTTAAAAATATCATAAATACCCCTTCAAACACATAAGATTATCGTAACTGTCCTTACTGTTAACGGTGCCTCACTCTACTTGGGTTAATATATAGTTAAATAACAGTTAAAATATATAATGACGAATTTACCCCCCATCTAGAAGAGGACTTTGTAGATGAATTGTTTGACACATAAAATGACGAATTTACCCTTACCGTTACTATATTTTATAGATGAATTGTTCAATACATAATCGACCTTCCCGCCTAGAAGAGGACTTTGTAAAAAATTGCAGGAACTAGTATATAAAGTACAAGCTTTAGGTAGAATAGAACTTCCTCCTCCAACTTTGTAATTCTTCTGTCTATATTTTTCTCTAGCATCTGAATTTGGTACTTAAGATCAATTGTGCTGTGTTGAAAATCATCTACCCAGGCAAAGTAGTTGCACCATCTTAGTTCCTCAACCTGTTAAAAATATACAGTATTACGTATTTAAAATTTAATTAATAATTATATACATACTAAAGCATCACATCAATTTACCCTCCAATTTGGACATCGATAAAATCGTCGACCTTTACTGTGTGGTTGTTTTGACATCCAAATTCGATATCGTTTACCACAATCACAAGTAGGAATTGGGTTATGAGGTATTGTAAAAGACTAACCACCTAATTAACTCATTGCTACTTAGAGAGAATAAGTAGCAAAAATTACAGGAATATATGGTTATATAGGAGGGGCAAGAGATGTATAATTTGCTTGTTGGAAATAAAGGTGCTGAGAAAATTTAAAGTCTTTATAGATTTGACCGTTGCGCGATTTATGAGGGCATTGTGAAAAGTGTTAGTATATTCGTTGCCACTTAATGAGCCGTACAAGGGTAAAAATAATATTTACAACTTGCTCCGTTAGATTCTGACGGCACATTACCGGTAGGGGTATTCATGAATTTTTTTTAAATTTAGAAGGACATTCATGATATTTTGAAATTTGGAGGGCTATTGATGAAATTTCAGTATCCTATAAGGGCATCCATGAAATTTTCCCTTATATATAATAATAATAATAATAAAATGTCAAGTCCGGCCATGGTGCTTGTAAAAGTACCGAGTACTTGGTGTTTGTAAATTTTTTACCGTTAGATCTCTGTCTTTGATTATTTTTATCTGTTAGATTATACTATTCAACCAACCACCCACTAAACCTTAGGTGACCCACATCATTTTAACCGTATATCTGTTAATCCAAGGGCCGAAAATTTACAAGCACCAATGACTTGATACTTTTAAAAGCATAGAAGCTCAATTCATAAAATGTCAGTAATTTACATTTACATGTAATTAAAGCAGATATTAATCCTCAACCTCCTTATACTCGCCGCGATTGACAGCATCCTTTTATCTCGATCGAAATACCAGACGGTGGATTAATTAGTACGATTTCTCAGTTTCTCCCCTCCTCTCCAGTCCACACGGTTAACGATTAAGGAATTGAAACAGAGGGCGGAGGAGAAGAAGCAGAAGCAGCAGCAGCAGCAGCATCGTCGCAACCTCCTCTCCCCGTATCCGTACCTACCTCAAAAAATTAATACGAAGAAGTAGAGGTCCTAGAGGAAGAGGAGCAACGAAGAAGAAGAAGAGGGACGAAGTTTAGATCAATCATCAGTCGAAAGTCGAAACCCTAGGTGGACCGATCGATCGATCGATCGATCTCTGCCTCGGCCGCGATGGCGGTGTTCAAGACGCCGTTCAACGGGTACGCGGTGCGGTTCAGCCCCTTCCACGAGCGTCGGGTGCTGGTGGGCACCTCGCAGAACTTCGGCATCCTCGGCAACGGGCGGCTCCACGTGCTCTCCCTCCGGCCCGCCAGCTCCCTGGTCTCGAACTGCCTCAGCAGGGTCCTCCGGCACTCCTTCCTCAGCGCCGCCTCCCCCAAGGTCAGGTGCCTCACGTGGAGCGCCCTCACGAGCACGTCCCTCGCCTCGCCCAAGCTGCTGCGGCCCTCCCTGCGCAGCTTGTCGAAGTGCCTGGGCAGCCGGTGCCGCCGGTGCCGGTCCCTGAGCACGCTGAGGCTGGTCCGCGTCAGCATCTACCGCAGCCGCCACAGCTTCCGCGTGTGGCCCTCGTCCTCCGGCGGCGACGACGGCGGCCCTCCCCCGTCCAGC
>NC_033631.1:4467511-4488844 GCF_001540865.1 Ananas comosus | reverse complement strand
AAAAGAGAAAATGATTAGTTCAACGACATAATGGTCGATTGAACTTAATTTGGATTACACCTATAGTTTTAAAGGGTTAATCCAATTAGATTTAACTAAATCCTAGTTGTATGTATTAGGATTTAGTTGGGTTTGAATCGATTAGACTCTAATTGTATCTGTCAGAGTCCAATCGGATTTGAGTCCACCATAAGGTGCAGGATGGCTAAATCTACATGTATTAGAACACTACACCAAAATTGCCCTTTAGCGGCAATTTAATAGCGGCCATTATTGGACAGCCGTTAATACTTTTTATCAATATGTTTTAGCGGCAATTATTTTAAATAGCCGTTAATTTTATATTAAATATATTTATTTGACCACTAATATAATCCTAACCCTAACTCTAATTCGAACCAAAACAAACCGAAGCACACCTCCCACCCTAACCCTGTTTGCTCCCCACCCCATTCGCGCCCCACGCGGAGCTCGACCTCGATCGAGCTCTACCCCTCTCCTTCACCTCTCCTCTCTCATCCCTCTCCTTCACCTCTCTGAGCTCTCCTCCTAAATCGCCGTCGACCTCGCGTGCACCGGCGCAACGTCGCCGTCGACCATCTCGATCGAGCGCAGCCACATCGCCGGGTTCATCGGCACCCACACCGTGCTCCAGCTCCTCAACGAGGGTTTTAGCGTCCACATCATCGACAACCTCGACAACTCCATCGCCAAGGCCGTGGATTGGGTTAGGTCTCTCGTGGGACCTGAGCGATCGCGCAATCTCCATTTGCAGGTAGTGAGCATTTTGTACGAGGGTTTTTCTTCGTAATTTTTATGATTCTAGCTTCAAGGACCAAATTTAATTCATGCTCTGATGATGCATGTTCTTCTCTTTATCATCTTGTTGGCCAAAGGACCATTAAATGAATGCATAGTCTCTACAGAGAAGTCAAACGCATCTCTTTAGCATATAAAGAAGATATGATAATTCTAATTCTTGATATTGCTTTGGTCCTTTGGATTCTTTGCGATCTCAATTTCTCTAATGGTGATGCTTCTCTTTGGAACAGGCGATCACTGCAGGAGTGTTGGCCAGGGTGAGCGATTCCGTGGCGCAGAAGCTGTCCGGGATCCAAAGGAGCAAATTGCGGAGGCTTCTTCTCAAAGTGGTATGGATTTTCCATTTTTTTCTTTTGTTGTTGTTGTTGTTGTTGTTGTTGTTGTTGTTGTTGTTGTTGGAGAGTGATCCAGGTATGGTCCTAATCTGATTTGTTTCTTCTTATTCTATCAGTTAATGTTGTTTTCATTTCTCTTTTGTTCATGTCTCTTATTAGTCTCATTACTATCTTATTATCTTGATTTCATCTCTTGGTTTTTATTATTTTCTTTTATTTTGCTTTTAATTTACATGAATGACTTGCAGTTGAGCCATCTCTGGGTAAAAAGTAAAAAATGAGGGAGATTTATAAGTTTGTCAGCCGCTTCATTCCCTCTGAAATCACTTTGTACCCTGCGGAAGCAATGTTTTCTCTTCTCGTTACGAGAGGGGTTGTGTCCCGATAGATTATCGTGCTGTGAGAATCCAAAACTGACATACTATTTTTTTTGTGATTATTCCATAAATTCAAATCAAGTCCGCATACAAGAGAAGCTTGGGAGGGAGGGAGATGGACTTAATTGTCCAGATTGAATCCAAAACCAAGCCTGAATACAAATTCATCAATTAGGACTCCCATTGGTATTGCAAAAAAATTTCAGGGTCAGTTGTGATTTAGAAGCTTGTCTTTACATGATTTCGTTCTGACTCTGCTTTATCTTATAGCATTAGATGAGCTATTATCAAACTGTCCTTATCCCATGATGTCTCTATATATTGAGTTTATTTTGGAGCTGCTTGGGTTGGGTAGCTGGTTAGTTATCAGTGACAATATGGTTTCCTTTTTCTTTTAGTTAGAAGAGCTACATATATATATATATATATATATATGTTTGTCGTGGTGTGTGGTGTGTGTGTGTGTGTGTGTGTGTGTGTGTATAGCTTTTAAGTGGTGGTAGTTTCTTCCATAATGTAAGCTGTGGGTTGTGAAAAATAAAATAAAGAAAAGAAAAGGAAACCCTAGGATTCATTCATGACCATCATGGCAAGGTAAGCTTTTTTCCATGTAGGCTTGACAGCCATTAAGAAGTACACATAGGAATATTATATATATATATATATATATAGGTAGATAATAGAGTGTTTAGTAATTATCATTGATTCTCATGTTATTATGTTTCATAAATGTGGTAAGTCTTATTAAGGAAAAAATTGTGTATGAAGTTGATCAATGAGAAGATCCAGCTGCTAGATGTTATCTAATTAAGTAGTTCATAAAATGATAAATGAATCTCAACATATGAAACTAGTACATTGGGTGTCCCTGGAGTTCTCTGCATATACAGAGCCAGAATATTCTCTTCATTATCATATCCCTACACTTGCTTTTTTAGATTGTTGATTTGTTTTGCATAAAATACTTAGTTTGGCCAGTACATATATAGTGTAAGAAGCATAATGAATAGGCTTTTATATATATATATTCAGCGATCAATCGATCTACTCTAGTCTTATTCTGTCGACGGTGTTGTTCATTTTGGTTTGCTAAGGGCATTTCAATAACAACTATTATAAATGCTCTCTCCTCCCTCTTCCCCTCCTCCCTCTTCCTCCGCGTCCTCTCCAAGCTCCGATCCCAGTCCCAAATCGCTCTGACATTCACCCCGATCTTCTCGGCCCCGCAAGGACGATCCTTGACCCGGCGATCTGATCCGAGCCCTCGACGGTGCCGCTTCTCGATTCGTTGCTCCGATCCATTGGTAAGAGCTCTTAATCATAAATTCTACATCAAGGAGGGAAGAATCACTCAATTGCGAGATCTTAACAGTTTACTCTAATATTGTTGCTCTAGTTTAGTAGCATATGTATGTAGTTTTCTGCTTTATAGAAATATATACATCTATAGCCTTACCAACTTTGATTATTTCAGGATGATCGAAAATAAGTACCTAGGCCTTGGAAATGGTATTCTGGATCCATCAACTATTTTGCTCTCACAGTCTGGTTATCTTACTTTTATGGATTGCAAAGTAATAATTTAAGTAGCCAAAATACATGCACTAATGTTTCATTCGCTACTCATTTCATTAGACTATATTTTATTTCTCATCTCGGTCATAAGTATTTTTTTTTTCTTCTCCCCTGTTAGTTAATTTTCTGTTTCTATTGTTGCTAATTGATTAGATTAACATATGACTCATATTTTTGTTTTGTGTGAATAGACTATAACGCCCTCCTATATTTACTTCTCGGAGTTGAATAAAAATCGGCAACCTGAGGGGTATTGATTTTCAAATTTCAGGACTAAATTTTAAAAAATTGAAACAAGAAGAGCAATCCACAATCACCTTATGCCGTGACTGGTGCCGCAATTGATCTTCTCAATCCAAACATTGCTTGTGCCCTCGCCGATCGAGATGGAGTCGTCGCCAGTCTTTATGCTGCTGCTTGTGACGATGACGTCGCTCGACATCTGGATGTGGATGCTGTCAGTGTTGGGGCTGTTACCGAGCGCAGTGATCTTCGCGCCTTGCACCGTCACACCGTTACTGCCGAAAATGGAGATGTGGAAGCCCTCGCTCTTCACCGTCGATAGCCCGCTGATGAGGATGTTGTTTGATTCAGCAATAGTAAGTGACTACATTCGATCAAGTGAACTGCATTAGAAATTTAGTACTATAGTTTTGTTAGGATCCAACAATTTGACCAGTATCGCTGTTTCAGTTGCAAGTTCTTTAACTGTTAGTTAATATCAGATGACTTAGATCTTCTTCAGTTTCATTTTGTATATTAAATTCATTAGGTATAGCCTCTTCTTTTTCTCTAATTACACTGAAATTTGATATAACTTTTATTCTGTTGCAATGTATGTCACGACAAACTAAAATATTAAGATTACCTACCTTTGTTTGGGTTACATAGTCATGTTCTGTGTAGTTCTAGGCCAGCATTTGTTGAAAGAACTTTATTCAGTTTACTCTAATGAGTATAGACTCTATATGTCGCTTCTTTAGTTTCAATTATCTTGCCTTACCATCTGATAACACGATGCATCACTCCTAGCTATTTGTAATATTTCTCAGTGTAACTAAATCTCATCTTACTTTCATATAGAGCCACAATGGTTTCCAAAGGATGGCTACGAAGAACACTTACAAGTGAAATATCTGGCCCCAGCGTTACTATCAATGTTGCTTTTGCCTTCCCTTCTTCAAGGCTCTCCCAGTAGAATTATAAATGTTAACTCCATTGTAAGTTCTTCATTGGCTAAGCTACTTCGTTCATTTGAAATTTGCATTTCAGTTCACCACTATTGTTGATTTTATTTTACTTTTTTAATCATTATGGAGTTAATATGATTTATATGCAAACCGGCTTTTATTTGTTTATATACTATGCCCGTATCTTTACTCTCAAATGGTTTTTGGTTCCCTTCGTTGACTGGCCTTTCTCCTTAGATGTATTATGTGGGTTTTGTTGACACGGAAGATATGATCTTACGAAAGAAGAAGATATTTGAATTTGTTTCTTTTTTTCCCTATTTTTGTGTTCGAAGTAAACACATTGCTTACAATGTA
The DNA here is from genome assembly GCF_001540865.1 of Ananas comosus. Lineage (NCBI taxonomy): Eukaryota > Viridiplantae > Streptophyta > Magnoliopsida > Poales > Bromeliaceae > Ananas > Ananas comosus. The sequence goes on along the minus strand of NC_033631.1, from coordinate 4,484,188 downwards.
CAAGCTAGGGATTTGCCCAAGATTGTAATAGCTGCTTATCATCTAATCCCCTGCTTCATATTCGATTCCCTTTCTTTTCCTTCTTCCCTCTTTCCTTTTCTTCTCCTTTCTCTTCCCTTCTCTTCCTTCCCTCTCTATTCCCCTCCCCTGTTGCTGCTACTGCAGGAAATTCCTGCAGCAGCAGTAGCAGTCTGCTGTTGCAGGCAGTACCAGCAGCAACTGACTGGCAGCATGCAGTCAGCTGCAGCAGCAGTACCTGCTGCAGGGACGGCAGATTAAAAAAAAAAGAAGGGAAAAGAGAAATAGAGGGAAAAGAAAAGAAAAGAAAAGAGCGAGTAAAACAAGAGAGAGTGAATGGGAATCATTGAAGCGGAAAGGATCGGAACAATTAGCAAAATTCGTGATTCTGATGTCAAATTGACACTTACAGGGTGTTCCGGAGTGTACATTTAAGTGCCCCACACATCTCGTTAGTCGCAATTTAAGTTAATTAACTTTCAATACATGTGAATTGAGTTTGGATTGAAAATTAGCCTTTTGATTGCATTTTCGGATGTTTTGACTTGTTTAGTGATTCCGGGAAAAGGCTCAGCTGTTGGAGTCGGCCGTGGACGTGCTGTTGCTATGCGCGCTAGGGTAAAGTCTATTTACTCAACTGATAAAGAGAGCATGTAGAATTTTGTTTATAAAGAGAGCATGTAGAATTTTGCCTACCTTTTTGTTTGTTTCAGTAAAACCTATGGCCTTTATCCTCCCCTGAACTATTATTTACCTCATTCTGATATCACAATTCAACGTATTTGCAACTGAAGGTATGGAACTACTGTAGAATTTTGTCCTCCTTTTTTTATTTCTCTTTTATGGTTGGGGGTTTGGGTGGCATGGGATGGGCGGACGGCTGGGCAAGTAGAATAGAGCTTGTGATTCTTTTTCACTAGCTTGTTAGCTTCCCGTGAATTTTAAAATATCTTTTATGCAGGGTATGAAAGTTGTCTTTCAAGTTGGGTTGGCTTTATTGAGATTTTGCCATAATGACGTGCTTGTTGACTCAAGTGTGATTTGATAACTGGATCATCTAGTTAATTTCACTCTCTTATCCTGGTATGTTCAACCTGTATTTAGATATATTGTGACTTTTAGGGTTCCTTTAGCATGTGTATGCTTATTTCTATTGTGTTCTTCTGAGTGAATGCCTATCTTACAGGGATTAGGGAATAAATTTCTTTCGCACATTCGTGAAATGGATTCCATACTCCAGGTTATTTTCCTTACAATGTTTTCATTCTTTCTTTTACCTTGTACTGTGCATCTAAATTTTGTGTTAAACTCGTGATCTACATTTATTTGATATTGGTAATTATAATCATGATGTTAAAAACTTAGTAGATAAGGTGATATTTATTCTTATATCTATGTTAGTAAGGTTTTAAAAACTATATATTGGCATATCTTAATGGTGAATGTGAGATCCAGTATAATTTAGCTAATAGTGTCCTTCATTTATCTACAGTCACAAGTAGATGACGTTGGTACTCAACTAGTTGTGGATGTTTATAACAACTTGTGGATGTTTATCACAAGTAGATGACGTTGGTACTCAAGGTGGTTTATATCTTATGTCTATTACTCCGAGTATTGTAAACTCTAAGATGTTATATTCAGGTATAATCAATATGGCATTTGATTTTACCTTAGTACTCCGAGTTTTATCTTCAATATCATCATAATATGAGTCGAATATAAGTGTACAGTGTCCAAACTTAGCGGCAATTTGATATAGAACTCTTATTTGTGGTTTTCTACTTACTGCGTTCTGTTTTATCTTTATAGATGTGCTTGTCTATTTAATTTGAGTGCTATTGTTACAAAATGAAAAGAAAAGCTAGACCAAATCAGTACAACCTTACTTTCATATTTTTCAGAAATTTAATATGATGATTTTTATTTGGTAATTTCGGACACTGATTTTATGACTTCTTTTTGGTTGATTCAGAACAGCTGGAACTACGGAAATTGAAGTAGGAAGCAAGAGTTTCAACCATGCGGTGTTTGTTAATTTTTGGCTACATTTTGAACAAGTATTTTTTGTTAGAACTTATGTTCGAAATTTAATTTGAATATTGAGATTGTAATTTGAGAGTTGAGACTATTTGTTATACAAATTGTTAATGCTTTTTGGTTACTACTATTTTTTAATATTTCAATTCATTGTAGTATTTAGTTGTTAATCAAGTATTTTAATATTAATTGTAATTGCCGCTATAAGCTTTATTTATCAATAATTTAATATATTTTTTGCAGCAATTATAATTAATTATAGCGGCATTTATAAAGTTGTTATTCTATAGTATTTAGCGGCATTTATAATAGTTGTTATTGTATATTATTTAGCGGCATTTATAATAGTTGTTATTGTATAATATTTAGCGGCATTTATAATAGTTGTTATTGTATATTATTTAGCGGCATTTATAATAGTTGTTATTGCATACTATTTAGCGGCATTTATAATAGTCGTTATTGTATAATATTTAGCGGCATTTATTTGGATTTTTACCAACCGCCGGAATAAATGCCGCAAAAACTTTTAGCGACCCTGCTAATAGCGGCAATTGTTAAAATTGCCACAAAATATTTTAGCGGCAATTGTAATTTGTAACGACCCAGCCCACTAGCAATAATAACTCGTTGGGCCCAGCCAACAGCCCAAAATGCTTAAGTCCAGTTATTATTACTAGTGTCTAAGTTCTTATAAACCCAATGACAACCCCTTTCCCATCCGATGTGGGGCTATTGGGATGTCACAGATGCATGAATAATGAAAATATCCACAAAACCAATCCACGAACAGGCAAACAATCATAGAGATTATCTAACTGAACCATTTATTAATAAACTACTAAATGCGAAAATAAAAGTAACCCGGGTGATTGTTGCTAGTGGGCTGGGTCGTTACATTTGGTATCAGAGCCGGTTCACCAGCTGTACATGTGTGACGAGTCTCGGCTGAGCCAGGGTCTGGATGACGGGCTAGCGAGACGAGTCTCACATCGCCTGGTGATCTTGGGCTGTTTGTATGATTGGACTGACGAGGACGTCAGGGCCTTAACGGGGGGAGTCTGTGACATCCCAATAGCCCCACATCGGATGGGAAAGGGGTTGTCATTGGGTTTATAAGAGACTTAGACACTAGTAATAATAACTGGGCTTAAGCATTTTGGGCTGTTGGCTAGGCCCAACGAGTTATTATTGCTAGTGGGCTGGGTCGTTACATAATTGCCGCTAATTTAAAAAATAATCGCCGCTAAAAAGTAATTTTGTTGTAGTGGAATTAGCGGATTTGATATAGATTAACTCTAATTATACGTATTAGAGTCTAATTAATTTAATTGAACTCTAAGCATGTATATTAGAGTCCAACCATATTTGAGTTCACTCTAAGGTGAAGGATGGCTAAATACTAAATATATGTATTAGGATTAGCCAAAATTGATTTAAATTAAACTCTAATTATACATATTAGAGTCTAACTTGGTTTCTTTTGTTTGAACTCTAAGTATATGTATTAGAGTCCAATCGATTTAATTATTTTTACCTTAGTCATATATACTAAGATAAAAAGACGATTTGATCAATTCTAAGCATATATTTAGAATTTGATCGAGTTTGAATATGGTTGTGATTTGACTCTAGTTTTATATGCTAGAGAATCGGGTTGAAATAGTTTGTTTCTAAGGACTTGGTATAGAGAAGAGGTTGGATTAGATTGTGCATAATTGAGGTTAGGTTTGGACTTTGATTTGGTTATTATGGTATAGGTTTCATGTATAGCTTGTCAAATTTGGATTGGATTGGAATTAAAGATTGGGTTCAGCTTGGATCAATCCGGAATAAATAATTGGGTTGGGTTTATATTTAGTCTTGGACATGAACTTAGGCCCATTTGGAGATATAATTGGGCTGGGTTTATATTTGGTCTTGGTCATGAACTTGGGCCCTTTCAGAGATATAATCTGGTTGGGTTAGGCTTAGATGTGTAGGTTGGCCATTGGATTTAGACTCGGGCTGAGTTCAGGCCCGTAAAGCTATATTTGGGTTCAGGCTCAATGTGAGTTAGAATAGTTCATGTATGTTTGGGCCAGATTTTGACCCATATAGTTTGGATTTAGCTTTGGATATGGGTGCAGACTCAGTTTAGGCCCATATGGTATAACTAGGATTTTTTAATTGAGTTCGTATGGCTAAAATTCGGGTCTAAACTATAAAGCTTGGATTTGGACTTTGGGTTCACCGTGTTAAAAGACGTTCTAAAATCATGTTTTAAATTTAAGTTTCATAAATTTATATATGTATATGTATGTATATATGCATACATATATATGTGTGTGTGTGTGTGTGTATATATATATATATATATATAAGGTCTCTTGACTATTTTAAGAGAGTTTCAAATAATTTAGGTTTTAAATTAAGAATTCAAAACCTAATAGATAAGTGAACAAATGAATAAATATTTTCTTAATTTCGCCTCCCGTCTTAGATTAATAATAATAATAATTCCTCGCTTCCCTTTTGCAATATTTATCAATAGGAGCATTGATTAATGCAGTCGGCAACAACGTAGCATGATCGTCGCTTCCGCCATGATCGTCGATACGCCGCTACTTCCGCCTTGATCGTAGATGTAGAGATGGACGGAGGCCGTTCTTCTCTTCCGCCGACGGCTAAGCACCAAACAGAAGATCGTCGGCTTCACGTCGTCTCCGTCATGGTTGCCGATGAAGCTCCGCCGTTGTTGTCGATGAAGAGATAGATGGAGGCCATTTTTCTCTTCCGCCGACGGCTAAGCGCCAAACGGAGAATCGTCGGCTTCAAATCATCTCCGCCATGGTTGCCGATGAAGCTTTGTAAGATATCGAATTTCGACGATATTGGCTAACTTTGACCAAATGGGCCAAAGTGGGCGATTAAATGATTTGGACAAGCTCCATTCGGTATTCCAACAAATTTGGAAGAGTAAAAATGAGTTCCAAAAATATTGGAATAGTTTTAGCGTTGTTGGACGCGAAAAGAAATCGAAACAGATCGAAAAACAGCGGTCTGGCGCTGTTGTACCGGTACAAGGTTGATGCTGTACCGGTACAACCATCGCGGAACAGTGCCTGATGGCTGTACCGGTACAAGGGCCTTGTACCGGTACAAAACCCGCGCGGCCGAGCAACCCGAGCCTCGGGTTTGCTCTCTGTTTCGCTGTTACGCAGGGCTTGTACCGGTACAAGACCCCGTGTACCGGTACAAGGGCGCGGCAGCAGCGGGTTAAGTTGCAAAATCTGATAAAAGGAGGGCTTTTTAGCATATTTTTACAATAGAGGACTTATTCCTCTCACTCTCAGCTCTCTCCCCTCCCACTCTCACAGCCTCTCTCTCTCTCTAGCTCCCTCTCTCTCTCTAACCGGTTGAAGGAGAAGAAGGAGAAAAGGAAAAGAGAAGGAAAAAGAAGGAAAAAGAGAGGAAGAAAAGGAAGGAGAAGAAGGAGAAGAAGGTTTTGGAGCTCTTCTTCACCTCATTCTTGGCTTAGGGCTTGCTTTGGAGCAAACCCTAGAGGTAAGCCTTAACCCTAGTTTTGGATTTCTAGGGTTTGGATGGCTTTTGTTGCTTTTAATGGTTCAAATGGAACCTAATGAGTTTAGAGATGATGGATCTAGCTCACATTGAGGCTAGCATCCATGGTTTTCCTCATAGATGCTAAACCTAGGTTTTAGAAAGGGTTATGTTGCTTAAGAATGGTTTAAATGGAAACCATTGAAGCTTAAGAGAAGGTTCAATCCCAAATTTGGAGCTTGAAACCATGATTTCTCTATTGTTGCTAAACCTAGGGTTAGATTTGGGGTTTTTGGAAATATAAGGGTTTGATCTCTTTTGAGGGGTTAGAAACCTAATTGCTATGCTTATAAACGCGTAGGCGAAGACGGTTCGTCGATCCGACAAGTGGGTGCGAAGATATCGCCATTTGTTGTGCTAAGGGGTTAGAGCTAACCCAACAAAAATTAAGCGGCGACAAGACTAGCACGAGAACGCGTCTCGGAGTGTTTTCGGCATCACCCAAGGTGGGGGAGTGCCATACCGAAGTCATCGGGCAACCTTCTATGTCCAAGTTTAATGTTGATCTAATTGCATCTTGTTATATCCATATAGGGTTAGGAAATGATTATTGTTGCTTATACTTGCATGCTAGTAATTCAATAAATATGTTTTGCTTGGTTGGTTATGATCTAGTATGCATGATGATTGTTGATGAAAACTACATGTTGAGAATCTAGACCCTATATGAGATGATTAATGTTTATGTTGCTAAAGAACTAGTATGATGAAACTAGTGTTAATAATGAGTCAAAATTGATGAGTGGCATCTAGTTTAGAAAACTATGACAAGTGGCATCTAGTTAGAAAAACTATGATGATTGACATTGATGATGTTTCCTTGAGATGATCACATTAGTGTAGTTGAGACACTATGAGATTGGGTACAAGTATACCTTGATTCCATGATGATATTACCCTCAAAGGGGTTGTTGCTGTTGCTCGTGAGATGATCTTGCTCACATTGCCTGTCTGCGCTTGGTGGGGTCGCTCCCCTCAAGTTGTGCGCTCCGGAGTTTGGTCACTAGAGAGGCAGCCCTGCTTGCTGCTCGGATAGCCGCTTGTTATCCGCAGGCGTACTCGGGGATAGTCCAGCTCGACATCCCTAGGAGATTGATATGTGAGCCTTGCTTGTGGACCTCGTGTTCACTTGGAGATTGGGTTACCTATTGAGTCCTACCCATGATTGATGTTCATAGTAGCTATTCATTGTTCATATCAGCTTACTTGCTTACCTAGTAGCATATTCTATAGTTACTATGATAGCTGTTGTAGATGTTGATAGTTGCTTACTTACCCAGCTTGTTTATTGTTCATGCATTCATGATTCCAGATTGAGGCATAGCTTGATATAGTTGTTTACATACCGCTTTTTGTTTAGTTCAGTTTTATATGTATATTGCATATATATCTCTCTATGCCTGCTTGAGACCTAGTGGGTAGATCGGCGGAGTCGGCGGCCGAACCCACTGGGAACTATTCGTAGTTCTCACTCCCGTGTGGTTTTGGGAGTACAGGTACACAGGACAGCGGGCCTTCGTCGATGGATCGCGGTAAGGGCATAGCGCCCTAGCTTTGATAGATAGCTTCCTTCACCTACTTGCATTAGCTCTATACCCTGTACTTTTGGTTATGCTTTGAGAGTAGATGATGTATAGGGTGAGGTTTTGGAGAGTTTATGATGTATATTCATTTGGAAAAAGAATGCAAGTTGTATTAAATGTTTAAAGTTTAAATGATATCGAAAGAGGTTTGATGTTTCAAATATGTGTAAATAGTTAAGTTTCTCTCTTTTGTATACTTGTATGATTTTACTTGTATCGCTTGCTCTAGTTGGTTATAGCACTGTTTGTGCTTTCGTTTCGTTGTTGATTGTGTATGAATGCAAGTTGTTTTCTTGGGGACTTGTTGTACACAATCCGATGCTTAGCCTTGGGCGGACAGGGGAGACTCTGTCCGTTCGGCGGTCGCGCACGCCGCCCTCGAATCGGACCAAATTGGTACCGTTTCGGGTGGTGCAGTCGTGGGGCGTGACAGTTGTGGTATCAGAGTGAGTTAAGAGCAAGCACAAGAGAGGGTCTAGGACGACCTAGGAGACTCTAGGTTGGCAACCTTAAGGTTATAGGTGCGTGAGTGCGACGTGAACCTATGACGCGGCGGAAGCTAATTGATTGGGTTTGGAGTTGGTGTTGCTACTCTAGTTATGTCTAGAGATGATCCAAGTGGTATTAATTTTTGGCTTAAGGTTATTGTGTTGGCGGCCGACAACACGATGCCGAGAGTTGAGAACTAATACACTTGCAAACTTACCGCCTGATTTGTGTTGTTTAATCGCTATACTTCGCGTTTACGACGATGTTGTTGGGTTAAGTAATTAACCAACTGTTTGCGTTTCAGGAGCTATGGCACCAAAGAGACGCTACGTGCGTAGGACCGCTCCGGCACCACCCCGAGAGGTGCCCGAGTCAGCCGTGCCTCCAGTGGCGCCAGTGCCAGCTGGGCCTACTGAGGTGCAGGAGTTGCGAGCGCAAGTTGCGGCGCTCACTGGACGGTTCGATAGGATTCAGGAGCTGCTGGAGCAGCAGGCTGCGGCGGCGGCCGCGGCAGCGGGTCCAGGCCGCGGTCCGCCTGCGCCTTCGGTTCGCGCCCCTGATGCGGCCGAGGGTGTGGGTGGCGTTTCGGTTCCGGTGGCGGCGCAACCCCCACCGGTGGATATTCCTCCGGCTAGTTCGAGTTCTCCTACCCCCGCGGCAGCGGCTGAGGAGGCGGAGCGTGAGCGTGGCTATGTGGCGCTCACGAGATTCACGAAGTTTCGTCCGCCTACTTTCGACGGAGAGGTGGTGGATCCAGCGACGGTGGAGTCTTGGCTGACTGCTATGGAGACTCTTTTTGAGGACATTTTCACCTTGGAGAGGGACAAGGTGAACTTGGCCGCGCATTGCTTCGAGAAGCGGGCCAGGACTTGGTGGAGGAGAGTCAAGCAGGACCGATCCCCGGAGCTTCCCCCGATTGATTGGGCGGAGTTCCGCAAGCTGATGTTCGCCGAGTACTTCCCCGACAGCGACAAGAGAAGGATGCGGGAAGACTTTCGCAAGCTCAAGCAAGGCAATCGCACGGTTCGGGAGTACGAGCGGGAGTTCACCCATCTCCTGAGCTGCGTCCCGGACGTGGCGACGACCGAGCAGGACCGGGCGGATTGTTTTGTTCGAGGGCTTCGGCCCGGAGTGTTCAAGTTGGTGCATGCCTTCAAGTTCCCTACACTGGCGGCAGCACTAGATCGCGCCCTATGGGTCGAGCACGGGAACGCTTGCGAGCGTGAGGACCGTGAGTTGTACGACAAGGACAAAGGCAAGAAAAGGCAGGGCGGTGGATCGGGTGGTCAGTCTAGCTCCAGGAGGCCCCCGAAGTATCCGCGCTCTCAGGCCAAGGGTCGTGGTGCTGAGCGATGTATCTTCTGCGGTGGAGACCACCGGCCGGGTGTTTGTGAGCAGCGCCGAGGGAGGTGCTTCAAGTGCGGGCAAGCGGGACATCAGATTCGCGACTGTCCTCAGGGAGGAGCTTCGCCCGCTATGTCGACTGCATCGGCCCCGGCAGTTCCAGCTCGCTATGCTCTGCCCCCTCCTGCAGCATCTACCGGGCGAGCAGCGGCGCCACGCCAGCCAGAGCCTGCACGATCAGCGCCGAGCGGGAGGATGTATGCCGCTCCCGTTCATATGGAGGAGCCTTCAGCGGCCGATGAGCGCAATGTTGTGGCAGGTATAATTTTGATTAAAGATGTTCGAGCTAGAGCTCTATTTGATACAGGCGCTTCACATTCCTTCATTAGTCGGTCATTTGCACGAGCGCATGATATTGAGTATTGTCCTGGGGAGCATGTTTGGCATGTTGAGGGCCCCGGGCGATCCTTTCTGATTAGGAAGCGATGCTTGGCATGTCCAGTGCGAGTGAATGACTGGGTTATGCCGATTGACTTGTTGGTGCTCAAAAAGTTGAAGGAATTTGATGTCATATTGGGCATGGATTGGCTCTCAAAGTACTATGTATCGATTGATTGCCCGACTCGAGTTATTACCTTTCGGGAGCCAGGACAAGAAGTGTTCACCTATCGAGCTTGCCAGAGCTCGTGCTTCGCCGCGATGGTATCGGCGACTAGAGCGAGGAAGCTGGTGAACAGCGGTTGCATGGCTTATTTGGCGACCGTTGTAGAGATTGACCGAGCGGTTCCAATCCTCGAGGAGTTGGCGGTTGTGCGGGAGTTCCCCGATGTGTTTCCCGCGGAGTTACCGGGTATGCCGCCGGACCGGGAGATCGAGTTCATGATTGACTTGGTACCCGGCACCGCGCCGATTTCTAAGGCCCCGTATCGCATGGCGCCGGCCGAGCTAAGGGAGTTGAGAGATCAATTGCAGGATCTTCTCGACAAGGAATTCATTAGGCCGAGCGTTTCGCCGTGGGGTGCCCCGGTATTATTTGTGCGCAAGAAAGATGGATCTTTTCGACTTTGCGTGGATTACCGCGAGTTGAACAAGGTCACGGTGAAGAACAAGTACCCGCTACCCCGTATCGATGACTTGTTTGATCAGTTGCAGGGGTCGCGAGTGTATTCTAAGATTGACCTTCAGTCTGGCTATCACCAGTTAAAGATCAAGCCGGAAGATGTTCAGAAGACGGCGTTTCGCACGCGTTATGGACACTACGAGTTCACGGTGATGCCGTTTGGGCTTACAAATGCCCCGGCAGCGTTCATGAGCTTGATGAACCGAGTGTTCCAGGAGTGCTTGGACCGATTTGTCGTAGTCTTCATAGACGACATTTTGGTATATTCGCGTAGCGACGAGGAGCACGCGGAGCATTTGCGCACGGTACTTCAAATCCTTCGGGAGAAGAAGTTGTACGCAAAGTTAAAGAAATGCGACTTTTGGCTTAGGGAAGTTGCGTTTCTCGGGCATGTTATTTCCGAGGGTGGAGTTTCTGTTGACCCGAAGAAAGTAGAGGCTATTGAGAATTGGCCGCGCCCGACGAATGTTACCGAGGTCCGTAGTTTTGTGGGCCTAGCCGGTTATTATCGACGGTTTGTGGAGGGGTTCTCGAAGATTGTGACTCCACTTACCCGTTTGACCCAAAAAGGCATCAAGTTTGTTTGGAGCGACGAGTGTGACCGGAGCTTTAAAGAGTTGAAGCAAAGGTTAACTTCGACTCCGGTACTCGCTTTACCGGTGCAAGGACAGGACTATGTCGTCTACAGTGATGCTTCTTATTTGGGCTTGGGGTGTGTGCTGATGCAGGGCGGGAAGGTTATTGCTTATGCATCCCGTCAGTTGAAAGGCTATGAAAAGAACTACCCCATTCATGATCTAGAGTTGGCGGCGGTGATCTTTGCCTTGAAGCTTTGGAGACATTATCTATATGGTGCTCATTGCGAGATCTACACCGACCATAAGAGCTTGAAGTATCTGTTCACACAGAAAGAGCTCAATATGCGACAGCGGCGGTGGTTGGAATTGCTTAAGGATTATGATGTTGATATCCTTTACCACCCCGGGAAAGCCAATGTGGTCGCTGATGCGCTGAGTAGGAAGACGGTAAAGAACCTTGCTTTCGATGTTACCCGGCAGAAACCCCTAGGGTTGGATATGGAGCGATTGGACCTAGAAGTGGTTGCTCCCGAGGTCCCGACTCAGTTAATGGCACTCGTTGTCCAACCGACCTTGTTGGAGAGGATTAAAGATCTGCAACTTGCGGACCCAGAACTCCAAAAGGTGCGGCGAAACATCGAGGAAGGTCATGGTGGCGAGTTCAATGTTGACGCCGATGGTACGCTTCGGTTTCGGAACCGTAGGTGTGTACCCGCTGATGAAGAGCTTCGCAAGCTTATATTACAGGAGTCGCATTGGTCCCCGTATGCTGGCCACCCGGGCGGCACCAAGATGTACCAAGGCCTAAAAATGCACTATTGGTGGCCGGGAATGAAAGGCGACATTGGACGCTTTGTGGCAAAGTGCCTAGCCTGCCAACAGGTGAAGGCCGAGCATCGATTCCCAGCGGGAAAGCTTCAAAGTCTACCAATCCCCGTTTGGAAATGGGAGGATATCTCGATGGACTTCGTGGTCGGCTTGCCTCGCTCAAAGGGCGGCCACGATGCAATTTGGGTAATTGTGGACCGATTGACGAAGTCGGCTCATTTCTTGCCGATTCACACCACGTGGTCGGGTGACAAGTTAGCGCAGGTTTACCTTGACGAGATAGTGAGACTGCATGGGGTGCCGAAATCGATCGTGTCGGATCGTGACCCCCGGTTCACTTCGCATTTCTGGAAGAGCCTGCAGGAAGCCCTTGGCACACGGCTCGATTTTAGCTCAGCGTTTCATCCTCAGACTGATGGGCAAACAGAGAGGACTATTCAAACTCTGGAGGATATGTTGCGAGCGTGTGTCATTGACTATAAAGGAAATTGGTGTGATCACCTACCGATGGCCGAGTTCGCCTACAACAATAGTTATCATACTAGTGTGGGGATGGCACCGTTCGAGGCCCTCTATGGACGGGTATGTCGATCTCCTATACATTGGAGCGATGTAGGTGAGCGTGCGGAGTTCGGCCCCGATGTGTTGCGGGAAGCGGAAGAGAAAGTCCGCCTTGCTCGCAAAAGATTGCTCACGGCGCAGTCGAGACAGCAAAGCTATGCGGATAGGCGCCGGCGAGATTTGGAGTTCGCGGTGGGTGACCGCGTATTCTTGAAGGTTTCACCGATGCGAGGCGTGAAAAGGTTTGGGGTGCGAGGAAAGCTAAGTCCTCGTTATATCGGGCCCTACGAGATTTTGGAGCGAGTTGGGACGGTGGCGTATCGACTTGCATTGCCCCCGAAGCTTGCGGGTGTGCACAATGTGTTCCACGTCTCCAACCTTCGCAAGTATATTCACGACCCCGAGCATGCGATGCTATATGAGCCTCCGAAACTTCAAGATGATTTGAGCTATGAAGAGTTTCCGGTAGAGATTTTGGCTCGAGAGGTGCGTAAGCTAAGAAATCGAGAAATTCCCTATGTTAAAGTCCGGTGAAGCAATCATGACGATCGCGAAGCCACTTGGGAACTCGAGGACCAGATGAAAGTGAACCATCGTCACCTATTTGAGGATTGAGGTAAGAGTTTAAGTTCGATTTACGAGTTAGTTGTTTCGAGGACGAAACTCCTTTTAAGGGGTGGAGAATGTACGATATCGAATTTCGACGATATTGGCTAACTTTGATCAAATGGGCCAAAGTGGGCGATTAAATGATTTGGACAAGCTCCATTCGGTATTCCAACAAATTTGGAAGAGTAAAAATGAGTTCCAAAAATATTGGAATAGTTTTAGCGTTGTTGGACGCGAAAAGAAATCGAAACAGATCGAAAAACAGCGGTCTGGCGCTGTTGTACCGGTACAAGGTTGATGCTGTACCGGTACAACCATCACGGAACAGTGCCTGATGGCTGTACCGGTACAAGGGCCTTGTACCGGTACAAAACCCGCACGGCCGAGCAACCCGAGCCTCGGGTTTGCTCTCTGTTTCGCTGTTACGCAGGGCTTGTACCGGTACAAGACCCCGTGTACCGGTACAAGGGCGCGGCAGCAGCGGGTTAAGTTGCAAAATCTGATAAAAGGAGGGCTTTTTAGCATATAATGTTAACAATAAGAGACTTATTCCTACTCACACCCTCAGCTCTCTCCTCTCCTCACCTCCCACAGTTGCAGCCCCACCTCTCTCTCTAAGCTCACTCTCTCTCTAACCGGAATAGAGAGAAGAAGAGAAAAAGAAAAGAGAGAAAAAGAAAGGAAAAAGAGAGGAGGAAACGGAAGAGAAAAAGGAGAAGAAAGGCTTGGAACTACTTCTTCATCTCATTCTTCGGCTTAGGGCTGCTTGAGCAAACGCCTAGAGTTAAGCCTTAACACTATTTGGATTTCCTAGGTTGGTATGGTTCTTTGTTGCTTTTATTGTTCAAAGGAACCTAAGATGCTTTAAAGATGATGGATTACTCAACATTGAGCTACATCCATAGGTTTTCTTCTCATAGATGCTAAACCTAGTTTAGAATAGGTATTTGCTTAAAAAATGGTTTAAATGAAACCATGAAGCTTAAGAGAAAGGTTCAATCCAAATTTGGAGCTTGAAAACCATGATTTCTCTATTGTTGCTACCTACGCGTTAGATTTGGGGTTTTTGGAAAAAATATAAGGTTTGATCTCTTTGACGGGTTAAACCAATTGCTATCTTAATAAACGCGTAGCGAAGACCTGGTTCGCGATAGACCGACAATGGTGCGAAGAATATCGCCATTTGTTTGCTAAGGGGTTAAGCTAAGCCAACAAAAAATTTTAAGCGGCGACAAGACAGCACGAGAACCGCGTCCGGAGTGTTTTTCCGCATTCACCCAAGGTGGGGAGTGCCATCCGCGAAGTCAATCGGCACCCTCCTAAATGTCCCAAGTTGATAATATATTCTTTGCATATTGTGCATAGTCTTGTAGGGTTAAAGATTTATTAGTGATTGCTTATTTGCCAGCTAGTAGTACTAGATGTGGTGATTGAATGATTTATAAACTAATAATGCATGAATTAATGATAAGTTATGATGATCGAGATGTAACACCTATATGAAATGATATGCCCTTATGTTGCTAAAGAACTAGATTGAAGTGAAAACTAGTGTTGATAATGAGTCAAATTGAAAGAGTGCACTCTAGTTTAAAAAACTATGACAAGTGGATCTAGTTAAGAAAAAAACATGAAGAATTGACATTGTTGATTTTTCCATTGAAATGATCACATTAGTGTAGTTGAACACTATGATTGTACAATGTAAACCTATGCTTTCATGAGATATACCCTAAAAGGGTTTTGTGTTGCTTCCCGGAGATGATCTTGTCACTAATTGCCTGTCTCGCGCTGGTGGGGTCGCTCCCACTCAAGTTGCAGCTCACGGAGTTTGGTCACTAGAGAGGCAGCCTCTGCTTGCTGCTTCGGAATAGCCGCTTGTACCGTCAGGCAAGACTCGGATAGTACCAGCTCGACATTCCCTTAGGAATTGATATGTGACTAGCTTGTGGACCTCGGAACTTGGAAATTTGGGTTACTCCATTGATCTTAACCCATATTGATGTTCATAAGCTATCATTGTTCATAACACTTACCTTGCTTACCCTAGTAGCCATGTTTTATAGTTTATCATGATAAGCTGTTTGATGTGGATAGCTTGCTTACCTACCCAGCTTTTATTGTTCATGCATCATGAATTCCAGATTGAGGCATAGCTTGATATAGTTTTTACTATACCGCTTTTAGTTATTCGCTGCAGTTTTATATGTATATTGTTGCATATAATACTCTCTATGCCTGCTGAGACTAGTGGAGATAGTGAGAGTGGCGCCAGAAACCCACTGGGAAACTATTCGTAGTTCTCACCCCCAGTGGGTTTTTGGGGTAACAAGGTGCACAGGAACACGGGCCTTGCGCGATGATCGTGGTAAGGCATAGCGCCCATAGCTGGTAGATAGCTTCCTTCTACCCACTTGCATTAGTTTTATATACGCCTGTACTTTGGTTATGCTTGGAGAGTAGATGATGTATAGGTGAGGTTTGGAGAAGTTATGATGTATATCATTTGAAAAAGAATGCAAGTTGTATTAAATGGTTAAAGTTAAATGATATCGAAAGAGGTTTGATGTTCAAATATGTGTAAATAGTAAGTTTTCATCTTTGTATACTTGTATATGATTTACTGTATCGCTTGCCATTTTTGATTATAGCACTGTTTTGTGCTTATCGTTTTCGTTTGTGATTGTGTATGAAGCAGAGTTGTTTTCTGGGACTTGTGTATATCAAATCCGTTGCCTTAGCCTGGCGGACAGGGAGACTGCTGTCCGTTCGCGTCGCGCCTATAGTGAAGCCGCCTCGAAATCGGACCAAATTGGTACGCGGTTTCGGTGGTGCGGTCTGAGGCGTGACACATATCATAATACTAATATTGATCATAAACACAATATAAGGATTAGGAATGCATAATTGTCATCTGCTATAATGGCATAGCACATACAATACTACATTGAACGGATAACACTAAACATAGGAAAAGCCCGATGACATTCGGGATGGCACTCCCCCACGCTTTTTCGCTTTCCGATTGCTTGTCGTCAAACTTAGCAATCGACCTCTGCCGCGCGCACGAGCCGCCTCGTCTTGAACCCGAATCCGGCGCACGACCACTAACACGACCCGATTCCGCGATCTGGAAATTAAGGTCTTCGTTTTCTTGTCACATCTTATTTTTAGAATGCTTCAAATCCGTTTCCAGATTTACGATCGTCGCCTGGCCCCCAAGCTAAACGAAGCCTAAAACTCCGTTTTCTAGCTTTAATCAACTTCTTCACCGGCTGACGAATCGACTAAAACCGTCGCTTCGAACTGGCGTTCGTAGACCTATGCCAAAATTTTTAGGTTTAAAAACAAAAGAGGGGTTTTAAAGAGATCAAACCCAAACAATTTGAAATTATCAATTTTGAGCCTAGTTTTACAACTATGCAAAAACATTATATTCCTAGATTCAAACTATTAATCCATACTATTACATCAAAATGGGTTCCATCTAAAAACCATTCCTAAAAGCATTTAGACCCATCTTAGAGATCTACCATTAAACCCTCATTTTGAGCTCTATGGTTCAATAGGTAAAAATCCATCATAGAACTTAGGATCTACAGCATAACCATCTCTTAGCCATTTCTAGGAAAGCTCTTTCGTTTCTAGACTTAAAAACCCCAACAATAGAGAAATGCCATTTAAGAGCTTATAAGCTTACCTTCAAACGCAGCTCCAATGGAAGAGGAAGAAAAGATAAGTATGAAGAAGCAACTTCCCAAGCATACTTCTCCACACAAATCCTTCCATTTTGAGAGATTAGAGAGAAAAAAATGGAGCTCTCTTTTCCCCTCTTCGCATGCGTGGTAAGTGTGGGCCGTGTCGTGTTGGGTGCGGCCGAAGGAGAAAAAAGAACACAGCTCTT
>NC_033631.1:4453171-4467486 GCF_001540865.1 Ananas comosus | reverse complement strand
AAGTTTCTCTCTTTTGTATACTTGTATGCTTCTTACTTGTATCGCTTGCTCTTGTTGATAAATAGCACTGTTTGTGCCCTCGTTTACCGTTGCTTGATTGTGTATGAATTCAAGTTGTATTCCTGGGGACTTGTTGTACACAATCTGGTTGGTTAGCCTTGGGCGGACAGGGGAGACTCTGTCCGTTCGGCGGTCACGCACGCCGCCCTCGAATCGGACCAAATTGGTACCGTTTCGGGTGGTGCGGTCGTGGGGCGTGACAAGCTTCGCAGTTGATATATGGATGAAGGGAGGACGCGAGTATTATTATTATTATTCTTTTTTGTGAGGAGGAGAAGAAAGAAAATATATTTCTTTTTTTTGAATGGATATCTGTACCTTTTTTTTGAACGAATCTTGTTTCTCTCTCTTTTTTTTTTGCCAAAGTAGTTGATCTCTCTAACAACTTTTCTAAAAAAAAATCCTCCTCCTTTCATCGTATCTTTCCCTCTTTTATTGACTTTTTAGTTAGTGCATAAGTGGGTAGTTTTTTTTTTTAGTGGGTTAGTGGGTTAATGGGAGAGATTATTGGGAAGGTGGGAAGGGTAGTTAGTTTTCCTCTTTTTTCTCTCGTAGTGGATTTTCTTCTTTTTTTCTTTTTTTTTTTATTTACCCAGCCTCTTTTTTTTTAAATAAATAAATAAATAAATAAATAAATATATGTATATAAAATTGTGGGCCCACTTTTTTTATGTGAGAGAAAAACAATAGTAATAATAGGATCCACCAATATGCAAATATTCGGGCTTAGGTTCGGATTCAACCTGGACTTGAATTGGATTTGACTTGACTATATTTGAATTTCAAAATTTGAATCTATCACGTTCTCCTCTTTTTTCTTATTACACTCAAACATGCATCAAAACACACCCAAGACCAATATAAGAAGCATCACTGTACACCACGTAGCTCTCCCCCGGCGTCGGCAAGGCAAGCACCGAGGTCGATGTCAACCTTTCCTTTAGCTCCTCGAAGCTCCGCTCACATTCGGTGCTCCAAACATACTTCACCCCTTTATGGGTAAGGCGCGTTAGTGGAGTAGTTATTTTGGCAAACCTCTCCACGAACTGCCGGTAGTAGCCCGCAAGTCCAAGAAAGCTACGAATCTTCGCTACACTTGTCGGGCGAGGCCAATCTTTAATTGCCTCAACTTTCTTTGGGTCTACCGAGATGCCATCACCAGATATAAGGTGACCCAAGAAAGTAACATCCGAAAGCCAAAATTCACATTTCTTTAATTTTGCATACAGCTTTTCCTTTCGGAGTGTCTCCAACACGATACTCAAATGCTCCTCGTGTTCTTCCTCGGTCCAAGAATATACCAACACGTCGTCAATAAATACCACGACACAGCTGTCCAATAATGGACGGAAGACTCGATTCATCAAGTCCATAAAGACTGCCGGGGCATTAGTAAGCCCAAACGACATGACCGCGAACTCGTAGTGGCCATACCTCGTACGGTACGCCGTTTTGTGCACATCCTTGGGCCGTATCCTCAACTGATGATAACCCGATTGAAAGTCGATCTTTGAATATACCCTTGACCCTTGCAATTGATCGAATAAATCGTCAATCCTCGGTAGCGGGTACTTGTTCTTGATCGTCACCTTGTTCAACTCGCGGTAATCAACGCAAAGTTGAAGTGTGCCATCCTTTTTCTTTACAAATAGCACCGGAGCTCTCCACGGAGACACGCTTGGCCGCACAAAGCCTTTATCGAGTAAGTCTTGTAATTGAGCCTTCAACTCTTTAAGTTCCACCGGTGCCATTCTATACGGAGCCTTCTGTAACATACCGGATTTTGATGTAAAAATAAAAATAAATAAAAATAGTATGAGATACTATTTTTATTGGATTTAGAGAAGTAAAACATAAGTCAGAAGTGACTTGTGCTGAAATCGGAATGAAAATAGAAGATTTAGAATTTTCTGTTAAAAACGGGACAGATAAATTAGCAGAAAATGTACAGTGTCAGAAAATTATGAAAACTGGAGGATAAGTCAGAATTATTTTATGAGGCTAGATTTAAAGTTTCATATCATTCTGACACCCGGAAGGTGAAAAATAAAATCCGACAGCTATCTGATAAAGATTACAGTTCGGTACAGCTTTCGGTGACCAAACCGGGTCGAAACTGAAATATTAAAATTTCTTTGTACTTATTAAGTAAAACAGAGCCTGACTGTCAAATTTGAGCGCAAACGGACATTCAGAAGGGCTCCGGCGAAAAATGTCAGTTTTAAACTGTTTGGAGTGAATAGTGTTTGAGGGGCTATTATGTAATTAAGCTTGCCTTTCTCTTGTCTTCTCCCACAGCCGACCACACCCCCATCACACGCACGCATGCAGAGGGCGAGAGAAACCTCCATTTCTCTCTCTAAAGATCTCTCTCATCTCTCTAGATCTCTCTCTAGAAATTTGAGGGTTGGTGGAGAGCGAGCTTGCGAACGCGTTGGAAGCGACGGATTGAGCTTTCGTGCGGTCGTTGGAGCGGCGTGCTTTCGTCGCTGCGTTCACATTTTGGTAAGCTTTAGGGATTTTGTTTAAATCTTTCATGAATGATGTTCTAGTAGTATTTAGAGTGTTCTAAATATATTTGCTCATTTGGATTATTTGGAGGTTATTTGCACGTTAGGGCTCCGAATGGGGTTTTGTAAAATAGTAGGGTTTGATCTCATTTGACCCTCCGTAAACCTAATTGCTAGGTAAAGTAATGCGTTGGCGAAGTCAGTTCGGCGATTCGTCGAGCCGTTGTAAAGATATTGAAGAAACAGACTATTTAGCTTCGTTTCCGCTTGGAGGGCCGAGGCGACATCGTAAAATCATGAAAACGGATTTGGAGCACCGTGGCACATAACCGAAGACCTATAATTTTCGAAGCCATGATTCGATGCACGGTTGGTGAGTATTAGCAAAATCGGGCCAAGCCGGACACGAGTGCCGAGGGAGGCCCGGTTGGCCCCTCGGATACTTTGGTGGTCTCCTGAAGGGTTGCTGACCACTGCTCTCAGTCGCTGGCCTCTTCCCTTTACTTCGATCCACAATGTCTCTTTCCTTCATTATCTCTGCCCCCTTTTCAACTATCAGTGCCCGGTTTACCACCTCCCTGTAAGTAGAAAGATTTGACGCCTGGACCAATCTGAAAATCGCATGCCGCAAACCCACCTCAAAAATCCGAGCCTTGTCCTCATCATCTCTGACCACAAAAGGAACACAATGCAGCAATCGGGAGAACTTTCGCTCATATTCAGCCACTATTCTGTCCCCCTGTCTTAAATTTCTCAAGTCTCTTTCCATCTACCTCTTTACACTCTGTGGAAAGTAGGTTGTCAACAGTAATTCCTTGAATCTCGTCCAAGTGATTGCTCACAGATCCACACGGGGGTCCTCACGAATATCTACCCACCACCTGTAAGCCTCGCCGTCCAGATGGTGCGTCGCAAAGCAAACTCGGTATCGCTCCTCAACAAAAGTATCATAAAATAGTTTCTCTATGTGCATCAGCCATTTCTCGACCACCCAATGATCAGCTTTCTCCCCGTCAAAGATACGAGGGTTGCAATGACAAAATTCATTCAACTTTTCCATCATCCGCTCTCGCTCCTCAATCGCCACCATTCAGGTAACACTGTCCCTGTCACAGCCACATGCACTGGTGGTGGTACTACTGTCTCCTGCCGGGTCTCTACCTTCGGAGCTACTGGGGGTGTGTCTGACACTGGCGACTGTGCTCTCTCTGTCGCATCCCTGTCTGGTACTGTAGGTATAGGATCAGGAATCTCTCTGTCGGTCGTCCGCCGCAGTAGTAAATCCTCTAACCTCTTCATGCTGTCTTCCTGTCGACGCGCGGCGTCCATCTGCTGTCGCGCTGCCGCAGCCTGCTGAGCAACCAAATCGGTCAACTTCGCGAGCTGATCCTGCAACTCATGTGTAAGGTACCGGACTTCTAAAATCATGAGGTTACGGTGTCCATTTGGTTGGAGAGCCATTTGAATGGTTCCGGTAAGGTTGCGGTGTAATGTAATATACCGGATTTAAATATAAAAAATAAAANGGTCTGGGCACGCTACCGGGAGGGCCTCAGCCGGTCCCGGGGCGTGACAAATTGACCCTTCTTTAACCTAATTGTTAGGTCCCCGAACGCGTTCGTGCACTCGATTTGAGCATTCGTCGAGGCTACGACGAGATATTGGCGAAAAACCCATTTTTGGCTTCGTTTTCGCCTGGAACGCCGAGAAAGCATCTAAAAATCACGAAATCGAAACCCTAGCCTTTTGGTAGCATAAGAAGGTGGGGGGTGTCCATTCCGAAGCAACCGAGCATCTTTTTATGTCTAAGTTCTTTATATTGATCATATATGAATATTATGCATTATAGGATAGTAGATAGTTGCAATTCTAATTCCTTGCATGCTTTCTTAGTAGTGTAGCATTGAGGGCTTGGCACATGGACTAGGGACGCATGAGGATTGGGTCTTGTGACATGAAATCCTATAGTGGCATAATGAGGTGAACTTGGACATGTATAGCCTAGATAAGTGGCATTGAACTAGTGTAGTAGAAACACTAAACATGAACAAGTTGCATGTCAACTAGTTAGAAAACTTACTACAAATGATCGAACGAGTGGCATCGAGTCTAGTGTAGTAAACATGACATGAACTTAGGGATGGTAGAAGTCCCGGCATTTGATTATACATTGTGATTATGCAGTAGAGGCACTATGACCCTAGTAGATAAGGTATCCTCTTGTGAGGATTGGATCATACTCACCAGTCTGTTTCGCTTGTCGGTAGTCGCTCCACCGAAGCAGTGGTCTCCGGAGTACTTCACATAGGGGCAGACGTAGTTGTCCCGCAGACGGTCTCGGTGTGCGAGTGCAGCTTCTCCTCACCTATGAGATTGAAAGTGAGTCGAGGGCTTAACCTATGGGTTAGCCAGGTAAATTGGGTAATGAACATGAATGGCATAGTAGAATTGCATTCTTACCTTAAGTAGACATAGTGTATGTTGTAGATTGCATTGCTATGTTACATATAAATACTCTTGACATCATATTAGCATGATAGTATACTGTTACATGATGATTATTTCATACATGGCGTCGCATTGAAGGCATGGTAGAATAGTTGCAGTTTATTTCTACCTATCTATCTATCTATCTATCTATCTATCTGCTTATGCCTACTTAGACCTAGTGGGAAGATCGGCGGAGTCGGCGGCTGAACCCACTGAAAACTATATTTATATAGTTCTCACCTCACTTTGTTGCAGGGCCGAGTATGAGTTTGCCGGGCGAGGACCGCGGCAAGGGCATAGCGCCCTAGGTAGTTAGTAGCTTCCTATCTGCATTAGAGTACCTTCGTGTACTAGAGACATATGATGTATATTATGGAAAGATGTTGAAGAGCTACTTATGTATTTTGGACATGAATATGTATTACATTTCGAGAGCTGAAAATGTAATTAAAAGAATTAATGTTGAATGGTTGTAATAGCTAGATTATCTCTCTTTATTCACTTATTGTATACTTGTGGTTCTTGCTCTTACTTGTTAGCACTTGTGGTGCTCTTGTTGATCGTGTATGCCATGAATTTCTTTTCCTGAGCAAATTTTCATACATGATCTCGTTGATTAGCCTTGGGCGAACAGGGGAGGTGCTGTCCGTTCGGCGTCTGTTCGACGCTCCCGAACCGGACCAAATTGGTAGCGGACCCGGGGCGTGACAAGGGTCCATAGGATTTGTCGTTGCCATTTGGGGCTCCCTTGCATCCACTCTAGCATGTCTTTGCACTTCAACAGCCGGAGTTGCTGAAATTCCAATTTGTTCGACGTAGGAGGGTTCAGGCCTGGATTGTTGAACTAGGCGCTGAACCATGTCGCACAACATTTGTACTTGCCCTTTAAGTTGTTCGAGTTCCTCATCTTGTTGAGCAATTTGCATCTCATTATTAGTAGTATTTACTTCTTCAGTCATATTAGTAGCAAATACTACATCAGCTCGGCGAGAGGAAGACAACGTTGTTGCCACTTCCTCTGTATTGATATTTTGATGTTCCATTCCTTCTGTTTCTTCTTGCGATGCTAGCCTATCAGGGTTGTCGACAGCAAACCTTTCACAAGCAGCTATTTGAAGACGAGTTCTAAGACCCGGCCTTGTCGCTATACGCCTCAACTCTTCAGGATCTTGAGGTAGTTCAAATAGCCTTCTAAGGTTTTCAACGCTTTCATTGGAGTCAGGGTCTTGCCCCTGGTCAGAGTCGGCCCCAGTAGTGAAACAAGAGAACCTCAAAGGTGTTGGATGAATATTGGTTTGTTGTCGACAGTATTGTCGCATCCGAGCTCTTCGTTCATTTCGCACTTGTGCTGGAGACTTGTTAGGCCAATTGCTTCTTTGAGCATCCGATGCTTGCCGAGCATGAAGTTGTATGAAGTTGGAAGTATGCGGTTGTAACAAACCGAACTCCTATAATTATTAAGTTACGGTGTATGTTAGTTTGGAAAGCCATTTGAATGGTTCCGGCGAAGTTCGGGAGCTTTCGGGTGTTTTCGGTACGCGACGAGCGCGAAAACGGAACCCGAATGCTATGATTGGAACTTGGCCGAAGTCCGGCAAGGCGTGGATGAAAAGATGGTTTAACGCACTCGAAAACATGTCTTGGGCATCTCGGTACGATTTGAGAAGAATCAGATGCCCCAGGAGCGAAAACGAGCGAAAACGGACCAAAATTGGCGAAAAGGCTGAAATTTTGGCTAAGTCTGAAAATGCTGATTTTCTGGACCTACGGGGTCCGGTCCCTGGCTTCAAAGATCGGTCCCCGAAGCCGGAAAATGCCTAGAATGAGCAGGGCATTATTGTAATTTGTGGGGGGCTTGCTTTATAAAAGGGGTTTGATCCCCCTCTCTTCTTCCTCCTCATTTCCACACACACACACATTGGTAAAGAGAGAGAGCTCTCCATCCCTCTCTCTAATCTCTCCTCTCTCATTAAGGATGGATCTAAGAGGAGGATTTGGTAGAGAGTAAAGCTTGGAGGAGGCTCATCATCTTCTTCTTCTTCTTCCTCGCCTTGGAGCAAGCTTTTGGAGGTAAGCTTGTTGTCCAATAATTGTAGATTTCTAGGGTTAGAATCTTTTGCTCTAGAAATGGATTTTGTGGAACTCTAGGATACTAAATAGATGTTTATTGCATGAATCATGAGATGAAATGGGGTATTTTGCAATAGTAGCATCTTAGAGCCTCCAAATGGGATTTTTGTATGTATAGGGGTTTGATCTAAATTGACCCTATACAAACCTAATTGTTAGGTTTTCTGACGCGTTGGCGAAGTCGGTTTGGCAATCCGACGAGGATACGCGAATATATTAGGAAAAAGGACAGTTTGAGCCTCGTTTCCGCCTGGAGGGCCGAGGCGACGTCCAAAAATCACGAAATCGAAATTGTAGCATCGCGGCATCAAGTTATAGACCTTTAAAATTCGAGGCCACGAATTGACGCACGGTTGGTGACCATTTGCAAGATCAAGCCGAACCGGGGCAACAAAAACCGCGGGAGGCCGATTGCAAGTGACTACAAGCAATCAGAAAGCAATTTGAGGTGGGTTGTGCTCACCGAAATGTTAAGCTCGCTTCCATGTCGAAGCGATGTGAGATTTACTATTGATGCATATATATATATATAAATATGTAATGCTAGTTGATTGCATAAATGAATGCATAGGGTGGGTACCATGAGAATGCATGAGATGTTATGCAATAACTACTTAAGATGAATGTATATGCATGATGACGCATCAAAGAGTATGCTAGAAAGGATAGGCATATTAGCATTATGATAATGCATGCTAGATGATAATTGCATATGGATATGTTGAAATACATGCTAGGATAATGCATGATGATATGGTCTTGAAATGGTAAATAGAATGTGCATGTTGATAAAGTGGGCTATACTAGATGTATATGCATGTTGGCATAATAGAATGTAGACTCGGGTCAATAACTCTAGGTTGATAGAGAACTCGACATTGGAGAACAAGAACATGTAGCTATAGTACTCGATGTTGACAATTAGGATGTCAAGTAGATCTAGTGGCATTGAACCTAGTGTTGTTAAACATAGATTGGATATGTGTGGCATTTAACCTAGTGTCATGAGCCTAGGACAGATACGAGTGGCATGTGAAATACAAGTGTAGTAGTCACACTATGGTATGAACATAGGGACAGATGAGTTCCCGAGTCGATTGATATGTTGCATGAGAACTTAGTGTGGCAGAGACACTTGTAACATGATGACTATAGGGATAGGTGGATTTCCCGAGTTATTGTTATCCCTAGTTGATAGGGTATCCTCAGTGGGCGAGGATTGGATCATATTCACATAGTCTGTTTTGGGCTTGGGGTGGTCGCTCCACACAAGCAATGCAATCCGAAGTTGTCACACGAGCGAGGTAGCTCATGAGCAGGTAGCTCACCGGATGGGACACGAGCGGGGTAGCTCCTCACCTATTGGCTGGGACGTGAGTTGGGCAAAGAGCGGGGTAGCTCTTCACTTATGAGATTTGAGATTGGAGTTAGGGCGAGGAGCGGGGTAGCTCTTCACCTATAGCATTCGAGATGCGAGTTGAGGGCGAACCTTCAGGTTAGCCAAGTGATTTGGCGACAAACATATGAGTTATAGTTGAATCCCAGTGGAGTGGATTTGGTATCCCAGTTGAGTGGATTTAAGGCTGAGGTGTAAGTGAGATGTCCTTTGCCTCGAGCCTGACTTTGTGCTGTATTCCACAGATGATTGACTCAAGACCGAATAGGGTGGATAGTATTATAAAGGTAGATAAAACCTTATTAACAGAATTGTCAATGACATGAATCTAAGATTGGGGAAACCTTAGAAGTCAATTGGATGAGCTATGGATAGCGAAATAAAAGTAGAATCGGGTGATCTACTTAGTTAATTGCATTGCATGGTTGCATGATTACATATAGCAAGTTGCGAGGCATGAACATGATAATTGTTAGTTGCACATATTTATATCTGTGGATATTTGTTGGACTAACATATTTGCAGTGCCTCTTTGGACCTGATGGGTCGAGCTTTTCCCTTGAGTGGTCGTACCCACTGGGAACTATGGACAATAGTTCTCACCCCCATGTTGTTTTTGGGGGTACAGGTTCACACGTGAGCGGCGCGGCGGCGCAAGGAGAGAGCGTAGCTCCGTAAATAGCGCCCCACCCCGAGACTAGAGATAGCGATACCCCGAAGTGGCCTAGCTTAGGGGTTAGAGAAGCAAACTTGTATCAAATTTGAAATAAATGATGATTGTATTTGGAAGAAAATGTAAGTCGAAAATATAATATGTGTAACCTGGGATGAATGCTTGTAACAGCTTAGTTGTTTTATATTTTATGTTTTTGATACTTCCTTGTGCAATTTATACTTGATTTCTGTTCCTGGTTGGAACATCGTGAATTGTATTGATTGCGACGCCTAAGACGTACAGGGGAGACTCTGCCCGTTCGGCGGCCTGTCGGCATGCCCGAATCCTACCAATAAGCGGGTGTCGGGGCGTGACAGCGGTGCTGGAGTATTTCTTGAAAGACCGGTAAATCTATTGCTTGTCTTCTTCACCCTCGTAGAGCATGTTAATTAAAGGGCTTGAGTTTTCATTTGAGTTTGGCATGTAGATTGATTGCTTTGAGACGTCATTTGTTTCTTTTGGGATGAGTAATTACCCTTAGAAGATAAGGCCCCCAATGTTATCTTTCCTTTAGCGAAAAATGATTCATTATAGTGTAAGGATATGATCATAGTTTTAGAAGCAACTCGAGTAGCAAACTGAGTGGGCACGACTAAACTAGAGACACTTGATGCATTATCAATCATAGGTCCCTTTGCCTTTCTTATGTAGGAAGCTTGCCAAATTTTGTTAATTTTAGAAACTTGCCCCCAGCACCTAGCATCGGTGTTTGAAGTGGCGTTTTTTGTTGATATCCCAAGCTTTATGTTCTTAGGATACGATTTTGTTGGAGCTTTCATCATGACAAAATGATTTGAGCCACTCGAGCTTGCCTTTTGCATAACAGTCCGTTGCTTAAAACCACGAGTCTTTTCTTACTTAACTGATTGTTTAGCATGTTCAAAAGTCTTCACGTTGACATCCCCGCACCATACGACGACAACAGGCGAAAATGATCCAAATTGGATTTGAAAGCTTGCAATAGCTGCCATTTCGAATTGTGCTTTTGCTTTTCCTCCTGCACAAAATTGTTACAACAATTAGTAACAGTACGAAGTAAAAGAATAAATTATCATATGACCAGCAAAGATGGGAGGAAAAGTATATCCCCAGTGGAGTCGCCATTTTTGTGTGTTAAAAATTTAAAAGTGTTTGCGTTAGACGAGAGGATTAGAATATTATATGTTGAAAAAAAACAGAGATTAAAGGTTCTATACTCCTTAGGAATCATAAAGATTTCTAATTAATTACGCCTATTCACATTTAGGCAACCTCCGTTTAAGCTGGTAAATTATGATAATTAGCAAAACAGAATGTATTTCTTTTATTATTCTTGTACATCGGTGTACATAAATTAATACAACTGAAAAAGAGGAAAAGCGACAATTATCATCTTTCTACTTCTCTGCTCTTCAAGGTGTTTCTCCAAACAACGTGAGCCACGCATCATTCATAAGCTTTCTTTGGTATTTCATCGAGCATTTTGACACGCACACAAGTATATGTGCAAATTGTCTTTAACATTTCATCGAATACTTGGCACGCGTACATGAACAATACAGCATGCTCAAGTTGAGAAGTGGAGGAAATGGTGAAGAAGTGTGGAGAAATAAAAGGAATAGTAAAATGATGGAGAAGTGGGAGAAAATGATGAAGTGATTTTTTTTTTTTTTTTTTTTTTTTTTTTTTTTTTTTTTTTTTTTTGTGGTAACAAGCACCACTCATTTCAGCTCACCACCTCAATTGAATTAGTATACGGGTTTAATACAATTAACATAAAAGACATGCGAGAAACAGCTTCCAAAATTCTTCCCTTTACCGCGTCAGCTACTTCGCAAGGAAAGAAACAATTACGTCAGCCTCAATTGATAAAATAGTCGTCCTTCTATTATTCTTTCAATCATAAATTCTATACTGTCGTGTGTGCTGGTCTGATGGCGGAGTTCTTACCGCGTCCGTAGAAAAGGATGTTTGCCAACCAGAAAAACCAAAAATTTATAGTTTACTTCTTTCCATTTCTTTAAATTTTTAAATATAAGATACCTTCCGGCATCCCGCTGAGTTACATTGCAAGCTGGTCAACGATGAGAATAGTAGGGTAGTCCATCTACCAACAACCAACCATATAGAATTTTTATTTGTAAAAGCCAGAAAAAAAAAGGACATCAATAACAAATGAGGCTCAAGTCCCCTTGTAAGACCACCAAACCTCAATTAAAATGCAAAGCACTGAAACGAATGCCAGAAAGCACGATGCCGTGAAAACTACTTTATTTTCTGTTCTTCCGCTTTGCACCTTCTCTTGATGTGGTCGTTCATTGGCCCTTCTGCCTGCTTCTCAGAATGGTTTCGCAGCCTCTGCAAGAAAACAAGGGAAAGCAACCTAATCAGTGCAGCATATATTAGCAGTATACTGACTCTGTGTGTTTACGAGCTAAAGTTCTAGCACACGAAAGTCTAAGCATATACTTTATTTGACACAAACTCCGTTTTTCGGAATACAGAAAAAACCTGCTTAGGTGGATTCAAAAATCAAGAGAAGTTGGAAAAAAATAAAAAGGCGTGCCTTTTTCCTTCTGCGACTCTGTCGCTGACGACCAGTATCTTTTTTCTTGTTTGCAAGCGGTTCCTGCAAATTTTGAATGACAAGAAATTGGCCACCGACTCTATAAGGTAGCATATGCGAAAGGTAAAATCTAATTTAATCCTTCTCAAACTGAGTAAATGATAGGTCGTGCACGAAAATCACGCACCTGAGCAAGAGCTATGGTCCGAGCATGCCTTTCAGCATGTGTTTCTTGATCTTCCTCTAGCTCGCCATCACTATTGAGCATCAGTTTGAGCCTCCCTTCTCCTAATAATTTCTTGGAACGTGCATGTCTCTATCACAAAATATATTATCCTATTTCAATTAATATGCAGCAGTGGTGCTCAGAATATTAGCAAGCTGAGTTACGAATCATAAATTATTCTAATCTACCAAAGAGCGGAACCCAAGTTATTCCAAAAAAGTTTAAAACATTACACCATCATTGGATACCTTTGATGTGAGATGTGCCCTGACTGTTTCCTCACTCAAGCAGATAATCCGGGGACAAAGACGGCACTTAAAGACTGACTTGCATTTTAAAATAAAACTAGCAAAATCAGGGTCAGAAGGATCATTTATATTAGGGGAATTACGGGCAGCATCTAAACAATTGGATTCTCCATCCCGAATATTCCTAATAAACGGCCTATTTTGATGGTTTCCACGACCACTGTCAAAACCATCTTCCTCATCAACAGCTGAACCTAATCAAAATAAGAAATACTTATGTATCAGGTCTCATTAAAGTGGAACTCTTTAACCAGATAATGCTAAACAAAAGTTTTAAGTTACAGATAAGAGCAGAAGACTTGTAAGTATTAATGATTTAGACAGTGATTAGATATCTAGAAGAAGAAAGGAAAAAAAAAAATTTGCATCCATATATTAAAACTGGACGAATAAAATATCTAATGCCTGTTTAACTCGGTATACAGATTATATCAAGCTAATTGAAGTCGATGATCAGAATCATTTTATATCTTAGTTCTAAGTGTCAAACAGTATACGTATAATTGTATTTGGTGAAAGGAGACAAAAAAAAAGAGGACGGCAAGGACCGCCATGTGTCCTCAACACTTTTTTTCCTAAAAAATTATCCTTTCATATCCTTCACATCCCGAAATTCTATAAGAACATATATTACTTGATACTATAAAAATAAACATAAACACCAATATATATGTTTGCATATATGTATGAATCTATGTATGCTTATATGTATTAATATGCCAATCACATGACACATGTCATTCCACTGTCCAGTGACATGACATTTTCACAAACGAATCATAAAGAACATAATAATTATAAACACTCTCCTGAAGCCAGAAGCTGCTTGTGGTTACGATTGTGCCCTTTAAAGTTTCAGATTTTTACATAGGTGAAAAAGCATTAACTTTAGCTAAATAATACGAACGATAGAACTTTTAAAAGTTTCAAATTTAATGGCTAACTTAACAATAAAAGCTTGATTTAGAAAACTCTTCGTAGAAGTTCCCAACATTTGTAACTTTCGACAACTTTGCATAAAACATTAGATTTTGATAGGATATTTTATAATAATTATAATGAAAATTGTAAAGATTCAATCCACCAGCACTAATAACTCGTTAGGCCCTAAACCACCGGCCCAAAATGCTTTAGCCAATTATTAGTATTACAATCTCTGATCCTTATAGTCACAATCATGATCTCTTCTCCATCCGATGTGGGACTATTTAGGCATCACAAAAACTGATGAGTTCTAAGATACATTTCACACAATTTTTTTTCTGAAATAAAAGAACAGAGGTTAAGGAGTATAATCAAAATTTTCAAATTTAGTTGTTCATCAAAGGTTTGTACTTTTCTCGAATTTTACACGAATGTGAGTGTAAATTAGATATTACAAACATACCCAAAAGCTTGAAACAGTATAAAAATGTGACTATGTAGTTAAAATTCTAACATTCTAAGACGTTGTTAAAATTAGATACTTGTATGTAACTTTTCAAAAGGTATTTTTATCATATATTTGCATATTGTGATATTAATTTTTAGTTTTTCTTGGATGATATTTTACGTAACTAATAAAGTGTGCTATAACTCACAAGAATATTGCCATTACATATTTATTCGTGTAAGCCGCATCACAGATCTAGTAGAATTAAAAAAGATTATGACTTCATATTTCATCGACTATTCTAATAGTGTAGAGGACCAACCTTAATGGGTTCTCAATATAGCTTTCTTTGGATACATTCATAGATGAATAAGGAAAGAAGAGAAGGAAGATAGACATGGAGCAAATTTACCGACTTCAGAAAAAAATGATTTAATAGTCCTATTTTATCAGTTAACTAGCATCTTTCTAATAATGCATCAGAAAAAGGTTTGTATACTGTAGAGGGTTAGAGCACTACAACAAACGGAAATTCTTTTTTTTTTCTTTTTCTCCTCCCCCCC